>NC_133332.1:286351240-286696854 GCF_042186555.1 Aquarana catesbeiana
TTTGTAGACTTAAGTTAATGGGAACTTCAGAAAGCATTTCACACTTAAAATGGTAAAGCACTCTGTATACAAAACACAATTACATAGATATTCACAAATTGTCATAACCAACAAAATAAACGCACATACCTAATAATTATGGTTTGGTATACGACCAAACCAGATAGCCCGCATAGTATTATATAATATACTATAATGCTAATTATTCAGGAATGAGGGAAGCCACCCAAGGGTTCTCACAAGAAGGGCCGATATGATAGCACCACATTAATACCCAGTGTCATGAACCTTGGAATACTGGATTGTCATGAACCTTGGAATACTGAAGTATTTCTCCTTTGATTCTATTACACAGACGGCTCTGTGGTCTGGAAGGAAGGCATTGTTCTGTGTCTGACCATTTGTTTATGTACTTTAATTACCCCCTGGAGCTTCTCTGTGTCATTACACATATCAGTCCTCCTATTCAAGCTATCGGACCAATCCCTGCTGACCCTGTTTCAAGTCCTCATTTGCATAGCCAAGAGGACCTAATTGAGGACTAGAGGGTACTTTACAATTGACCAATAAAAAAGTGGTTGTTGGGGGCGGGGTGTTCAAACTGATGTGGATAAAAGTGTGTTGTGTGCATCCAATAAAAGTGAGATTCCTGTTTGAACTTACATACAGCCTGCCTGGTGTTTGTTCTGAGCTATCACAACTGGATTCGAACGGCACATAGCTGTAGTTCGAATCCCGGAGCATCGGATGACCGAACCATCAGATGTTGCGATCTGCAATCTGATTCTATAGCCGCAGAGGAGTGTCGGGAGAGTGGAACCGAGCAAGCAGGGGCTCAATACACCCAGCAACTTAGTAGCTTCAAGACGTTCAATACAGAGTGTTTCTTTCTGGAGGATGCGTTTGTCACCGCCACGTGGGTCCTTAGATACCACCTCTAAAGCAAAGAAAGAGACATGGGTGACCTCAAACTTGTGTGTGGTATAGACCCAGGTGACGACTGACTTGTGTAAGCATTTAAACAGATTGGGAAGAGTAAATGTGGTCATATATGCGTTGTTTTAGTTGGCGGATCGTCTTGCCTACAGAGAATGCTCCGAATTTGCACACCATCAAATATACCACCCCCTGTGTGTTACAAGTTGCGTGGAAATGGGGATAAAACATTTCCCCATTGGGTAAACTGAATCTTGTGCCCGTTTATACCAAGGGGCAGTATGCACATTGTTCACAGGTGAACATTCCTCGATTCATCAATGTGGGATTGTTATTTGGTGTATACTGGCTGGATGTGATTTTGTTGCCTATGTTGCCTTTTGTGGGACATTATCTCTGGAGTACTACTAACATATTTATGAATAGTGATGCCAACGTTTTTGCAAGCAGGTGCGAAGTTGTTGGTGTTGGGCAGAATATCTTGTAATGAATTTTGTGGTCTGGTCTTTGGGGTTACATTTCGCATTGGGGTAAAGCAATTGATTTCTGTCTCTGTTAAGAGCTTTGTTATAGGCCCTTCTCAGTAGACTCTTGCTATATCCTCGTTGCCGCAGGCATAATCGTAGCTCTGCAGCTTGGATCTTGAAATCTGATTCATGTATACAATTTCACCGGAGGCGAATGTACTGGGCATATGGGATGCTATGCACAAGGGAGGTGGGATGTCCACTTTGTGCATGCAAAAGCGTATTGCCTGCAGTGCTTTTTCTGTAGAGGTTTGTAGCTAGATTATTGGATATGTCTTTATATAACGATAGATCCAAAAACTATATAGTGTCCCTATGCCAATTTATTGTGAATTTTAGGTTGAATTGATTGATGTTCAACTGCTGCATACATTTCTGTAATGATTTGACAGTGCCTGTCCAAATCACGAGGATAACGTCGATATACCTAAACCAGCAAAGGGCTTGGTCCAGGTATCGACTGAGTGCCTCATTGGAAAAAATCCTAATGGAGCAGGATTACCGACAATTAGAGTTTTATAGCATCCCATATGCCCAGTAATTTGCCTCCAGCGAAATTGTACGCATGAATCGGATTTCAAGTAGCGGTGTACCGTCGGCCGAACTGAGTGACATCAGATGCTGTCTGGTGGAGCTCAGTTGGGATGTATTTATGGAGCGGAGAGGATGGTGTTCCCCAGGTGTCCTGAGGGAGCATTTGTCTGCCCCACTCCTGAAGTAATGAACCCGAACACCCCTTATCTGGAATCCTATACATCCAGGTAGTGTATTCAGTAGTATTCACTGTGGCTCTTTTGCTTCTGTGTGTCCATACCTTCCCGGCTGTTTATGATGTATCTGTTTACTCTGTTTCCCAGATGGCGATTGTTTCACTGGCCGATATTGGACATCTATATATCTCCTGGTAATGCACATACATGACTTTATGTGATCCTTCATTCTGGACCAGCTAACTAAGGTATTTGGAGCCCCACTAGTTTTCCTTCCCTGTATTTATCTCTATGGCTAAGTTTTTTGTTGCCACTAAGTGGTTAATAAGCCTGGGAGGACCAACTCTATGGTGTTTTTTCCCCAGACTGGCAAGTTCCTGTTTTAATATGACACACACAGCAGTGAAGACATACTGGCTTTCATGCAACTATATATGTGTGGGATTAGAAACGTTACCAAACCCTAGTTAGAATTCAAGTACTCTATACCAGTTTATATTAATACATAGCATTATTACTTTCTATATCCAGTTGTATGTGTACATCCCCACGTCCCAATTCACAGTGCCTCCGCTTTAACTACTGTTTGGTTCTGCTGCCCCTGGCGGTCAATTCCAATTGGAGGGGGTTATTCAGTGGTCATCACTCTGGAGTTCACGTATATACACACACCTGTACTACCATGGTAATCGTGTACCTTTTTAACTTGAGTATATTTCTTCAAATAGAATTACTGAAGCTCCTGAAGAAGCGACAACAGGCCGCTAAATATGTAGAGCAAGCAATTCTTTTTAATCTATGAGGACTGTGGAAATCACCAAGAGGGATGCTACACTGCAGTGTGGGCATTTTTTCCAATATTGCCACACAGGAAGTATTTTCGTAGTGTCACCTCTGGGGTCCCATATAGCTTTAACATAAATTTTGTGTTGTGTATGTATTTCATGTGAATTATTAAAAACTGTAGATCTTTTTATATGTGCCTACAGTCCATTATTCCTCCATTTAGCATTTGTAGAAGTCTCATAGACTGTTGTAGACTTTTTGCTGGATAGTTTAAGGTGGGGTTGGGTTTGTTATGTGTTTATTGTTAAGTAGGTCATTCCCATTGTTCTATTGATTCTGCCTGTCTGAGCATCTCTTGGAGATGAGATCAGCCTTGTGACCAATTTAATTTGATACCAAATTATTGTGAGATGTTATATGTTTATGTGGTTTAGCTTACAGGTTAATGAAATCATTGTCTGCAATTAGCTGCTAGAGGGGGGATTTTTCCAACGGCACTTCCTGCTGATAAGGCTGTCTATGTGCCCAGTAACTGATTAAATTATTTGTTGAAATAAATCGCAGTAGGCGTATATTGATTGGTTTGCACAAAAGTTATCGCATCTACAAACTATGGGATAGATTTAGGGACTTTTATTTATTTTTTATTGTTTTTACTGGTAATGGCGGCGATATGCAATTTTTAGCGGGATTGCGGTGGACAAATCTGACCCCAAATTACACTTTTTGGGGGCCAGTGACATTATTACATTGATCAGTGCTATAAGTATGCATTGATCAATGTAAAAATGACACTGGCAGGGAAGGGGTTAACACTAGGGAGCGATCAAGGGGTTAAGTGTGTTCCCTCAGTGTGTTCTAACTGTAAGGGGGATGAGCTGCCTGGGACATGACAGAGATCACTGTTTGCCATCAATGGGAACAGTAGATCTCTGTCATGTCATCTGTCAGAATGGGGATCCGTCTTGTTTACACAGGCAGATCCCCATTCTGCCTATGTACTAGGCGATCGAGGGTCGCCGGCGGACATCGAGTCCCACTGACCCACGGGCACGCTCCCACAGTGTGCAGTGGGTATGAAAGCGCACCGCCAGGGGTGCGCGCCCACCCGCAAATGCGCCTGCGCGAGCCGCCGTACATGTACGGCGATTTGCGCAGGAGAGCCAACCTGCCACAGTATAACTGCAGTGGGCAGTCCTTAACTGATTAAACCTCATCTGCCACACAGTTGCCCAATTAAACAGTGCATTGAGGTCAGCTTGTAAGTTAGAGACGTCATGTAAGGGTGATATTACACTTCATAGCTTGTTGTCATCTGTAAAGGCTGAAATAGTACTTTTAATCCCAGACCTTTTATCATTTATAAATATATTAAAAAGTAAGGGTTCCAACTCTGAACCTTGGGGTACACCACTAATAACCTTAGACCATTCAGAGTAAGAATCATTAACCACTACTCTCTGAATTCGATCTTTTAGTTCAGTTTTCCAATCATTTACAAACTGATTTTTCCAAGCCTGTAGACTTTACTTTACACATTAGCCGTGTGTAGAAGTGGACTGAAGAGAGAGGAGGCAGAAAGGAAGCTTATCATGGATTGGAGTAAAAGGTCATGTATGAAATGTCATTCTCCCTCCTGTGAATGGAATGGTAGCATATATCCTTTTTTCTGATGTGTAATCTAGACATGACACACTTTTGGTCAAGGGATGAAACTTAACCAAAGGACTAGGGCTTACCACATTCAGTACTCCTGCATATTTATGAAATGTTAGAAGATATTTTATGACTGCACTTTTATATATCTATTACTGAATTATTTCAATACACTGAAACCCCCACAAGGAAAGTACCATCTTGCTTGTTTTCCTTTTAATGTGTCTCTTTCATTAATTAATTCAAAAAGCTTTGTTTACTAAGATAAATTCAAAAACTTAGAGAAGCTACTAAAAATCATCTTTCAATATCAAGACTAAAAAAAGACCATAAGTTTAATTTACAAAGATTTAAAATTTACTTTAGGCCCCCTTCACATGTGCATTTGGGGACGACTATGATTTTCTGCATC
Source organism: Aquarana catesbeiana (assembly GCF_042186555.1). Classification (NCBI taxonomy): domain Eukaryota; kingdom Metazoa; phylum Chordata; class Amphibia; order Anura; family Ranidae; genus Aquarana; species Aquarana catesbeiana. The sequence goes on from NC_133332.1 coordinate 286,356,268, forward strand.
CAAGACCAATTATCTACAGGTAATCGCTACATGTTTGATTACACGTGAACAGCTATGATTGGCTGCCAGTACTGTCAGCCTCTCGTTGCTTTGTATAGGAATTCCTGGCAGCAGTTGTTTCCAAGAAATCTGACTAGAAAAACTTTGTTGGTCCCAAACATACATATCAATGAGGCCTTGAAGGGACCCTCTCCACACAGGGTTACTTTATATGTTAATGCATAAATGTAGTAGAAGAGACAATATACAGTAATTACTGTTCTGACAGCCTGTTTGTTAATATGATGCTTCTTTGCTTCTCCCTGTGTGCTGCAAGTATTTGACCACCCTAAAGGGTCAAAAACCTGTTTCCCCTACCACATGCAGTGGTTTCTTCTGCTGACTCATACATCACATATAGAACCACTGTGTGTGATGGAGGAAACATATATTCCACCCATCCATCCAGTCATATAATTTCAGCGGCCATCCAAAAGTGAAAGGATCAAAAACATCAACTGTTTATTGAAACACAGGCACCCCGAGAGACAATTGGATATTCCCTGGAACAACTTTATCTATATATGTTAGTACCCAGTTATATTATGTACATTTAGGAAAGAATCCAGGCCTTTTTTAAAGTAATCAACTGAGCTGGCCAGAACCACCTCTGAGGGAGTCTATTCCACATTTTCACAGCTCTTACTGTGAAACCTTTCCATATTTGGAGATGAAAGCTCCTTTCCTCTAGGTGTTAATAACTTAACACCAAGTTTACTATAAGGACCCCTTATGTATTTGTACGTGTTGATCATGTCCCCCCTTAATTTCCTCTTCTCAAGAGAGAATAAATTCTGTTCCACTAATCTTTCCTCATAGCTGAGCTCCTCAATGCCTCTTATTAGTTTGATTGCACTTCTCTACATTTTCTCCATTTCCCCAATATCCTTTTTGAGAGCTGATGCCCAAAACTGAACTGCATATTCCAGATGAGGCCTTACTAATGATTTGCACAGGGGCAAAATGATATCTCTCTCTCTGAAGTCCATACCTCTCTTAATACAAAAAAGAACTTTGCTCACTTTGGAAAATGCAGCTTGGCATTGCATGCTATTATTAAGCTTATGATCTACCAAAACCCCCAGATCCTTCTCCACTATGGATTCCCCCAGTTGTACTCCTCTAGTATGTACGATGCATGCATATTCTTAGCCCCCAAGTACATAACTTTACATTTATCAACATTAAACCTCATTTGCCACATCTGGGGTACCTTGGGGTACACTACTAATAACCTTAGACCATTCAGAGTAAGAATCTGTAACCACTACTCTCTGAATTCTGTCTTTTAGCCAGTTTTCTATCCATTTACAAACTGATCTTTCCAAGCCTATAGACTTTACCTTACACATTAGCTGTGTGTGGGGAACTGTGTCAAACGCTTTTACAATATCCAAGTATACTACGTCCACAGACACCCCTCTGTCCAAGGTTTTACTTACCTCCTCATAAAAAGAAATCGGGTTTGTTGGTAAAGACTTTGATCCCTTTTTAAATATAGGCACCACATTGGCCCTACAACAATCCAGTGGTCCTTAACAGTCATTAATGAGTCCCTAAAAATTGGATACAATGGCTTTGAAATGACAGAGCTCAATTATTTTAGGAGTCATGGGTGGATGCCATCTGGTCCAGGTGCTTTATCCACCTTTATTCTGTCTAAATAATTCTGGACCATAACACTTTTGAGCCATTGTGGATGTACCATCCCCATTATGAACATGAGCTCCCCCATGCTCCTTTGTATACACAGAGCTGAAGAAAGTCTTTAATAAATTGCCTTCTCTTTGTCCCCAGTCACCCAATCTAGATTATTTTGTAAAGGTCCTACACTGTACAAGCTCAGACCTGACCTTTACTATTAATATATTTGAAGGATTTTTGGTTAGGTTGGTCCTACTATCTTTTTCAATCTGTCATTCCTTTTGAATTTTTGCATCCTTTATTTCCTTTTTACATATTCTGTTATATTCTTTGTAACATTTAAACAATGATAGTGTTCTTTCATTTTTATATTTTTTAAACGCTCTTTTCTTATTATTTTTTTATTCTTATAGCTTTTTTTAGCTTTGCCGTGAGCCACATAGGTTTTACTTCTAGCCCTTTAAACTTATTGCCCATGGGTGAGTTCACGTACAGTCTTTTGAAGAATTCCCACTTCATCTATGCCAATATTCCGTCCTAGTCTAATGCCCTGTACACACGGTCGGACATTGATCGGACATTCCGACAACAAAATCCATGGATTTTTTCCGACGGATGTTGGCTCAAACTTGTCTTGCATACACACGGTCACACAAAGTTGTCGGAAAATCCGATCGTTCTAAACGCGGTGACATAAAACACGTACGTCGGGACTATAAACGGGGCAGTAGCCAATAGCTTTCGTCTCTTAATTTATTCTGAGCATGCGTGTCACTTTGTGCGTCGGATTTGTGTACGCACCATGGGAATTTCTGACAACAGATTTTGTTGTCGGAAAATTTTATAGCAAGCTCTCAAACTTTGTGTGGTGGAAATTCCGATGGAAAATGTGTGATGGAGCCCACACACGGTCGGAATTTCCGACCACAAGGTCCTATCACACATTTTCCGTCGGAAAATCCGACCGTGTGTACAGGGCATAAGTCTTGGAAAACACCCTCATTCTTGGAAAATGTGTTCTCTTAAAGTTAATTGTATTTATATTTCAAGTATGAGCTTGTTGCTTACAGCTAACGTTAAATTAAATCATGTTATGGTCACTGATGTTCTTTTATATCAGGGATATGTAATTAGCGGACCTCCAGCTGTTGCAGAACTACAAGTCCCATGAGGCATAGCAAGTCTCTGACAGCCACAAGCATGACACCCAGAGGCAGAGGCATGATGGGACTTGTAGTTTTGCAACAGCTGGAGGTCCACTAATTGCATATCCCTGTTTTATATTAACATTGGTAATACAGTAAGCTCTGCATGGCTTGAAATTACCAGGTCCAGCAGAGCATCATTCCTTGTTGGGGCCTCAATAAACTGGGCCATAAAATTGTCTTGTGATAAGTTTATAAATGTTTGCCCTTTCACTGTTCCAGCAGTGCCATTACTCCAGTCAATTTCTGGGTAGTTGAAATACCTTATTATCACTGTCCCGGCCCCTGCTGCCCTTTCTATCTGTGCATGGAGCTGAGCCTCCACCTCCTCACTAACACTGGGAGGTCTATAACGAACTCCAATGATAACCTTTGTAGGACGCACACCCATGTACAGTTCCACCCATAAAGCTTCCGCCTCATCACACTCTCCATCAACTAGGTCTTCTTTCACACTCGCTTTGAGATCACTTCTCACATAGTGACAGAAACCACCATATCAACCAACAGTTTGTCAGAAGAGTACATAACATGCATATTGCCTCTTCTGTTTACAGGTGTATAGTATGTTAACATATGAAGCAATCCTGTGCTGCCAAGGTCATTTTAATTGAAATCCTATTATTACCCACGATATACTGTATATTCAATTCAAAACATACATGTTTTAAATGTATGTCTGAGTATGATTAAAAAAAGGAATTTTCTGTACAACTCTGCAACATATGCACAAATCCCCACATTTAAATCACCAATATGCCGCAAGTATAGAAAAATACCTGTTGACCTGCCAGAAATCTAGTGAGCTTCTGCATTTGATCATGTTGACTTTAAAGCTGAATTTTAGAAATGGTAATTTTTACGTAGTTATATTGGTCCAAGCTGGACCAACATAATTATCATTATGTATTATTATTTATTTTATATTTATTAGTTTTGTTATGGTTAACGTAATGTATTTGCCATAACAGTGGGAGACCCTGGAAGCTGGAGATAACTGTAGTAGGTACCACTACTACAGTTATTGTTGCTAGCTTCCTTGTTTCATACCATCATCACCCAACCTCTTCACCTTGTCCAATCAGAGATTGCTTTGCATTCATTAAAAAAATGGGAAGTTTTCCTTGAATGACACCCATGCCAATCGAGCAATCCCCTGTGTTCACAGTGCAGCAGGTCAGGCACTCAGCATGGGACCCAGAAGTTAGTGGAGAAAAGTGTAGTAACTGTGCCTACTACAGTTATTTCCAGCTTCCACAGGGATCCCATAATTATGGCACATACTGTACCTCCATTTGTCCAAGCGGGACTAATGTAACTAAACATTTCCATACCTAATCTTCAGTTTTAAGTAAAAGAACTAATGAGCTTTCTCAGTAAGTCAGTGCAAAGTATAAAGATAAGGTACAATGTACAGGAAACCCATAACAACCTACACTATATTACAAAAAGTATCTGGACACTTGCCTTTAAATGCACAGGAACGTTAATAGCATCCCAGTCTTATGCCCCGTACACACGGTCGGATTTTCCGATGGAAAATGTCCGATCGGAGCGTGTTGTCGGAAATTCCGACCGTGTGTGGGCTCCATCGGACATTTTCCATCGGATTTTCTGACACACAAAGTTGGAGAGCAGGAGATAAAATTTTCCGACAACAAAGTCCGATCGCGTCAATTCCGACCGTGTGTGGCCTGTTCCGACGCACAAAGTGCCACGCATGCTCAGAAGAAATTCCGACACGGAACAGCTCGGTCTGGTAAACTTAGCGTTCGCAATGGATACAGCACTTTCGTCACGCTGCAATGTTAAAAATGGTTTAATACAGCGCAATCTCTTCTTCTTTATAATGTGACAAGAATTAAGTAATTTTGCTGCTCATATTCACACACACTTCTCACAAACTTATTTCTTTACTATTTATCGGGATTCCCTCAATATATTTTGATTTGTCACATCTGACAACATTATTTATTTATTTGGTTTTTTTAAGGCCAATTATTTTTTTTTTTGGTTTGTCTTTTTTTCAAGGCTTATTTTTGTTTTTGGGATTTTTATTTGTACTCCAGAAAATTTTTGTGGACCAACACCATTGATATGTTGTTCTATTTAATCTGTAGGAGATTGTTTGGTGTTGGTGTCCCTTGTTAATTTCACATTTTATGTTAGAAATGTACCTGAATCGTCAACAACAAACTGTCCTTTTTGGATGAAAACACACATAGGAGAGTATAATTTTCAAAAAAATAACTTTTATTAAGGGCTCACAACTAAACAAAGAGGGAGGCAACGCTGGAGAAACAGCAGAAATGGGTGAAGCCTTTGACCCCCAGGGCACACATCAACTATTTTCAAGCAAAATTGGTGGCCTGAGGAGTCCTTATCTAAGGGAGTGCAGTCTGGTCCAGAAGTCTCAGAGATCCGGAAAGCAGCAGATGACATCTGTGTCCCCAGGCTGTGGTCATACGAGAGACTGCAGCTTTTGTCAGACCAGACTGAACCCAGGGTCATCACTCTCTGGTCTTCCTTCCACGCTTCCTTCCACGCTGTGGCTCTGGTGGTGGAGTTGTGGCAGCAGGAGGAGGAGGAGGATGGTCCAACTCAATAACGTCGGTCTTGGGTGTTAGTTCCCCTCTCACCCCCCTTAGTTAGGACTTTATAAATAAGTTGCTCACACAGGAGGCGTTGACCCTCCTGCATGCCCTGCAGTTTGGTGGCAGCCATGCAGGCAAAGGCCTCTTCAGGAGTGGGTAAGGCTCGGAGGGACGCAGAAGCCTCCTGAATGAGCCTGAGCGCTGAATCCTGCATGGGAGTCATCTTCCTCGCTCTTTTATATGGAAGGCGGAGGGGAGGAACCTGCGATTCAGTCAGGCTGCGACTGGTCCCAGGCTTCTCTTTGCTGCCACTTAGCCCCGCCTCCTCCTGGCTGCCACTGATCCCCGCCTCTTCCTGACTGCCACATTCCAGAGCCTCCTCCTGGCTGAGGTCTTCCTGTGTATGAAAAAGGGACATAGTTTGAGTTTTTTAGTCATCAATCACACACAATTTTCACCTCCTGACTGTTGCAAATTGAATTTTAACAATTATAACAGACTATCCTTCTGAGCCCAGCAGTTTTCATTCTTGTCCCAATTTTGGGTGCCCACTACTGTCTATTGATATGTAAAACACTTTTTTCAATCAGCAATTAGTGATCAATAATAACATCTAGTAAACATAATTTATTTATTGACCAGAAATCTGTAGAGGAATGCTATACCTGACTCCAGCTGGGCTCCTCCACTTCTTCCTGGCTGGAAGGCCCAGGTTGGACATCGGAAGCCTCAGCTGGGATGGAAGGAAGAGTGGAAGGAAGAGTAGAGAGGGATTCCCTGACTACAGTGTGGTCTGACAGAAATCGCAGTCTCTCATAGTACCACAGCCTGGGGACATAAACATCATCTGCTACAGCTCCGGACCTCTGGGAATCCGTGACCTTCTTGCGCTCCCTAAGATAAGTGCTCCTCAGGCCACCAATTTTGGCTTTTAAATAGGGGATGGTTGCTTTGGGGACCACCGGCTTCACCAACTCCAGCGCTGCCTGCCTCTTTTGTTTATTGTTATAATGGGGATGTCTCACCTGCCACAGACAGGGCAGCTCCCTGTATTTGTCTATGAACAGGGGGAGGAAGTTGTGGTCATTGAAGCCATCCATTTTCTCTGCAAGACACAACACAAGACAAACCCTAAGGTCAGGGCAAACTCTCCTAATCTTGTTACAATATAGGCTTCAATTTCGAAGCAGTATAGGCCCAAGTTTAGATCTTACCTTCGTTATCAAGATCAGCGCTTTCGATGCTCCTTCCTCGGCTCACAGATCGTACGTAATGCGCACGCGTGTTACGCTTTATACACACTGTGCATGAGTGTGACTCTGCCCGCCCCTGACATTCTTTCTAGTCTATTCCCCGCCCCTTTTCGTTCGGCGCAGTGGGGGAAGAGCACATGGCGGAGACACAGCAGGTGCGTGCTAATTATAGCAAGGAGGAGGAGGAGGAGGAGGAAAGCCCAGAGCCTGAAACGTCACGATCAAGAAGGAGATTTAAGGCCTCAAATATGTCCTTTAGGGAGATGTTGGAGATGGTGGACATCCTTAAGAGGGCCGACTATGATGGGAAGTATGGGCCTTACCCCAACCCCAATGTCAGAAAGGCCAAGATCATGGCGAAAGTGGTCAGGAGTCTGCACCGGCATTTCGGGGTACGACGATCGAAAGATCAGCTCAGGAAGCGGTGGTCGGACCTGAAATTAAGAGAACATGAGAAGTACAGAAAGATCCGGAGAGTGCTGCAAAAAAGTAAGTAGTTGTCCTGTGTTCCTATTCTTTAGGTTTATTACGTTCGTGCTGCTCCATGTGATTTTCTTACAAGTCTACATTTTTACATGGCAAATTTCATGTTCATGGGTACATTATTCGTTCGTATCAAACATTATTCTTTCGGCCTATAAAACACCATTGTTTAGGCCATATGCATTTGGCCACAATTTTTACGCCCTACTTGTCATAAACTATTTTGATTGTGTAGATGGCTTTGTTACTAAAATGAAATGCAAACTAGATTCTGTTTAAGTAGAGGACACTCAGCAGCTGTTTTCACATCTGGACACTGGAGCACTAGTGTGGGACACAAGAACACCATTTTTATTAGGGGGCCACACAGGTGCTCCAGTGTATACTATAGGGGGGGGCTACATCTGTGAAGCTTGTACCAAACAGGTAAAGTATTGAAGCTTGACAAAGGACACTGAAAATGCTACATTTTGGAACTCTGCCAAAATAGACAATTGTACCCCACTTCCAAGCAATGTTTTATAATTATAGTTCTGCCATCAAATCACTGTGTGCTAAGTATAGCATTTTTGTTTAACATAGGGGAGGAAAGACTCGGAGGACACCCCTCATCCGAGGAGACCACAGACCCCCCACCTCTGGAAGAAGGTGAAATCCCACCAACCCAAGAAGTGCAGGAGGAGGAAGAAGACGTGGTGGAACTAGTCACCACAACAGGTGAGTGTCTGCGACCACAGGCTCAGGTAAGAGATGGATGACGGCATTTTTTTTATACCTTTTTTTTGGATTTCTCTCTTTTTAGGTGATCGTGATGTTGTGGATCGAGATCCCTTCACATCAGAAAGTGCCCAGATCCTGATCGGGGAGATCATGGGGTGTAATTTAGAATTGGAAAACCTCAATAAAAACATCAATGATGTTATTCAAAAAAATAAAAACATCATTGATGTTTTGGGGCGAGTTTAAAACCCCTCCAAATCCCTTTGTTTTTTTGTTTGCTCCAATGTTCAAAATGTTTGAAAGATTTGTCAAAAAGCCAAATTTGGAGGATGCACACAGTGTGCCAACATGTGCTATCTGCCATCACGGGAGATCAATGGACGCGTTTTGGGGGTGCAACCCCTTCCTCAATAATAAAGTAGCTGAGAGGAAGGGGTTGCTCCCCCAAAACACGTCCCTTGATCCCCCGTGATGGCAGCTAGCACATGTTGACATTGGGAAATTTGTGTGTATCTTCCAAATTTGGCTTTTCCTGGGGTGACTTCACCCCAGCTGAACGCAATATCAAACACAGTTCCTAAATACTCATGTCTGATATTGCCTTCAAGTTCTACCAAATGTGAACTTTGTAAGTTCAAGATTTGTGGCTTTCTTGTTGGTTTTACACATGCCTGTTTTAAATGGACATTTATCTGTTTGATAATGCTACCCCAAACATTGTTATACCACAAACATGTTGTTTTGTTAGAAAAAAACTTTTCTAAATGCACATGTGATTGTGCAGGTATTAAAGAGATTGTTAAGCAAGAATGTGTGGATTATTGTGTCAACGCTAAAACACTTTGTTGGTGATGTCATTGCTGTTTTCTGTGAAAATGGGGGTTATTTCCTAAGGGCAAATCCTCTTTGCACTGCAAGTGCAGTTTCAGTGCACTTGTAGTGCAAAGTGTCTTTGCTTTTAGTAGATAACACCCAACAGTGCTTTGTATAAGGTTACACAATCACGCCATTTTCTGGGCTCAACACATTTCTGTCACGGTCAGCTAAAACAAACACAAGCAGTAAATGTCCACAAAGATTTTCTTTTTTTTTCTTTTTTATTTGATAAAGGCTTCACAAATTTGCTGGCATATTGATGGCCCCCCTACCCGCAAAGAACTCCAGGTATCGTAACCGGACATCACGGGCACTCAGGGAGGGCAAGCCAGGACGGCCACTTTCAAGCGCCGTCAGTGTTGTTTCATGGATCATTCCGGCCTCAGGCCCAACTGAGCCAGCATAGTTGGCCGAATGTTTGCGTAAAAAGTTATGGAGAATACAGCACGCCAGGATTATATGATTAAGTTTATACTCCGCCAAATGGATGGGTGTCAGAAATAGGCGGAACCGGCTGGCCAGGATTCCAAATGTGTTCTCCACCACTCTTCTGGCTCTGGCCAGCCGGTAATTAAAAACCCTCTGTTCCGGGGTGAGGGTCCTCATCAGGAATGGCCGCATAAGATGGTCCCCCAGCGCAAACGCTTCATCAGCAACGAACACGAATGGGAGTCCTTCCACATTGTCCTCTGGAGGTGGCAAGTCCAAGCTGCCATTCTGGAGACGCCTGTAGAACTCTGTCTGGGCGATGACTCCACCATCGGACATCCGGCCATTCTTCCCCATGTCCACATACAAGAAGTCGTAATTAGCCGACACCACCGCCAACATCACAATACTATTGAACCCCTTATAGTTGAAATAGTATGACCCTGAGTTGGGTGGTGGGATGATGTGGACGTGTTTCCCATCAATTGCCCCTCCGCAGTTAGGAAAGTCCCACCGCTCAGCAAAGTGGGAGGCCGCAGTCTGCCATTCCTGTGGCGTGGAAGGAAACTGTGGAGTCAAAACAAAAATAAATTAATATTTTTGCACATAAACATGGCAAGCAGATTAGACACAAACATTCTTGGCCAACCTCCAGATAGCATTTATTAAGGGGAATTTAACAACACCAAAGTATAGGGTACACCTATCTTATCCCCCCCCTCTCATGGGCCATTTCTAACATTATGGGGGGTGAGGAAATCTTGGACAGGTAACCCTCTCTACTTCATTGAGAGATGAATGCCTAAATACAGGGTATTACTTAGAACAGCCCCTCCTTAGTTACACTATTGGCAGCCCACTGGACAGGTAAGAAGTGTCATAATACAAAGATATAAAAACACACTGTACACATTTGAGCACATTTGGACATTCTGCTATTACCTGTCAAGATAATAATAGGATATAAAAAGTTTAAAGTACCGTTTGAAAGTATACAGGCAGGCCCTTGCACTACATGCTTTGGGGAATTCATCCATACATCTGACCACAAAAGAGATGGGTATAGTGTGTATGGGTTGGGCAAAGTCAGCAGATAGATGATTGAGGATAGATAGAGAATTGGGATCAGCTGACTTAGCAGTTGGGGGGAGGGAGGGTTAATAAAAATGATTTGGGACACCACAAAAGGAGAACATACTGGGGAGGTTATTGAAGGCCAATCTGTATGAAGGACCTAAAAAAATCATTACATAAAAATCCAGCATGCATGAGGACAAAGGGGACATTCACAGCATATTCCAATCATGGTAATTAGGGAATGAGGAAAGAAATACAATATATTATCAATCATTAAATACAAAGAAATGTGATATTAAAGGATAAAAATCTTACCTTCATATACTCCTTCTGCAGGACCTGGATGATGGCAGAACAGGTCTCTGGGATAATGATACCCAGAGCCTGGGGGGAGATGCTTGTCGAGAACTTCAAGTCCTGCAGACTTCTCCCAGGTACCGCAGGGTAGCGACAAGCCTCTGCTCCGGAGTGATGGCTTGCCTCATGCAGGTATCCTGCCTGCTGATATAGGGGGTCAGCGAAGCCAGCAGACGGTGAAATACGGGGTCCGTCATCCTGAGAAAGTTCCTGAAATCATCAGGATTATTCTCACGGATCTCACGGAGCAAAGGCATATGAGAGAACTGGTCACGCTGAAGCAACCAATTCTTGGTCCATGAACTCCTCCCCACCCTGTTCATGGACTGGACTTGTGTCAAGGTCAGGACCCCAACACCAAGCCCCCGCACAGCATGAACTCTACGAGGAGTACGTATACGAAACATGGCTAGAAAACGGTCGGCTGCTCAGAACGAAGTAACAGAGCGCACTGAAGAACAGCAAGGCCTGTGAAGAGCGACCTGAAAAACAGTAACGAACGCACAAGAACACAATGACTACTTAAAGTCACGCGGAACTTGCTTGCACGCACTGAAGAGCAGATACAAACCCACAAGCACAAACTGAACCGCAGAAAACGATCTGAAAGCCACGAGTCTGAAAAAGCGCGAATCGTCTCTCACCAAACTTTTACTAACACAAGATTAGCAAAAGGAGCACAAAGGGTGCCGTGCTTGGTTCTGAACTGGCCTTTTCTAGTCTCGTCGTACGTGGTGTACATGACCGCGTGGTTGGCGATCGGAAATTCCGACAATTTTGTGCGACCGTGTGTACGCAAAACAAGTTTGAGCCAACATCCGTCGGAAAAAATCCTAGGATTTTGTTGTCGGAATGTCCGATCAATGTCCGACCGTGTGTACAGGGCATTAGTCTGCAGGGTTCAATATTGAGTTGGCCCACCCTTTGCAGTTATAACAGCTTCAAATCTATTGGGAAGGCTGTCCACAAGGTTTAGGCGTGTCTATAGGAATGTTTGACCATTTTTCCAGAAGCGCATTTGTGAGGTCAGGCACTGATGTGGACGAGAAGGCCTGGCTCAAAGTCTCCGCTAGTCATCCTAAAGGTGTTCTATTGGGTTGAGGTCAGGACTCTGTGAAGGCCAGTCAAGATCTTCCACTCCATACACGCTCACCCATGTCTTTATGGACCTTGCTTTGTGCACTGGTCCAAATCATTTGGTGGAGGGAGGACTATGGTGTGGGGTTGCTTTTCAGGGGTTGGACTTGGCCCCTTAGTTCCAGTGAAGGGAACTCTTAAGGCGTCAGCATACCAAGACATTTTGGTAAATTTCATGCTTTTAACTTTATGGTAACAACTTAGGGATGGCCCCTTCCTGTCCCAACACGACTGCGCAATAATTCACAAACAAGGTCCATAAAGACATGGATAAGCAAATTTGGGGTGGAGGAACTTGACTGGCCTGCACAAAGTCCTTATCGCAACTCGATAGAACACCTTTGGGATGAATTAGAGTGGAGACTGCGAGACCGGGTCTTCTCGTCTACATTAGGGCCTGACCTCACAAATGCACTTCTGGAGGAATGGCCAAACATTCCTATAGACACACTCCTAAACCTTGTAGACAGCCTTCCCAGAAGAGTTGAAGCTGTTATAGCTGCAAAGGGTGGGCCAACTCAATATTGAAAAGTTTATGTGCGTGTAAAGGCAGGTGTCCCAATACTTTTGGCAATATAGTGTATCATTTTGTAACAAATCTGTGTACAGTAAACTAAAGTCTTATCACTCATTGAATGAGAGTCCATGGCTTGAATTTTATAGCCTTGTATATTTGTTTGTGCATACCATTTTAGCTGCATAGACTTGCACAGAAGTGTTGTCATGGTTCTGCTTATGAAGAAGGTTCTGACTTGAAAGAGGCACAGGGCCTAGGACTATAATGTCCCCATTCAACAGGATGCCCAAGGGCTTTCTGGCAGAGACAAGAACATTAGAACTGTTAGTTACACATAAAAATACAATGAATGACAACTTGGTGAACATCACAGCAAATAATGGCTGCAAGGTATTGAGATTAATGGCAGTAATTGCATTTGCATTGAAGACTTTTAGCAGCATGTTGAACACAAACATGAGTTATATTAAGCCACTATATTACCATTAACACACTGGAGGCATGCTGCTGATTTTATTACCTTCATTTGCAATTTCAATGGCATAATAAATAAAACCCTTTCATGCCCTGCTAGAAGAACGCGGCTGTCGAATAGAAAAAGTGAGATTGCTGTGTACGTTAGAGGAAATAAAAGGAAATGTTCTGGATTATATTACATCCCATTAATTGTAATGAAACTGCTAAACTGGAAATGTGCATTCATATTTACTTTGAAACCAGCAAAATATTCGGCACAACAAAGATTATGATAATTTTCAATAACTGAGCCCTTATGTGAAGCCCCAAATTAGCTTTTCTCATTCTGTCACTTACTTTGCAGGTCTGTTGTCTCTGGATTATTTTATTTATAATGTATGCTGTATTTTAAATTCTTTTGTGTTTATATTATATATGTGTCTTAAAGCTTATTTTAAATAGATATGTGGCTCATACATTTTAAGAGGCTTTATTTTTTATATTATGTTTGGCCACTATTGCAAATAATGGTTTAAAAACAATCCGTATCCTCTTCATAAAAAATGATGCGTTATTTCCCAATTTTGCATTCACCATCACCCACTAGTGGAAGGGAGGTGATGCTGTACTGTGCCACAGCTATTCAATTATTAACCTTGCACATTATTTGACACAAAGATGAATTAAGTTAAAGTGTATGTCAAGCCAAAGCTTTTTTCCCTTTTGGATAATGCAGGGAAGAATAAGACCTCCTTTCCCATTTACATCAGGGTCCGCAGAGTTCCCCCCGTGCACTGTAAGATGAAATCCTGCAGACTCTGATGTAAGGGGGAACTTTGTGGACTCTTGTGTAAGGGAGGGCTCTGGTAAACAGAGACCCCCCTTACATCACAGTTCCCCTTTGCATCACAATCTGCAGTGTTCCCCTTTATATCATGATCTGCAAAGTTCCTCTTAACACTTTACCTGTACACTTTACATAGTTGCATAGTTAGTCAGATTGAAAAAAGAAAGAAGTCCATCTAGTTCAACCAATAATAAAAAAAAAATAAAAAAAACATACAATCCCATATACGCATAGCTATCCCACAGTTGATCCGGAGGAAGGTGACAAACCCCAGCAAAGCATGATCCAATTTGCTCCTGCAGGGGACAAAATTCCTTCCTGATCCTCCAAGAGGCAATCGGATATTCCCTGGATCAACTTTACCTATAAATGTTAGTATCCAAGGGGGAACTCTGTGGATTCTGATGTAAGGGGGAACTCTGTGCACTGTGATGTAAAAAGGATCTTTGTGGTCTCTAGTATAAGGGGGGGGGGGCTTTGGTGACCAGAGACCCCCTTACATCAGAGTTTCCCTTTACACCAGAGTCAGCAGCATTCCCTTTTACATCAGAGTCCTCATAGTTCTCCTTTAATTTAGACTCCACAATGCTCCCTTCTACATCAAGGTCAACAAAGTTTGATTTCTGTCTGTGTTGATGTTGGAGGAGAGTTACTGTTACTTCCTGTCTGGTCAAATGTCAGCAGGACAGGACATGAAGGCACATCTCTCTAGCAGAGCCCTGGATAACAATGGAAACTTGGCAGAGATTCTAGCAGTTTCTCACACAATAAAGATAGCCGGGGCCACTGAAAAGGGGTACCATCAGGCCTCCTGTAGGGGACCCGGGCACACAGGGGAACTCGGGCAGGAAAGGGGATCTGTGCAGGTCGGTGGAGGGACAATTTCAGAACAATGCACTGTGTCTGTGTCTCTCCCAACAGCAGCTAAAAGCTTGTTTCTCCCCTCCAGGGCTTTCAGCTGCTGGAGGGAGAGACACAGTGCATTGTTTTTTAATTGTCCTCCCGTTCTACCGCACTGAGCAGTCCACATCTGATTCCCCCCTGTGTGCCCGCCTCCCCACAGCGCTGCCAGGTTCCTTCTCCCACGCATGCACAGAAGGATGGAGAGTGGGGGAAGAGGCTAGTAAATATGTCATTTATCAGCCCCTTCTTTTTCTGAATTGGACACAATGAGTAATCAGTACAGATCACTCTTGTGTCCATTCATAACTAAGCATAGTAAAGTATGTTTACTATGCTTCAGTTTATGAATGAACAGGAACCTCTGTCTCCTGTTCATTCATCTTCAGTGTAACTGAGGCTACAGAGAAAGAAGTTGAAGAATCTATTCTGTTCTATCAGTTTATACTCCTGATATTTCATTCAACCCCTCCCCCCCAACAGATTTGTAAATAAATAAATAAATAAATAAATAAACTAGAAATGATTTCTAAAATGTAAGAAAAAACCTTAAAATTGAAAAAAAAAAATTTAAATTACATTTTTGTAATGGGGGGGGGCTTGTCAGGAAGGCTGTACGGGCTCTGTGATTTCTAACGGCAGCCCTGGAGATGGGCACCTGCCACTGCACCTGTTACACAAGCAAGTGCAGTGACTGGCAACACTATGTTCAGTGAAGCTGATCCTGCACTGTTATCATGCTCTGTGTCACTGAAAAGGCACTTGTGATTTTATTAAGCTCAGCATTGCTAAGCTGCATTAAGGACAGAGTAAGTGTCCCCCACTGTGCTTCAGTGAGTGATGCCTGAAGCAGCCACTTCAATTGGCCTCATGGACACAATGCCCTGTGCATTCCGCATATTGTCCCTGCCCTGAGGTATCCCTCATTTTCAAGCTAATATATTGGAAGATATGCAAATCCCCACGTAATGCACTTAGGTTTTTTTTTTCTGTTTGGTAAGGGCGCCCAATAAAAAGTTAACTATAATGTAATATTCTTGCCGGACCAAGCACTAGCACTAGCACTTTTTTTTGGTGAACCAACGGATTGAACAAAAGAAGGTGACTCAATTCCCTCATTCACACACTCGATGTAGATCGGGGAATGCTTTCCACTGAGCCCTTGTAGTCTAACAGCGGGGAGACTTCCCTGCCATCAGAATATATCCTTGCTAAACCAGCCATATTTGGGTCCATACATGGCTGGCTTCAGTTCCAGTTGACATAGGCTACATGTCCCAAGAGTTCTTTCCTACACACAATGGAGGAAGCTAATTGGCTACCATGCACAGTTGCACCAGATTTTGCACTTTACAGCTTAAGGCCCCTTTCACATGGGCGCGTCCACTATGCGGAATCTGCTTGCTCAGCGGGGAATCACTCTGCTGATGCCTGCTGAGCAGGTGGATGACAGGCCCGTGTCCGTTCCGCTATGCAGAGTAGACACAGTTCCGCTCTCCTCTATGGGGCAATTGGATGGAAACGGACCGCCTGTCATGTTTTCATCCAATGCCATCCAATCCACTAGACAGATGGAAAATAGGACCACCATCCATCTGTTTTTGGCGGACAGGATCAGATCAGATGGCGGCGGGTGTCAGCCGACATCCGCCACTCCATAGAGGACAATGCAGGGTCCAATCGGGTCCACCTGTCATTTTTCCATGGACAGCCTGTGTGAAAGGGGCCTTAGTAAATCAATCAAAGTGTGTGGGCAGTTTCATGGGTGTCTAGGGAGCGACATTGCTTTACTGTCAGTTCAGCGGTTAAGTCTGACATGCTATTTTACAGAAAAATGCAGTGTCATTGTCAGCCCAGGCAGGGAGTTAGGAGCACAATGGAATTCAGGGAAATCCAACAGGTATTTTTCTATAGTTCAGCATTTTTTTGGTATTAAATGGGCATCACTAAATGGTGGACTGCTCTCCGAACTCAGACTAAGTGATGGTTCTATCTGGACTGTGGTCATGCCACTTAGCAGTCTGGGAGTTTTCTGTCTTGTGTCCTCTCCCAGCTGTCTTCCCCTGGGTAGTGTCTTCCTCCCTCTCCTGCTGCCGTTGCCATCCTTAAAGCAGGCAGAGGGCAGGAGGTGTGGCAGGTGTGGACAGAAAACAGAAGCTTTTCAAGTTAACAAACTGTGGTGACTGGCTGCTAGGATGAAAGGTGGTGCTGGCAACCAATTACCTGCGTGTTAACATGGAAAGTTGGCAAGCTCCTGCTCTCTGTCCAGACCTGCTGTGCCCCCTGCCCTTTGTCTGCTGTGAAGTTGTGGGTACACACTGTCAAAAAATCAGACTTTCAGTGTGTACAGTAATCTGACAGAATCTAGTCTAACGACCGGCTTTTGTCGAAGGGACATGCTGGAAAACCAGCATCTGATCAGTGCTTTCAGCTAACGGCTGCAAACACTGATCAGTGTATTCAGGAGGGGGGAGACCTAATCTCACAATATATCTCTTGTGTTGGTACAGCTAATAATCAGGTTTGCTGGGTTGGATGAAAAAAACTTGCAGTGTGTACTGGGTTTAAGGAAGGACTGCAAGGGAGGGCTGAAATTGGAATGAGGTTTCATGTTTGATGTAAAGCAGTAGTTCTCAACTCCTGCCTTCAGTACCCACTAATTTTAAGTATTACCTTGGGGAGATGCTGACTAGAATACTGCAATCACTGAGCAGCAAATGATATCACCTGTGATGTATTTCAGTTATCTTGCAAACCTGGCCTGTTAGTGGGTCCTGAGGACAGGAGTTGAGAACCCCTGATGTAAAGGGACTGTTATGTGAAGAGGGGAATGTGATGTAAGGCGGGGGGGGGGGGTAAGGGCTGTGATGTGAAGGGGATTGTGATTTGGGGCAGGGGGTGAGGACATTATTGTAAAGCGGGGAAACTGAAGCTGGGGGTGTTGATATGAAGAGGAGACTGAGAACACTAATGTAAACAGGAGAATGCAATATGAAGGGGGTCTTCAATGGTAAAGGGGGAGCTGTGATGTGAAGGGGACTCTGATGTAGATGGGGGACTGTAATGTGAATGGTGAGTTGATGACACAGATGTAAAGGGCAGGGTCTGTGATGTAAACGGGGAAACTGTGAAGTGAAGGCTCTGGGATTGATTTACTAAAACTGGAGCGTGCAAATTCTGCTACACCTGTGCACGATAGCCAATCAGTTTCTAACTTCAGTTTGTTCAATTAAGCTTTGATGAAAAAAAAAAATCATCATGACATTAGAAAGCATGACTACAAATGTCTGGAAAGCTTCTGTGATGTTGGACTATGAAAAAATACTGGTACCTTTCCTCCATGAAGAGACAGTTACAGGGCTGACCAAAGGTTTCGATACCTAGCGCAGCAAGAGAGGTAAGTACATCATGTCCACAAATATTCTACATGCATGTTCAATGTTGATGCTGGGTTCTCCCTTGAAGCCCTATTGTATGCTGTCAGGAGGAACTTCCTTCTCCTTTAGAATACAATGCTCTTTTGGTGGAGGTGACCATGGAACATGTTTTGCTTGTGCTGGATTTATCATGGACTTGGGTGAGTATTCAAGAAGGGGGGGACGTGGGCCAACTTTAATTTATTTAGTCTCTGTTCTCTTGCAGATAACCCCACAGAGGAAGCAAACATCCAACTATTTTCTGTCAAAGCAGATTTTCAAAATTTAGGCTTCTCTGCATCTGACAAGACATCAGCCAGTCTCAAGAACAGCAGCCTAATGTTAGTGTTGAGGTAGTTAACTATCTGCAACCGTCCTCAAGTTTCCAAAGAAAAGAGATCAATTTAAGCCAATGTACCAGCTCCCCCTACTGTGAACTTCCCTTGTAGGGGGAGCTGGTACATTGGCTAGAATAGTGAATACTAATAATATTTTGAGTTACTTATTTGTTTAAATGTATTTTTTGACATGTTTGAGTATGAATTAATTTTCAGAATTTGGTTGTTAGAATGAATTGATTTGTATCCATTTATTGATAGGGGTGACTCCCATTCATTCACCTTCAGTCTATTTATACCATTGCTACACGTCAGTGCAACAAGCTAAACCACTTAACAAAGGGATTGATTTACTAAAGGCAAATCCACTTTGCACTGCAAATGCACCTGAAAGTGCACTTGGAAGTGCAGTCGCTGTAGATCTGAGGGGAAGATCTGAAATGAGGGGTAGCTCTGCTGATTTTATCATCCAATCATGTGCAAGCTAAAATGCTGTTTTTTATTTTCCTCAGATTTCCCCTTTAGATCTACAGCGAGTGTACTTGTAGTGCAAAGTGAATTTGCCTTTAGTAAATAACCCCCAATGTCTGTTTAGATTAAACGTACATCAAGCAGGGCGGAGCTTGTGCTGATGTCACCCACGCATTGCTGGAGACGGCAGCAGTGGTGTTTTCTGATGCATTGCATGTTAATGAGATAGGCATTTTTAAGTAGCTTTTTCATCTTTATTAAATACATTTTAGACAGTAATACACTAGAGAAGGTTTCTCTTCTAGGTTGAGCCATCTTAGAGAAACAGGAGGAGAATACACAGTCCCATCATGATGTGGAGTGCCATTTGATATCCTTTGATCAAATGACCCATTGTTTATTTTCATGCTATTTCAGACCTCCTATAATTTGGGGTCTGTCTTTCTGACAAGAGGCTGGATGTACACAGGTGGTGGGCTCACTGATCACAATTTGTTGCAGTCACATTCATGATTAATGGACACTATTTTGTGAGCACTGTGAATAGGATCCATTAACATGTCCTAAGATTCAATTTGTGGACTAACACCTAGTAGGTGATTGGTTACTAGGCCCAGCAGCACAAGATTATATGTGCTGCAGTTTTAGTACATCTCCACCATTGTCATTCTAGACAATGTTGAGCCTAGTTCTTTGAACCTCAGCTTCTCCTCATCATTAAGATGAGAAGATGTTTAGCAGCGTGTATCAAAGTGGGATGGGATACCTGTGTTCCTTTAAATTTCAAAATCTGCACTGCGCCGCTTAGGAAAAGCTACAATCAGACAAATTGAGTAGATAATGGGAATATTAAGTGTAGAGCTAATCCATATTGTGTGTATATATTAGAAAATTGTGCAAGTATGCAAACAGTAAGTATACCACATTTACCATGCAAATTAAAATAACGTGCTAGGTGCAAACAGCAATAAATAAATATAAATACAATTCATAAATTGAAATCACTAAAAAGGCCATATATGTTAAATGGGATTGTGAATAAATAACCAATGAGGGAAAAAACAAAAAATAGTCCAAATAGGTGAAATGAAATCACAAGTTTTTAGGTAGAAATCAATGTAGAAATTGAAGATATATTCGACCTCTGAAGGATAGACCACCATCCAGTCAGAAAGCACCATAGATTGTGAATCCACCATGATGAAAAAAATTGGATACTCTTACCGAACTCAGTGGACCCAATGCCAGCGGCACGGGGGTCAAACAGGCATGGAACTGGGAAAGCAGTCACTCTCAGGAAACATCATGTGAGGTTAGCTTCCGTTGTCACCGGACCCAAACATGGACTCCACCATTCATAAAAGAAAAAGTCCGCCACATAGTGTAAAACCATCAACTATGGGTTTTATTGTAAAGGGTAGAACACTTACATCAATGATGATATAAACAGGCGAGATAGGGTATGTGATCACAAATACATCCAAGAAACGCAGTAACGTGGAGCTAGTTCAGTCTACCCGACCAGTTCTGTGCAATAGAACATCATCTGGGGCATGAGCCAGTCCCGCACACACTGCGCATATATATACAAGCTTACAAATTTCATCTAATTAGTAAAATTGATAAAAGCTGGTCACACATGGCATCGAGATCAATACTGACATCCAGTGTGCACACCAAGCCTCAATATGAAAGCTGGTATAAAATGAAGAACCAACAAAATGGCTACAGTCACATGAACCAAGCCTCAGTTTGGCCGTGGTCCATGTGATCTCTGAATCTCAAACAGATGGGCACAGAATCAACACGCGCCACCTTGTGGAGATATATAAGATCACCAAAATGTTTGTAAAGCTAAAATTACTATCTCTAACAGCATCAAAATTAACTAATAATAATCAATGAATCTAATGCAAAACATACATATTATGAATTAACAAATATGTATAAAAAAGGGAAAATTAATGTAAAAATCGTTATAAAAACCTCACATAAAAGCATGAACACCCTGGCTGTAAGCTAAAAAATAAAGAAAAGTCAGGCTTTATTAATAAAGGCATTAATGTCCCAATCAACGTTCATGCCAAATGGCCAGTAAGATTTCAACTCATATATCCAAAATGTTTCTAAACATGATACTCCCCTAATGCTAGGATCTCCCCTCCAATGGGGTATGAACTTGTCTATGATTTGTCCTGTCTGATCTTTGTTATAATACCAGAGGTAGTGTTTAGGGACACTGTGGTTGGTCTTACCCTTCCTGATGTCTGCTATATGTTCATTCACCCTCACAGAAAAGGACGTATGGTACGCCCTGCGCATTGCTTCTTACAAGGGCAAGTGAGCAAATAGACTATAAACCAAGTGGCACAAGTGAAGAAATGTCTCATCTGATAGATACAATTAGTAGTAGTGGATTCAAAGACCTCAGTTTTTCTCCTGCCACAGGTGTTCACTTGACATACATCACACCTACTGCAGGGATAATAACCCTTCAAATTATGAAAGAAGGAAGTGCATGCCGGAGGATCAATAATATTCTGAGCAATTCTTGCTCTCATGGAATGTGCACCTCTATATATGATTCCAGCATGATCAGGAAGTATAGGGCCCAAAAAACTATCAATTTTTTTTTTGGCATATACCTCAAGACTTGTAAATACAGTGGATTTGCACAGTTCCGATCTAACACTGGTTGTTTGGCCTAATAATAATATTGCTATTTATTTGTTTTTAATCAAGGTTTTTGTAAGCAAACATACAAGAATGGTTTTGTGTGGCGTAAATATTCGCCAAAGATATCTCCAAAGATCTTGGTGTAAAATGCACGTATTGCCAGTACCTTTGACATACAGTATGTTTAATCAAGGGCTCAGAGCTTCCACAGAAGCTGCTGAAATGGACAGCTTGTGTTGAAGTGAGAGGGTCCTAGACAGCCTGATATGGGGCCACTTCCTGTGTTCCTTGGTAACAACCACAGCCTATTCACCAAAAACAACCTGGTAAGATGTAAAGAGTAAAGGTTGATACATACCTTGAAAAATAGCTTTGTATGAAGCAAAGACGGACTTGATGGCCATGCTCATTGTGATAGGATTCTGGGACTGGTGGAATGGGGTCCTCATCAGTGTCTTAAAACTCAATATCCAGAAGCAATCCTGCATGATGGGAAGTTAAACTATGCACAGCTATCATGCACAACTGCACCAGATTTTGCACTCCAGGTTTGGTCAATCAACCAAATAGTATATTAGTACTACAGAACACCAACAAGAAAAGAGAATTAAATATACTTTAGACCTAATGTACTTCCTCTCCTGGCGCAACAACACTACTCCTTCATGGTTTCCTTATATTGAGCGAGCATTGTAATATAAAGTGTATACAAGGCAGCCATCAGAAATTTTGGGGCCCCCTACACAGATTTAGGCCTGCCCCCCCTCCCCAGAGCCCACCCACTGACCATCCCACTGAATCCACCAATTGGTCATCCCAACAAGTCCTTCAGTGCACCCACTTTTATTTTAACACTCTTAGAACTTAAAGTGGTTTTAAAGACTTCATTTCTTTTAAAGAAAAATAATAAACATGTCATACTTACCTGCTCTGTGTATTAGTTTTGCACAGAGCACCCCTGATCCACCTCTCTTTGGGTTCCCCGCCAACACTACTGCCCCTCCCCCTGCCAAGTGCCCCCACAGCAAGCAGCTTGCTATGGGGGCAACCAAGCAGGCATGCTCCCAAGCCGCTGATCTGCATGTCTAATCACATGCAGAGCTGTGGCTCGACCCCGCCCCCCCTCCTCATTGCCTCACTGGCTCACTCACCTGTATGCACTCAGCCCCCCTCACACCTGTACACACTATGCCCCCTCATATCTGTACGCAATCAGCTCCCCCACACCTGTAAATGCTCATCCCTCCCCCACACACATACACACACACACACATCTGTAAACACACACAAAGCTCTGGCCCCCTGTTTTTTTAACATGGAACAACAAATACAATTACCATAGTGTTTCTCTGTTGCTACATTTATTAAACCACCCCCAAAGAGTTATGCCCCGTACACACGGTCGGACTTTGTTCGGAAATTCCGACAACAAAATCCTAGGATTTTTTCCGACGGATGTTGGCTCAAACTTGTACAATATATACTGCCCCCACTTGTAAAGGAGGTCTTTTAAGTCCTAGGTCTTGTTTACAGAAAAGATGACACATGTCCCTGAGAGGAGAGCAGGGGCACAGTCCAGGATACAGTAGAGCAGTGGTTCTCCTGTCCCTGGGACCCACTAACAGGCCAGGTTTACAAGATAACTGAAATACATCACAGGTGATGATATTTTCTGCTCAGTGATTGAGGACTGGAGTTGAGAACCACTGCAGTAGAGGCAGCACACACACGAGGAGTGCACATGCAGGAAGTAGCCAGAGGTGGCAGTAAAGAGCCCGATGTGAGCAGAATGACACAGATGGCGGCCCTGAGCGTATAAGGCCCCTTTTACACTGGGGCTGCTGGAGCGACGCTTTGCCGGCAGTATAGCCGCGCTGCCCCATTCATTTCAATGGGAAGGAGCGGTGAAGGAGCGGTATACACACAGCTCCTTCACCGCTCCAAAGATGCTGCTAGCAGGACTTTCTTCACCGTCCTGCCAGTGCACAGCACTGGCAGGACGTAATCACTTTATGGCAGAGTGGCCCGACGGAAGCCTCTCCTCAGTGCAAGACACATGAAAGCCCGCATGGAGTTTGCTAAAAAAACACCTGAAGGACTCCAAGATGGTGAGAAATAAGATTCTCTGGTCTGATGAAACCAGGATAGAACTTTTTGGTCTTAATTCTAAGCGGTATGTGTGGAGAAAACCAGGCACTACTCATCACCTGTCCAATTTTTTTTTCCTCATTAATGTCCAAAAATGAACTTAAATGATTTTAGCAAATGGCTGCAATATAACAAAGAATGAAAAATTTAAGGGGGTCTGAATACTTTCTGTCCCCACTGTATCTGTAAAAACAGGTCAAATGCCTCTGAGCATGTGAGAGAGCCTTAAAGGGACCACCACCATAGGATATTCAAACCAATTGAAATGGACTACAAGTGGGCTAGCATCAATGGAGGATGATTTCTACATGTAATCAAAAGCGTATTTGATTACTCATTAAGGTGAGAATACTGGGAGCACTGAGGTGTCACTATCGGGTGGAAGTACACCATTTGTCTTTATGTTGTCACACTGAAGCTGCCTACACAGAAGGAAGGAAACCGGGCACCTTATTTATCATCTGATATGGACTATTATGAACCTTTGAACACATGTGCACTTTATTTTAACCACTTCAGCCCCGGAAGGTTTAACCCCCTTCATGACCATGCCATTTTTCACGATACAGCACTGCATTACTTTAACTGACAATTGCGGTGCGGTCGTGTGTCGCTGTACCCAAATAAAATCACTGTCCTTTTTTTTTCCATAAATAGAGCTTTCTTCTTCACTCTCTCATTCAGGTTCAACTTCTCTTTAATCAGTGTGTTTTTTTAACATGGAACAACAAATACAATTACCATAGTGTTTCTCTGTTGCTACATTTATTAAACCACCCCCAAAGAGTTATGCCCCGTACACACGGTCGGACTTTGTTCGGAAATTCCGACAACAAAATCCTAGGATTTTTTCCGACGGATGTTGGCTCAAACTTGTCTTGCATACACACGGTCACACAAAGTTGTCGGAATATCCGATCGTTCTAAACGCGGTGACGTAAAACACGTACGTCGGGACTATAAACGGGGCAGTGGCCAATAGCTTTCATCTCTTTATTTATTCTGAGCATGCGTGGCACTTTGTCCGTCGGATTTGTGTACACACGATCGGAATTTCCGACAACGGATTTTGTTGTCGGAAAATTTTATCTCCTGCTCTCCAACTTTGTGTGTCGGAAAATCCGATGGAAAATGTCCGATGGAGCCCACACACGGTCGGAATTTCTGACAACACGCTCCGATCGGACATTTTCCATCGGAAAATCCGACCGTGTGTACGGGGCATTACACTTACAAAGTAAAAACGTCAGATAAGCATATAAAACATTGATATGTTCAGCGCAGGTCTCACCCACAGTGATTAATGTGTTCTCACAGATTCCTCCCCTCTATTCGCGATACGCCCTCTCATTGGACTTCCTCAGTAGATGGGTGAGGCCGATTAGTACGAGTCTTAATATACCCCTCCGTTGCCTAGACAACCATCCAGGCGTCGCCACGGCTATCTACAGGCTCAAGGGAAACTCCCACTTCCGTGTCCCCAGGAACTCAAATAAGCTGAGTAGGAGAGTGTGTCACCAAGGCAGACAAAATGAATCTGTATAAATACTCAGTGTTTCATACCTTTCCACCGCCAATTTCCGTGGCGATGTCCTGTTACATACTACAACCGAAATATTGACATATAACACCTCAATAGATAACATAATCTTATAAAATCATATATAATAACCCCTTATTACAAACAATTAATATTCCTATAAATGTAACAACCCACAACAAGTTAATTATTATTTAAAAAAATCTAATTACAATACTCCAGCTAATAGATATTATAATTCCATTTTTCTAAAAAATTATTCTTAAAAATTTTTTTTTTCAAAAATACTTCCAAAAACTTCTTTAAAACTTTACAAAAATTATTAATATTAATATCAACTGATACTCAAATACTATCAAGACTACATAAAATTTAATGTATACACCTCTTTAACCATTATAAATGAAACAATTAAGGTCAAACTCTATATTACATAGTTACATAGTTACATAGTTAGTCAGGTTTAAGAAAGACACAAGTCCATCCAGTTCAACCTTAAAAACAATAAATAAAATAAAAAATATCGTACAATCCAATATACCCAATTGTATACCCTCAGTTGATCCAGAGGAAGGCAAAAAACCCCGGCAGAGCATGCTCCAATTTGCTACAGCAGGGGAAAAAATTCCTTCCTGATCCCCCAAGAGGCAATCGGATTTTCCCTGGATCAACTTTACCTATAAATGTTAGTACCCAGTTATATTATGTACATTTAGGAAAGTATCCAGGCCTTTCTTAAAGCAATCTACTGAGCTGGCCAGAACCACCTCTGTCGGGAGTCTATTCCACATTTTCACAGCTCTTACTGTGAAGAAACCTTTGCGTATTTGGAGATGAAATCTCTTTTCCTCTAGACGTAAAGAGTGCCCCCGTATCCTGTGGGTTGACCGTAAAGAGAATAACTCAACACCCAGATCACTATATGGACCCCTTATATATTTGAACATGTTGATCATATCCCCCCTTATTCTCCTCTTCTCAAGAGTGAATAAATTCAGTTCATCTAATCTTTCCTCATAGCTGACCTCCTCCATGCCTCTTATCAGTTTGGTTGCCCTTCTCTGCACTTTCTCCAGTTCCCCGAGTCCATACCTCTCTTAATACAAGAAAGGACTTTGCTCGCTTTGGAAACCGCAGCTTGGCATTTCATGCTATTATTGAGCTTATGATCTACCAAAACCCCAGATCCTTCTCCACCACGGATTCCCCCAGTTGTACTCCCCCTAGCATGTATGATGCATGCATATTCTTAGCCCCCAAGTGCATAACTTTACATTTATCAACATTAAACCTCATCTGCCACATAGTCGCCCAATCAGACAGTGCATTGAGGTTGGCTTGTAAATTGGAGACATCCTGTAAGGACGTTATTCCACTGCATAGCTTGGTGTCATCTGCATAGACAGAAATAGATTGAGCCCCCTGGGTGCTAAAACTTGCGTCTCGTATATCCAGTCTGACTCACGTTGGCTTAAATGTCTGATAAAATTGCCCCCCCTCCAATGATGTTTAACCTTTTCAATCACCCAAAATTTAAGTTGATTTGGGTACCTATAATGTACCTCTCTAAAAGGTTTAGAGACACAATATTCTCTCTTACCTTTTCTAATACTGTTGATGTGCTCGCGCACCCTTACCAATAGGGATCTAGATGTACGACCCGCATATTGGGGTTTGCATTAGCACTCCAACATATATACCACCCCCTCAGAGGAACAAGTTGTAAAATCTTTAATTTTATGTGTTTTGCCTGTAGCCGTAGCAAAAAATACATGTTTCTTTTTTACATTACTTCCCTTGGTAGTCCTACACGCCAGGCACCTCCCACATGTATAATTAAGCCAATGTGAGTCAGCCTGGATATACGAAACGCAAGTTTTAGCACCCAAGGTGCTCAATATAGAGTTTGACCTTAATTGTTTCATTTATAATTGTTAAAGAGGTGTATATATTACATTTCATGTGGTCTTGACAGTATTTGAGTATTAATTGATTTTAATATTAATCATTTTTTTGTAAAGTTTTATAGAAGTTTTTTGGATTTTTTTTGGAAGTATTTTTGGAAAAAAATTTTTAAGAATAATTTTTTAGAATATTTTTTTAGAAAAATGGAATTATAATACTTATTATCTGGAGTATTGTAATTAGATATTTTTTAATAATAAATAACTTTTTGTGGGTCATTTCTAGGGATGAGCCGAACACCCCCCGACCGAAAATTTGCACGAACGTTAGAACCCCATTGATGTCTATGTGACTCGAACGTTCAAAATCAAAAGTACTCATTTTAAAGGCTAATTTGCATGGTATTGTCCTAAAAGGGGTTTGGGGACCCGGGTCCTGCCCCAGGGGACATGCTTCAATGCAAAAAAAAACTTTTAAAAACGGCCATTTTTTCGGGAGCAGTGATTTTAATGATGCTTAAAGTAAAAAAAAAAAAGTGAAATATTCCTTTAAATATCGTACCTGAGATCATATCATCTCACTTCCTGTTGTCTCCTTCTGTTTGCAAGTAGGAGACGTTTGTAAGTTGAATATTTGAAAGTAGGGGCCTGCCCTATATACTCAGCAGAAATTTGAGCCTTAGGTGTTGTTGTGGCCACAACACTGTAAGCCCTCACAGGGCCCTGCTGTGAAATATTAGATCAAGAATTGTAATTACAGAAAAATTGGGCCTTTGGTGGTGGTGGTGGTACTGGTGCCACAACACTGTAAGTCCTCACTCGCTCTTGGTGGGCGCAGAAACGGGCCCTGCTGTGAAATATTAGATCAAGAATTGTAATTACATGCCCCTGTTGAACAGGGGCTGAAAAATTGCCACAACACTGCAACCCCTCACAGATACTCTAGTTGGAACGCAGGAACCAGCTCTGCTGCAAAGTATTACCTCAAAAATTGTAATTACATGCCCCTGTTAAACAGGGCAGAAAAATTGAGCCTTAGGCACTGGTGCCACAACACTGCAACCCCTCACAGATACTCTAGTTGGAACGCAGAAACGAGCCCTGCTGCAAAGTATTGCATCAAAAATTGTAATTACATGCCCCTGTTAAACAGGGGCTGAAAAATTGGGCCTTAGGCACTGGTGCTGGTGCCACAACACTGCAACCCCTCACAGATACTCTAGTTGGAACGCAGGAACGAGCCCTGCTGCAAAGTATTGCACCAAAAATTGTAATTACATGCCCCTGTTAAACAGGGGCTGAAAAATTGGGCCTTAGGCACTGGTGGCGGCGCCCAGAACCAAAAATTTTCTTACAAGCTATCAGCGTGATCATTGAGGAGGAAGAGGATAATTACTCAGGATAGTTACTCAGCATCAGCATAGGCAGTCTTTGAAGGGATCTGAGATTTCAAAAAAAATTATTCGGTTACATCAGCATCAGGTGCTTGGTAGCTGGTGGTGATCCAAGACTGATTCATTTTTATGAAGGTCAGTCGATCGACCGAGTCAGTGGACAGACGCACCCTGTGATCGGTTACAAAGCCTCCAGCAGCACTGAATGTGTGTTCCGAAAGAACGCTGGATGCAGGACAGGCCAGTAGCTCAATTGCATACTGTGCAAGCTCTGGCCAGTGATCCATCCTCAAGACCCAGTAACCCAGAGGATTTTCGGTGGGAAAGGTGTCTAAGTCAGATCTTGCCCCTAGGTATTCCTGCACCATGTAAAACAGACGCTGGCGATGGTTGCTGGAACCGATCATACCTTGGGGCTGCGGACTAAAAAATTGTTTGAACGCATCGGTCAGACGGCCACCTTCTCCACCGCTCCTTCTTTGACTGACCGAAGCCTCAGCAACACGCTGTCCAGAAACAGGAGTTTGTAACCTCCCAGTCTCTGGGAACACGTTGCACAGACCTTTCTGCAAGGCCTCCCGAAGATGTTCCATCCTCTGCTCCCTCTGCGATGGCAAGATAAGGTCCGCAACCTTACCCTTGTAACATGGATCAAGGAGGGTTGCCAGCCAGTATTGGTCCTTCTCCTTGATACCACAAATACGAGGATCCTTATGCAGGCTTTGCAGGATCAGGGAGGCCATGCAGCGTAGGTTTGCTGAGGCATTCGGTCCGGAGTCATCTGGGTCACTAAGGACGACATGGTCCATAGCCACCTCCTCCCAGCCACGTACAAGTCCATGTGTTTCTTGGGACTGATCCCTTAAAGACTGCTGCTGATGCTGAGTGCCAGGCTCCACCTCCATACTGACACAATCCTCCTCCTCCTCTTCCTCTCCCTGTGTGATCGGCGGGCACGCAGGAACACTGTCTGGATAAAGTGGGCCTTGAGAGCTAAGGAAGTCCTCCTCTTCCTGCCTCTGTTCTGCCTCAAGTGCCCTGTCCATTATTCCACGCAGCGTGTGCTCCAACAGGTGGACAAGGGGGACAGTGTCACTGATGCATGCACTGTCACTGCTCACCATCCCCGTGGCCTCCTCAAATGGTGACAGGACAGTGCATGCATGGGGAAAAAAAAACCAAGCCCCCCTGACCCTGTCCTGGTGCCATAGTCACACAGGTACTCATTGATGGCCCTCTGCTGCGTGTGCAGCTGCTGTAGCATGGCCAGTGTTGAGTTCCACCTGGTGGGCATGTCACAGATTAGGCGGTTCTTGGGCAGGTTAAACTCCTTTTGGAGGTCTGCCAGCCAAGAACTGGCATTATATGACTGGCGGAAATGCACACAGACTTTCCTGGCCTGCTTCAGGACATCCTGTAAGCCCGGGTACCTGCCCAAGAACCGCTGCACCACCAAGTTAAGGACATGAGCCAAACAGGGCACGTGGGTCATTTGTCCCTGTCGGAGGGCATAGAGAAGGTTGGTACCGAGGACAAAGCACAGGAAGAGGCCATGGAGGAAGAAGAAGAGGAGGGGGTGGAGGAGAGAGGCGTGTCGCAATCATTAGTAGTGGCATTTTGGAGGCATGGTGGCAGAACAACCTCCAACACTACTGCACCTTCAGGGAGAGGAAGGGGGTAGGGGACGGCCGCAGTTAGCTGCTCCTGTCAGCCGATGTCTCCACCCCCCAATGGGAAAAAAAAAGGGGACTATTGCGGTACTCAGTATAACTATGTACTAAGCAAGGAAAGGTAAAGAGGGAAATAACGGGTTTGTAAAATTTCAATTTTAATAGAAACAATATTAAAAAGTTATTACAATATCACATACAGTTGCAATTGGAAGCAAGGACAATATAAACAACCATATGGATTACACCCAATTTTTTATGGTAGATAAATATATAGCTTGAATTCTCGACCGATTTCGCGGTTTTCACCGCTTCCTCAGGAGAGCCATATCTATAGTGCAACATAAAATAGTTGTAATAAATACAAACAACTCAACAGGTGTATAATGAAGTTATTAATGCAGCAAAATTATTAATGATACATTAAACAATTAAATACAAATTGTATACAATAAGGATAAGCTCACCCGTTCAGAAATTCTCTGTGGGTATGTAAGGCCCCATGTAATTCCCCCTGCGGCGAACACAGGAGATAGCAAACAGCCTCTAGTGGATAAATTTAAATGATTAAATTATACAGATCACCAGACTAAAAAAGTCCAAAGAAGGATGGAATATAGGGGTGCCAGTGATATAGCTATCAAAAATTCCGAGGCCATAGTGCAGGAGAGGAGCAGAAAAAAAAAAAAAAAAAGGTTGTGAAGTGGTGGGAGAAGTGCAGAGGGAAAGGGAGGAGGAAGGGGGAGGGGGAAGGGGGGAGGGGGGGAGAAAAGGGAGGGTTGAAGAGGAGAAGGAGACAGTGAGGGGTCAAGAGGAAACAGGAAACCAAATGATTCCATCTGTGTAAGGGACAGGTAAAAACTAAAAGGAACTGCACACAGATGTTTAGGGCTGGCACTCACCACTTGGAAATTAGTTGGTTAACAGACGCATGAGCTGGGGTAGGTGTGGACATCACATTGAGAGGACCGTATAACAGAGAGGTCAAAAAAGACCATAAACTATTAGCAATGAAAGCCCCCTAGGGCTGGAACCATTTATGTATAAGTAGAGAGGGAGGTCACAGCAGCAACTGAAATCAAAATTTATATCAAAATTACCATCCACAGATATACAAGGGGTTAATCCACAGGTAAAAAACGGTATAAATGCCACACACTAAGGATAGATAGAGCAAGATTTACCGTTATATGAGGTAATACAGGCTGGCAGTGAGTATACAACAATCAATACCAGGTTGGGGGGCGCTAAACACCAAGAGAGGGGAGACAATGGGCATATGGCAATGAACAGGGATCCAATAACACTGCAAGTAGAGTTGCTCAGAGAGGCCGCACTAGATGAGCTTAGTGCGGGACCAGGGTAAAAGGTGAAGGAGAAGTCTAATCATAACAGGGAAAGAGAGGGGGGACAAGGCTTACCCAGAGGAGCGATCCTCCACCAGCGCAGCGTCAAGAGGCTGTAGGCTCGTACAGCGGCCATGACCGGCCGCTATAAGAGCACCCCAACCCGGAAGTCAGGGATGGCGTGACAGGGGCGGTCCCTGACGTAGCCGGGTCTGTTCGCCCGCACTGCGCAGGTGCACAAACAAGTGCTACTGCGCAAGCGCGCGCTCCTGTCAAAGGGGATCGACTTCCCAGACACGGAGACACAAGCGGCCCGAAGGCTGCCAGGGCGAACATGTGTCCGCCGCAAGGAGAAGAATCGGAACACAGCAGTGACCAACAGAGCCTGATGGTGGGGGAGAGGTTATCCTTGAACAGCAATAGAAATTACAACATAATAGAACAATGATAAATAAGAAAAAACAGTGTATTGATTCTATATGTAAACATTAGGGTGTCAGCAAACAACAAAACTACTGCACCTTGTCCTGCATCCTTCCCAGCTGCCAGCAGTCACCCAATGCGCGGTGAAACTTAGGTAACGTCCCTGTTCATGCCTGCTGGACCACGAGTCAGCAGTAATATGCACCTTACCACTGACCGCCCTGTCCAGTGAGGCCAAGACATTGCCTTCCACATGCCGGTAGAGAGCCGGAATCGCCTTCCATGAGAAAAAGTGGCGTTTGGGTACCTGCCACTGAGGAACCGCACATTCCACAAACTCACGGAAGGGGGCAGAGTCTACCAACTGAAAAGGCAGCAGTTGAAGTGCTAGCAATTTTGCCAAGCTAGCATTCAACCGCTGGGCATGTCAATGGCTGGGAGCGAACTTCTTTCGGCGGTGCAGCAGCTGGGGCAGGGAAATTTGCCTGGTACAATCTGACATCGGTGTACCGAAAGCAGATTGCCCACAAGTACTTGGCTGTGACACACCTAATTCTACACCTTCATTCCTCTCAGTGCAGGTCTCAGAGAGGACTGAAGGTATAGTGGGGTTGGAGATCTCAGCTGATGAGGAGCAAGGAGAGGTCCTCTTTGTTCTTTGGTGTGGGTCTTTTAGATACGCTTGCCAACGAACTGCATGGCAGGTCAACATATGTCTGGTCAAGCATGTGGTGCCCAAGCGGGAGATGTTTTGGCCACGCAAGATACACTTGAGACATATGTTGCAAATAGCAGCGGTGCGATCTGATGCACTTATCTCAAAAAAGGCCCACACCAAAGAACTTTTGGAATAACGTGCAGAGACAGCAGCGCCCTGCACATGCGGAGCTTTGGGGTGTGATACAGTTAGTGTGCTGCCCTTAGGCTGGCCCCTGGAGGGCATCCTGCCTTGTTGGTGATGTGCATCCTCCTCCTCCTCTCTCCTATCAGGCACCCACGTTGAATCAGTGACCTCATCATCCCCTCCCTCCTCATCACTGGAGCAAACCTGGCAGTATGCTGCAGCAGGGGGAGCATGACTGCCAGATTGCTGTCTTTCTTGGGCACCCCCTCTGTCCGTGCTCACGTTACTGCCTTCATCTAGCTCAGTATCATCATCAGAGCCTTCTAAACGCTGGGCATCCTCCTGGAGCATGTACCCAACACTGTGGTCAAACAGTTCGAGGGACTCCTCAGGAGGACATGGTGGGGCTAGGGAAGGAGTCACTGATGCCATTGAGCCGAGGGAAGAGGCCACGTTGGCAGCTGCTTTGCCAGACAAAGTACCCTGAGCATGGGTGAGAGAGGATGAGGACGGCTTGGTCATCCACTCGACCAAGTCTTCCGCATGTTGCGGCTCAACACGGCCAGCTGCCGGAAAAAAGGCCAAGCGTGTCCCACGGCCACATGCTGATGAGAATGCACCGTCTCCACGACCAGCACTGTTGCCTCTAGACGCAGAGCCTGCTTGCCCTCTTTTATTGGCTTGTGACTGTCTGCCTTTCCTTGTTGGCCTTCCAGAAATACTAATGGCCTGTAGTTGCACTAAGCTGGGATATATATATATATATATATATATATATATATATATATATATATATATATATATATATACTGATACTGCAGCTAGCAAAATCAACTGCCTGCCTGTAGTATGAGAACGCCACCAACCTTCTACAGGTAGCTTTAGCTGAACACTGTGCAGAGCTTGCAAAAAACTAACTTGTAGCTTATTTAGCTGCCTGCAGTAGTGATAGGATCAGGAAAACACCACCAACCTTCTACAGGTAGCTTTAGGTGAACACTGTGCAGAGCTTGCAAAAAACTAACTTGTAGCTTATTTAGCTGCCTGCGGTAGCAACCTGTGCAGAGGTTGCACTATACTAACTTGTAGTTTTAGCTGAACACTGTGAGGAGGACGCACTACACTAACTTGTAGCTTTAGCTGAACACTGTGCAGAGGTCGCACTACACTAACTTGTAATTTTAGCTGAACACTGTTCAGAGGACGCACTACACTAACTTGTAGCTTTAGCTGAACACTGTGAGGAGGACGCACTACACTAACTTGTAGCTTTAGCTGAACACTGTGCAGAGGTCGCAGTACACTAACTTGTAATTTTAGCTGAACACTGTTCAGAGGACGCACTACACTAACTTGTAGCTTTAGCTGAACACTGTGCAGAGGTCGCACTACACTAACTTGTAGTTTTAGCTGAACACTGATCAGAGGACGCACTACACTAACTTGTAGCTTTAGCTGAACACTGTGCAGAGGTCACACTACACTAACTTGTAGCTTTAAGTGAACACTGTGAGGAGGACGCACTACCCTAACTTGTAGCTTTAGCTGAACACTGTGCAGAGGTCACACTAAACTAACTTGTAGCTTTAGCTGAACACTGTGAGGAGGACGCACTACACTAACTTGTAGTTTTAGCTGAACACTGTTTGCATAGGTCACACTAAACTAACTTGTAGCTTTAACTGAACACTGTGAGGAGGACGCACTACACTAACTGTAAATAGTCTAGCTGCCTGACTGTGGTACTAATAGGATCAAAAGAACACCAGCAATTTTCTTCAGGTAGCTGTAAATACTGTAACAAGACAAGCCTGCCTGTCAGTAGGAAGATAACAGGAATGGATCTAGCTAAACTGAATACAGTGTATATATATATATATATATATATATATATATATATATATATACACAACACCTGGGATGCATATATATACACAATACACTGTAAGTGCAGCTAACTCACTGACTGTCCTGCCTAATCTAGCTAACTCAAATGAAATGACAATGTCTCTCTCTCTCTCTAAGCACGCCGGAACACACTACACAGGGCCGCCGTGCAGGTGGCCTTATATAGTGTGGGGCGTGTTCTAAACCCCCTGAGCCATAATTGGCCAAAGCCACCCTGGCTTTGGCCAATTACAGCTCTCTCTACTGACGGCGCTGTGATTGGCCAAGCATGCGGGTCATAGTGCATGCTTGGCCAATCATCAGCCAGCAATGCTCTATGATGCCGCAGTGAATTATGGACCTTGACGCGCCACACGAATTTGGTGCGAATGGCCCATATCGTTCGCAATTCGGCGAACGATCGAACAGCCGATGTTCGAGTCGAACATGGGTTCGACTCGAACACGAAGCTCATCCCTAGTCATTACATTCATAGGAAAATAATTGTTTGTAATAAGGGGTTATTATATATGATTTTATATGATTATGTTATCTATTGAGGTTTTATATGTCAATATTTCGGGTGTAGTATGTAACAGGACATCGCCACGGAAATTAGCGGTGGAAAGGTATGAAAACACTGTGTATTTATACAGATTATTTTTGTCTGCCTTGGTGACACATTCTCCTACTCAGCTTATTTGAGTTCCTGGGGACACGGGAAGTGGGAGTGTCCCTTGGGCCCTTAGATAGCCATGGAGACGCCTGGATGGTTGCCTAGGCAATGGAGGGGTATATTAAGACTCGTACTAATCGGCCTCACCCATCTACTGAGGAAGCCCAATGAGAGGGCAAATCGCGAATAGAGGGGAGGAGCCAAGTCTGTGAGAACACATTAATCACTGTGGGTGAGACCTGTGCTGAACATGCTCAATGATTTATATGCTTATCTGACGTTTATACTTTGTAAGTGTAACTCTTTGTGGCTGGTTTAATAAATGTAGCAACAGAGAAACACTATGGTAGCTGTGTTTGTTGTTCCATGTTACAAAACCACACTGATTATTATTATTATATAGGATTTATATACCGCCAACAGTTTGCGCAGCGCTTTACAACATGAGGGCAGACAGTACACTTACAATACAAATCCATATAGGAGGGATCAGAGGGCCCTGCTCGTTAGAGCTTACAATCTAGAAGGGAGGGTCAAGTATTAAAGCGGAGTTGAACCAGAATGAGAGAGGGAGGGAGGGTGTTCCCTGGAATCAGTTGTAGTGAAGCCACCAGCGTCTAAGGAGCATAAGATTCTTACCACCAATAAGCTGATAAGTAGAAAGGAATGAGGAGGATTTGAATGCAAGATCTTTCCTATGAGTGTTTAACTCATCCTTGAGGTGAGCGAACATTTTGGCTGGTGATGGTGTGCACATAGCATTATATTCAAGAGAGAGAGGATCTGCACAGCGGTGTTTCTGTTTACAACACATTTTGTGAGAACATTTTTTAACAAAATACAAGAGTTGTTTTTTTCACTATTATTTCTATTATTTTTTCTTTTTTCATTTTTTGAGCGGTCACACAAGGACTGACTAGAGTGTGAGACAATCACTATTAATAAGCATTGTACACTTGATATTTGTATGTATATTTTAAAGTTTATTTCATAGCCCTGCACTATTTAGCAATTATTATAGTCTATATTTGGTGTGGTGATTCACTGAGAGTGTCACAGCAGCTGTGGAGATATTGTAATTTATTATTACTATTCACATTTCCATTTTGACTTATGTTAGTATTTGGCGCTGATTGCTTTTTTCACAGTTTATAATGTAAATAAAAAACTTGATAAAATAGATAAGGATACGCAAAAGAAAAAAGTAGAAAAATTCAAAGAGATATGAGTGATTTTAAAAATGACTGTATTTATCTATGGCAAAATAAGCTCACTCCACCAATAGCATCTAATACCATCACTAATCTCCCTTTAACACCTCAGGCTAGACCTGAACAGAGAAATTTAAACCCAGTAACGCATTCCATACCATATAATTCTTCTTACTATCAAGTCCCTCCACCTCAAAATACTAGGGGGGGAGTGGGTAGGGGAAGAGGCATGCAGGGTGGAAATGGTTTTAGAGGTGGATCCCACCATAGGCAACCGCATGTATATAATGATCAACAAAATGGGGTGCCCACACATAATAGATTTGACCCCCTAGTCCAATATGATGAATGGAGAAATATCAGATCTCCCCCTCCTATTTTAGGGTGAGGGAGGTGGGGTGTTCGCGGATACCAAGGGAATCGTCCCTTCAGGAGAGGATCATTGGGTCCTGCAGCCCCCCCTCCCAACCAGCAGGGATGGTGGAGACCCCAGTACGAGGAGAGAATCTACCAATATCCACCAGATCCCTCAGGAAGGGAAGAAGAGGGTGCAGGGCAGACAGGAGGATCAAACTTAAAAAGAAGGAAGGAGATGGATTAGTGGGAATATATAATCTCAGTAAAGTGGAATTAACACATACAGAGATGAATATTCTACACTCTGGACTTAAATGTGCTCCAAGAAAAGCTTTAAACAAGTTTGATGTGTATATGGATATACACAAGTATATCCGTAAGATTAATCTAAAGAAATATTTTCTAAATAGTGGGCCTGGAAATACCAATATGGTTAATAGGAATCTGATATGGATAGACAGCGGTTTATAGAATAAATCTCTGTTTAACCCTCCTAATACTGCAAACCAACATGTGGAAGTTTTTAAAAATTAAATTTTGAAAGATTTGGAACAAATGGTACCTAAGAAAAATATAAATCCCCGCTATATACAAGAAAGTATAGAGCAGCCTGAGGACAGAAAAAATATTATAGTCCTGACGGGTGATAAAGGTGGAGGAGTGGTCATCTTGGACAAAAGCTTTTATAATTAGCTTGGTAATACTGTATTTTATCAGATGAGAGTACATATGTTAAATTGAGCACGGATCCCACCTCTGCCTATCAGAAGGACCTTCAACAACTGGTTGATTTGGGATTTGATAAAAAAGTTTTGAATAAAAAAAAACACAAATATCTAGCACCCAGTTTCTGTAGAATTCCAACAATCTAACAATACCCAAGGTACATAAAAACCCTAAGAATCCACCAGCACGTCCGATCGTGAACAGTATAGGATCTGTCACAACAAGACTGGCACAGTATCTTCATACGTTTCTACAGGCTAGTGTCTTATGGACGAAAGCCTATTTAAAGGATACAAAAAATCTTTTACAGTGCATTAGTGAAATCGACTTATCGGGTAAAGAAGATGTTTTTCTAGTTACAGCTGATGTGCCATCATTGCACACAATCATCCAGCACGATGATGCCCTGCTGGCATTGAATTGGGCCTTAAGCCAAAGGGATGATATTCCATTTGAACAGAAGGTATTTTTGAGACAGGCACTAGAATTTTTGGTATAACCACCACTTCTACTCACAGAAAAGGGGAGTCGCGATGGGGGCAAAGTTTGCATCCAGCTTAGCAAACATCTTTATGGGGGAGTGGGAGGATAAATCTGTGTTTGGCAAAAAAAAGAGATTGTGTGCTCTTCTACAAAAGATATATTGACAACCTATTCTTCATCTGGGAGGGAAATCAAAGTTCATTGCAGGAATTTATACTAGAACTGAACTCCAATAATAACAATATAAAATTGGACTTTGAATGTAATCGGGAACAAATCCACTTTTTGATGTCAACATTTCGAGACAAGGGGATACACTGACCACTACTGTGTACTTTAAACCTATGAACAGAAATAGTTACCTACCGTTAAGTAGTGACAATCACCCACATTGGCTGAGAAATATCCCGGGGCAAGGACAGATAATGCCGGAGAGAAGAAATTGTACCACAGATAATGATTTACAAACACAATCCAACGTGATTAAAGAAAGAAAGAAAGGTTATAAAGAGCAGGATCTAAACATTTCCATGTACAATACAGAAGGATAGAGAATATATTCAAACGCCATTGGCATATTTTGTGCATGGATAAAGTCCTCATTTAAGCTCTCCCATCAAACCCTTCCTTCATTTACAGAAAGGCACCCAATTTTGAGGATAGGGTGGTTAAAAAAGTTTTAGATCCACCGGTGAGACTAGTTATGTTCTGGGATCGTCTGGGTTTGTTTGCTTGTAAGAGACGTCAAACTTGCTCCAAGGTTAATAACCCAATTCAGGACATAACTGAATTCACTTCCACTGGTACCAACAAAACTTTTAACATCTCAGAGTTTATTACTTGTGGCACTACATAGGTGGTGTATGTTTTACAGTGCCCATGTAATTTGATATATGTAGGTCGCACCAAAAGAACTTTAAAAACGCATCTCGGAACATATATAACATAGAGGTTGGTTTTAAATATCACAGTGTTTCCTTACATTTTAAAAACTATCATAATCAAGACCCGTCTGGTTTAAAATTGTTGGGGATTGACAGGGTCCACCCAAACTGGAGGGGGTCCAATCTGATATGAGACATTTTCAAAATTGAAACGCGTTGGATTTTTCTGATGAACACATTGACGCCCTATGGCTTGAACATAGAATTGGACGTTAATTGCTTCATCGGTGATTATTAAATTAATTTATGTATTTTATTTTATTTTTCATTTTTATATCACTAATTCTAACACCTTAAATTAATTCAAATGAGCCTAACTGGTAGATGGTGAGTTGGGTCTCATTAAATTTAGTTAAATTATGAATTAATTTAATATTTTAGATGCCATCATGGGTGTCCATTATTTAAAATATTTAAAAATGTAGAATTTGATCAATATCACATCAAGGTGTTAAGGGTAGTTTTTATATGAAGTTAAAGTTGCTCACCTTTTCATATGAAGTCAAATTGTTCACCTATTTTTATTTTTTTGTTTATTTTTAATTAATTTATTCCACTGTCATTGTCACTGATTTTTTTCTAGTAGGTTCCGTATATTTAAATATGTGGTTTATATGATGTGTAATTGTGCAGAATTAAATGTTTTAGGCAAGAAGAATGTACTCTATATTTTAATATTGTAATATGTTAACACCACAAGATAGAATTGTAAAATAGTACTTTGACAACTTTTGTTAAGTTTGGGTTATGCAGTGGATCGATACGTGTGTATTGGCACATTTGTGGAGCTGCCTGCCCTCTGTTCATAGGGCTATTTGTGCTAGTTGCTCCCGTGCGGCCCTATTCATTGATCATATATCCTGGTGGTCGTAGTGATACTTCAGTTAAGGTATGAGTATGCATAACGTGGAAGGTTTAAGTGTTCCCGGCCAGCCACAGTATATAAGGGTATGTTGTGTTGTATGGCCACACCCTCAGATGATGTCATGGATGACTAAACGCATCAGTGTGGAGCCATACGATGAATAGGAGTGACGTTAGCAAGTCATTCGGGGACACAGCTGTGACTACCCTGGAGAGATAAGCTCAGTGGGGTAGGAGATGCTGTAACGCTCCCTGATCGTTCTCGCTGACTTAAATGTGATTAAATGCCTGCTTTTTTTTCTAAAATTTGTAAGTGCAAGTCCTAAAGGGGGAGTGTTGTTGTTAAATTTAAATAAATTGTTTCAACAGGATTACGCTATGGTGTTTCTTCCTTTTGTTTTTGAATGATGCCTTGATTGTGAGATCCAGCTGTCCGGTATTAAGGAGACTTGGAGAGGAAATATCCTGGGATAGATTGTCCATATAACACTCTGGTATTTATGCACATTGATCCAGTGATTTCTGGTAAGAGTTTTTTACGCAGGGGGAATCTGACCCTCCCTCGCTTTCCTGCACGTGTGGAGGTGTTGCTGACAGCAGCCTTATCTTACTGAATTTGGAATATCATTGGACTTTCTTACCATTCTGGGTGCAAATAACACAGCATCTCTCTGCATTCTATTATGGACTAAATAAATGTTTTATATGTATACACTTTAAGTTACCACATTGAGACTATCACAGGTGTTGTGTGTATAGCGCTGCCTTTTCTCTATTAATTTTTTTTTTTTTTTAATAAAAAAACAAATTTATTTATCAATTTAGGCCAATATGTATTCTGCTACATGGTTTTGGTAAGAAAAAATCCCAATAAACATACAGTATATTGATTGGTTATCAAAAAGTTATAGCGTCTATAAATGATGGGATTTATTTATGGAGTTTTTATTTATTTTTATTTTTTTAATAGTAATGGCGGTGATCAGCAATTTTTAGTAAGACTGTGACATTGCAGCGGACAAATCAGATACCTTACTGACACTCTTGACACTTTTTGGGGATCAGTGACACCAATACAGTGATCAGTGCTAAAAAAATGCACTGTCACTATACTAATGACACTGGCAGGGAAGGGGTTAACATCAAGGGCAATCAAAGGGTTAAGTGTGTCCCGAGAGGGTGCTTTCTAACATTGGGGGGTGTTCTGTTCTCGCTACACGTTTGCCCCTGGCGTGTATGTAGCTCAACATACAGTTTAAACCTTGAATCCTGCAATTACCAGACTGTCTGTAACTTTGGATCTTTATTACGATGAACAGGTGGTGGATAGGTAGGATATGGTATTCGCGGTGAAACTAAGAATAAACAGACAATGAACATATATAAAAATGACATGAACATAACAAATGTCTACTAGGTATACAAATAAACAGTCTTTAGCATACCAGCGATGCTGCCCTAGAAGGACTGGGAATTCCTCAGAACATGCAGTACAGGCTTAGCTGGCTCCATTGCAGTCTGTTCTCCTCATGGTAAAGATGAAAGAGTTGCAATAGGAAGTGGGCTAGTTCCTAGTGTTATGACAGGAAATGTCTATTGACCATAGAACACTACCTATCAATAGTCCTTTGTTGAGAATGGCATCTAGTGGGCAATGTTGATTTTGCAAGTCCAGAAGATATTACTTTTTCTTTATAGGCCGAAGGCATGACAGGGGGTGCTTTGACTGGGGGAAAACAGAGATCTGTGTTTCTGCTTAGCAGAAACACAAGATCTCCATCTTCCCCTCTGTCAGAACGCCGGTCTGCCTTGTTTACATAGGCAGACCGCTGTTCTACCTCACCTGAGAATGATCAGTGGGTCCCTGTGGACATTGCGTCTGCCGGTCCCGCTAATTGGCTCCCACTGTGTCCAATCACACCGGGAGCGGGTTGCCGGTGGCGCACATGCCTCAGACCCCATGCACGAAATCACGCTCAGGTATGTGATTTTGTGAAGAAGGGCCGCCCTGCCACAGTATATCTGCATGGGGCAGTCCTTAAAAGGTTATCTGTATTACCTTTATGCACTGTTGAGTGAATTGATCTCTTTGATGATTTGATTATTTATTTTTTTATCTCGGATCATTTGCGGTTTATGGTTTAAAGTATCAGTTTTATTTATTTTGTCTTGCCCAACACTTATTTATATTTACTATACACCACATTCAGTATAAGGGTAGATAAAGTTACATTTTTTGCTCTGGATTTAGATACACTTTCACCTAAAAGAACTGTATTTTATCATTTTCCTTTCCTTTGTGAAGATATGCTATATGATATTTTACTAGGCAGCTGGTTTATGCAGTTTCTTATATTGGAAAGAAAAATGTAGGGTAACATAACTTGTTGCTGGCTAGTCTTCATGAACTATCATATTCAGCATTATTCCTGTTCACCATCTGGTAATTCTCACGATGACTTTTCCCAAAATTAGACTAAAAACAGGAACATCCATGCTCAGTGATTTGTGTTTCCCAGTCATACAGATTTGTAGTATATAACCCTTTCTCCCTCTGTAACCATGAAGAATTGTTCTCTTGTAGATGATTCCTTTGCAAATCTATATTTTATAAAAAAAAAAAAACATATAGAATATCCTGATTTGTAAGTGTATCCATTTAAAAAGCGTACTTATATTGATACACATAAGAAAAGAATAACAAATAATCCCCCAGCTAAAGTACAATAATGTGCTCTCATTTGATTATTAGAATAGCTATTTTTGTTAATAAAATACTTCTTAATCTGGACAGTTTCATATTATTCTTGGTTAGGTGTGACGACACAATCCATACACAATCCATCCGTACCCCATTGTACACATTGAAGGCATGGTGTGCTCTACTTTCCCGTATTTATTTTCTCACGACACAGACGGCCATGCCTGCTGTGGAGGTCAGGAGCAATTGATTGACAGTTGTTCCTGCAGGGAAGTCTAATGCCCCGTACACACGGTCGGATTTTCCGATGGAAAATGTCCGATCGGAGCGTGTTGTCGGATATTCCGACCGTGTGTGGGCTCCATCGGACATTTTCCATCGGATTTTCCGACACACAAAGTTGGAGAGCAGGAGATAAAATTTTCCGACAACAAAATCCGTTGTCGGAAATTCTGATCGTGTGTACACAAATCCGACGGACAAAGTGCCACGCATGCTCAGAATAAATA
This sequence comes from Aquarana catesbeiana, assembly GCF_042186555.1. NCBI lineage: Eukaryota > Metazoa > Chordata > Amphibia > Anura > Ranidae > Aquarana > Aquarana catesbeiana. The sequence goes on from NC_133332.1 coordinate 286,399,330, forward strand.
AAGAGATGAAAGCTCTTGGCCACTGCCCCATTTATAGTCCCGACGTACTAGTTTTACGTCACCGCGTTCAGAACGATCGGATTTTCCGACAACTTTGTGTGACCGTGTGTATGCAAGACAAGTTTGAGCCAACATCCATCGGAAAAAATCCTAGGATTTTGTTGTCGGAATGTCCGAACAAAGTCCGACCGTGTGTACGCCCTATTAGAGATGTTCAGTAGTAGTGAGAGACTGGAAGGCAAGAAGCAAAGTGCATCAGAGCTTTAGTACCTACCTGCCATGGAAGGAAATGCAACACATACTACAGAAAAAGTTTATTTGGTAAAATTATGTTTAACCGCTTGCCGACCGCCGCACACAGATGTACGTCGGCAGAATGGCACAGGCAGGCAAATGGGCGTACCTGTACATCCCTTTAAATTTGTTGCTTGTCGCATGCCGTGGTATCGTGCCCGCGGGTCCCGGGAACTCGATGTTCGCCGGCGGCCCACGATTGTGGTGTGGAAAGTTAGAGCGGGGAGATGCCTATGTAAACAAGGCATTTCCCCATTCTGCCTTGTGACATGACAGAGATCACTGCTCCCTGTCATTGGGAGCAGTGATCGCTGTCATGTGAGTTGAAGCCCATCCCCCCTACAGTTAGAATTACTCCCTAGGACACACTTAACCCCTTCATCGCCCCCTAGTGTTTAACCCCTTCCCTACCAGTGTCATTTACACAGCAATCAGTGCATTTTTATAGCACTGATCGCTATATAAATGACAATGGTCCCAAAATAGTGTCAAAAGTGTTCGATGCGTCCGCCATAATGTCGCAGTCACGATAAAAATTGCAGATCGCCGCCATTACTAATAAAAAAATTAATAATAAAAATGCCTTAAAACTATCCCCTATTTTGTAGACGCTATAAGTTTTGTGCAAACCAATCAATATACTCTTATTGTTATTTTTTTTACCAAAAATATGTAGAATAATACATATCGGCCTAAACTGAGGAAAAAATTATTTTTTTTATTTATTTTTCGGGGATATTTATTATAGCAAAAAGTTAAAAATATTGCTTTTTTTTTTCAAAATTGTCGCTCTTTTTCTGTTTATAGCGCAAAAAATAAAAACCGCAGAGGTGATCAAATACCACCAAAAGAAAGCTCTATTTGTGGGAAAAAAAGGACATCAATTTGGTTTGGGTACAACGTCGCACGGCCGCGCAATTGTCAGCTAAAGCGACGCAGTGCCGTATCACAAAAAGTGCTCTGGTCAGGAAGGGGGTAAAATCTTCCGGGGCTGAAGTGGTTCAATTAGGCAAGCATTATGACCGGGCGTTTAGTAGTATCCTCTGCCCCAGGTCTACAAAGCGCTAGAGATGCATAACAATCCCATGAAAAAAAGGGTATTTATTATTATTATTAGCTGACAGATTTAAAAGGGATTGAGACCATATTGTGTGCCCTAAAAAAATATAGAGAGAAATGCTGAAGGTTTACATATACAGTACTGCAAAGTAAATCTGTAGACTGCAGATCTTATTCAAAACTGATTTTGGAAAACACCATGTAGTCTTCTGTCTACTTTAGATTTTGAGTTGCTACTGTAGACCTACTGATCACCGTAAAGCATCAAAGCAAAATAAATAAAAAAATACCAAGGACATCTCTGCAACACATGCATAATGTCCCATGTTTTATCTCTTTAAAGTCCCTGCAAGTTTAGAAAGATGCCGGTCAGTCTGCCAGAAATGTTCTTAGCTCCTGAATACTGTTGTGGACTCACAATGCACAGCATTTTAGTGGGCTAAGTGGTGTCAGCCCTCCCAGTTGTCTCTTGCTAAACTACTCAAACTATCCCCATTTTCTATTCTACACCACATACAGTAAAATCTAATTGATCTGTAGTCCCAAGACAAGAACTAAGAGGGCTAATTAGTCTCCCTGGGATAAGGAGTGCAAAAGACACAGGACATCTCTGAATTTCAGACAGCATCAACAGGTATTTTATGTACCTATCAAACAGTTATAACAAAACACTTTCAAAGGTATATTTAATAGACCAAAGGGAGCAGATAAGAAAATATCATTGTTAGTGTTTGCAAACACGTTACGTTTTCTCCAGACTCTGGAATGTATCGTGTTGCTTCGCTTTTAAGCTTCAGTTGGGCTATAACTATCCAAACACAAATGTGTGCAAACATTTATGAAATCCCGACATTGTCTGATAATTACAGCTTTACAGCTGTTCTAAGAAACCCTCTATTATAAAACACAACACCTGTTCCTAGGATAATTACCCATAATAATCTTCACACATTCAAACATGTCTTTAGAACTCTAAAGTGGCGTTCACCAAAAGGATGTAAAGCATGTATCATTTTAGTATTCTTCTACACGGTCAAATATTATTTTCAGTTAAAATTTCCCAGGCTATCATTTCTTTCTTTCGTCATATCACAGATGTTTTAGACAACACGTGGTATATTTTAACACAGAATTTAGCATTTAGCAAGATATAACACAAAATACAGAAGCTGTGTCCCCCTACTGTCCTAATAGACACTACATCCCTACAATCAAAACTATTTATAGAGGAAACATTCTTGGGTCTCAGGGACATCACCCTGAGAAATGTCAGCCCACCAGACCTCTGGTGGTCCTCAGTAACCTCCAGAGTGTAAACCTGTTACTGTTTTTTTTTTTTTTAATTATTATTATATTTAAAGGAATACAATGCTATTAAATAGTATTGTATACCTACTTTAAACTTCTGTTTACACCTTTTACAGGGGAACACTCTTAGGACTTTAACCACTTGAAGACCAAGCCATTTCTGGCACTCTTTGTGTACAAATTTAAATCAGCATATTTTGCTAGAAAATTACTTATACCCCCAAACATTATATATTTTTTTAGCAGACACCCTAGGGAATAACATGATGATTGGTGCATTTTTTTAATGCCGCACGGTATTTGCACAGTGTTTTTTTAAACGCAATTTTTAAAACAAAAATACACATTTATGAATAAAAGAAAAAAAACAATATATACCGCATTTTTTTTTTTTATAAAATATGAAAGATGGTGTTATGCAGAGTAAATAGATACTTAACTTGTCACACTTTAAAATTGCGCACGCTTGTGGAATGGTACTTAAAAATCTCCATAGGCAACACTTTAACATTTTTTACAGGTTACCTGTTTAGAGGAGGTCTAGCATTAGAATAATTGCTCTCACTCTAATGTTCATGGCGATACCTAAAGTGTGGTGCTAACACATATGTGTGCGCAACTTACTTATGCATTCGTTTCTGCGGGCGAGCACAGAGGCATGGAAGTGCTTTCATTTTTTTCCTTATTTGTATTATTTTTTATTTTGACATTGTCCCTATTTTTTTTATTCCTATTAACAGAAATGTAAACAGCCCTTGTAATAGAAATAAGGATGAAAGGTCCTCTTTATGGAAAAATCTGAGGTCAAAAAGACCTTTAAAAGCAAAAGAGCAAAAAAAAATGTTTTTTGATCTTTTGCTTTAAAATAAAAAATGTGTTTACTTCTACCCTTCCTCCAAGGCCATAGAGGCGATCAAAGATGATCTAGTCTTTTATCGCCTCTGTGTACAGCCAGCCACACTGTTAGATCATTTCTCAGCCGGTGAAAATGGTAAGCCTGAGAAACACTGGCAAGCGGGGGTGTTTTGCTTGCGTCTATCTAGTAATCTAGTAAGGTTACTTTGCGGTGTAAGCAAGGAAGCTTAGACCTCTGCAGTGCATAAATGTGCTTTTACTATACAAAAATGCTGTACATTCAAAACTATTACAATATTAGGAATACAATACAAGACTGGCAGTTATAAGAAGTAAGATGCCTAGCAAATAAGCAGAAACTATGGTCTGTAAACAGTGGAAATACACTTAAAAGTTACTTAAATCAGGTTACTGTGTGTTCATGTTCTTCATAGCCAACAAGGACTCAAGCAGCTAAGCAGTTGCTGGTGATCAGGTTTTGGCTGGTACAGACCTTCCTTCCTTGGTGTTAATGCATTATTTCAGTCTGTCTTGTTGGCTTTTATTTGAGCAGTTTCAGGTTTTCAAGCTATTGACCATGGTTACAAAACAATGGACCAAGCTGATAAAACTGTAAATGCAACAATGGTATCTAAGTTCCCATTTTTTTAAGACATCTTGTGTAATTGTTACCAAAGTATTTGTTTGACAAGTATCTCCTAATGCAGCGTACACTCGAGCAGACTTTTCTATCAGACTGGTCTGGTGGACTGAGTCCGAAGGACAATCCGATCGTGTGTTGGTTTCATCGGACCTTCAGCGGACTTTTCAGCCGACCAGTCGAAAATCTAATGGACTGTAGATTTGAAAATGCTTCAAATGCTTTCCCACGGACTCGAGTCCAGTCGAAAAATCTGCTCATCTGTATGCTAGTCCGACAGACGAAAACCCATGCTAGGGCAGCTATTGGCTACTGGCTATCAACTTCCTTATTTTAGTCTGGTCGTACGTCATCACGTACGAATCCTTTCGGAATTTGGTGTGATCGTGTGTAGGCAAGTCCGTTCGTTCAAAAGTCCGTCAGAAGTCCATCAAAAGTCCGTCGAAAGTCCATCGGACCAGTCCGGTCGAAAAGTCCGCCCGTGTGTTAGGCCCCTCTCAGAACTGCGGATCCGTATTTAGCCATCCACTTGCTCAGCGGGGATCGCTCCGTTGATCCCCGCAGAGCCAGCGGCTGACAAGTGCTTCTCTGCACACTGTGCAGGGATGGACCTGTCAGAGAGACCACTCCCCTCTATGGGGGGATCGGATGATTACGGACCTCCTGTCCATTTTCCTCCTAGTGGTTGGCCAGGGAGATATAAATAGCCATAACTCAGGCTATTGAACCTTACTATGCTATTGCTAGGTGCACTCACCAGCCACAGACAGAAGCGAACAATAACCAGAGCTTGGGAGGAAACCAACATAAATCACAACCTTAAATTCAGGCTGAGGCTGACTACAGCTTATGGCATGGTACCTACAGTATATACACTTTTATTACATTTAGCAAGAAGTCTCAACATCAGTCTTGGTCATCCCTTTCACAGCAGCACTTAGACTGGGAGAAGGAGGGATAGCAGAAGTAGTTCATAATGTTTTGTTGCATTTACATGTTCTGACAGGGAACATGCTAAGAGGAGGAATGAACAGAGTTTTGGTGACAGCGTGTATTAGTGAGGAGATTGCATCACAGTAGCAAAGAAAGTGGCTTCACCCATCTGGGTATTCTTTCTGGCAGAGTTTTGGAATCACAAAAGTGGAGAGAGAGCATTATAAATCCTTTGTAGTTCGCTGTGTATTTAGTTGTTTTCTTGCAGCTGAGCTTTACATTTCTCACAGTTACACAAAAATAGTGATCATCAGAAGCAGTGAGTTAGACTACCTTCACACTGAAAGCACCCAGCGTCCGCGGTAAAGCATGGCTAGTTTTAGCCATGCTTTACCATCGTTTCAGTTGCACTTTTGCCGCCACTAGCGGCCAAATAAAGGGTTAAAAGCGCCCGTGTTTCTTTGCAGGCGCTTCGGCAGCGCTGCCCATTCATTTCAATGGGCAGGGCGTTTTGGAAGCGGTGTATACACCGCTCCCAACCTGCCCCAAAGATGCTGCTTGCAGGACTGTTCAGAATGTCCTGCAAGCACACTGCCCCAGTGTGAAAGCACTGAAATGAGATGCACTGTTGTCTATGGGACATTGCACACAGCTGAGTAAAGATCAGTGGCGGCTGGTGCTCCATTTTTGGGGGGGGCAGCAAACAAACCACCCGCTTCCTGATTGGCTGGAAGGAGAATCAGGAAGACAATAGCGAATATTAATTTGCTATTGTCACACAACTGGGTGGGCTCAGGTCGCAGTGCTCTGCACCCGGAGCCCACCCTTTTTTTAAGCCAATTAGAGCCTCAGGCTCTAATCATGTGCTGGAAAAAAAAAAAACCTTGAAATCCATGTGTCTGGTGCCCTGCATGTAGATTAGGGGGGGCGGCACTCCTGCGCCCCCTATGGATGGACCACTGGTAAAGATCATTAATACAGCATTGGTTACAGAGCAGTAAAACAGAAATAGAAAGTTTTAAGTTTTTCATTTGAGTGCAGTAATTTACTTGCGTGTTTACTCATTTTAGCCCCTTGCACATGGGCGTCATAAGTATAAATGAGAATATTACAATACTGGCAATACTGGCAATGAAGAATTATATTTGTCTATACGCTTACACCTTACCTTTACTCACCTATACTCAACATTACTCAGATCTTTACACACAGTTTTTGGCCCCTTGCACAGTTCCTGAGTAAATGTCAGTAAATTATGATGCCTGTGTGCAAGGGGCCCAATAGATGGATCAGTTATAATGCTATCCTAATAAAGCCCTGAATGTAAACTTAGGATATCAATAAATAGCATATTTTCATAGGCAATGAGATAATTTCATAAATCTGTTCTAACCGATTGTAAAACAAGCTAAAACTTTAACTGCCCTCCAAAAAAGATGTATGTTAACTAAGTTACTCCAATTACATTAGCCCAGTTGTCTCTTGGTCAGCTTAAACATCGGAGTTAATGTCTTCCAGTGATATCTTCAAAGGATGCTCAGCTGCATGCCCAATGTAACACATTCCCACAGTTCCCAGCCCCAAGGACCTTCATGTAATACATTCAGGTCAAACTGAAACACAGCATGGTGTCAACATAATCCACTATTCGCCCTGGTACAAAGATGCCTTGGTCATCTGAACTGTAAACATTGCTTAATACCGCAGTCATGAATTGCCATTGATCATTTATCATGTTTCAGGGGACAGCTGTACAATTCATTATCCACTCTGCAGTCATCTGTCTTCAGTGTAGTTTACTGCAACTGATTCAATGCTCAGTCTCACAGACAAATATGGCACCAGTGACTAGTAATCTGTAGACCGATGATGTAACATGTATTTACTTTATTTAAACGTTCTCTTAAAATAGATCAAATAATATTTTCTATACACATTTTTTGCTTGTTTTTTGTAAAATAAGTAAAAAATGTTTATTAAAAAATTCAGTGTCAGGTCTGAACTATATTGAAACCTAGTTGGGCTGTCAGTTTAATTTGCTAAGTGCATTCAAGACACATCAAAACAAAAGTGTTCAAAACGGGTTTGTGTTTATTATAAAGCACTCACAATGTGGGTTGTTTGCTTTACAATAAAAAAGAAAAAACATCTTCAAAGTTGTGGGCATGTTTTGTGAATTAAATGATGCAAATCCTCAAACAATCTATGTTAATTCCAGGTTGTAAGGCAACAAAACACGAAAAATGCCAAGGGGGGTGAATACTTTTGCAAGGCACTGTACATATAGGGACACAAAGAGCGGGGCTTTAAAGGTGCCATAATGAGTTTACGTCAAGATCATGTGAGACAAAAATACATATTTTATTTAATATCACATTTAAAATTAATAATGATAAAAGTTGAATGCAATTCATACAACAATGCAGCCACTTCTGCTCTACATGTTTTGCTCGAAAGAGCTTCCTCAGGAGTTTTGGAGTGCTGCATAAAGTTGAACAAATACAAAAATGTATTGAATTAAGAAAAGAGGCCTACTGGATGCCAAAAAAGCCAAAACTTACATAGTTACATAGTAGGTGAGGTTGAAACAAGACACAAGTCCATCAAGTCCAATCTATGTGTGTGATTATATGTCAGTATTACATTATATATCCCTGTATGTTGTGGTCATTCAGGTGCCTATGTGTCTTGTTAAACTCTCTTTTTATTCCTATTGTGGGTTTACCAGTACGGTATTTGTATATTGAAATCATATCCCCTCTCAAGCGTCTCTAGAGAGAATAAGTTCAGTGCTCGCAGCCTTTCCTAATAACTAATATCCTCCAGACACTTTATTAGCTTTGTTGCCCTTCTTTGTACTGGACTGGTGCCCAGAACTCCAGACTGGTGACCAGAACTGGACAGCATACTCTAGGTGTGGCCGGACCAGAGTCTTGTAGAGTGGGAGAATTATCGTTTTATCTCTGGAGTTGATCCCCTTTTTAATGCATGCCTATATTCTGTTTGCTTTGTTAGCAGCAGCTTGGCATTGCATGCCATTGCTGAACTTATCATCTACTAGGACCCCCAGGTCCTTTTCCATCCTAGATTCCACCAGAGGTTCTCCCCCAGTGTATAGATTGCATTCATATTTTTGCCACCCAAATGCATTATTTTACATTTTTCTATATTGAACCTCATTTGCCATGTAGTTGCCCACCCCATTAATTTGCTCAGATCTTTTTGCAAGGTTTCCATATCCTGCGGAGAAGTTATTGCCCTGCTTAGCTTAGTATAATTTGCAAATACAGAGATTGAACTGTTTACCCCATCCTCCAGGTCGTTTAACAAATTAAAAAGGATTGGTCCCAGCACAGAACCCTGGGGGACCCCACACCCACCCCTGACCATTCCGAGTACTCCCTATTTATCACCATCCTCTGAACTTGTAGCCAGGTTTCAATCCATGTAGTCACCCTATGGTCCATGCCAACAGACCTTATTTTGTACAATAAACATTTATGGGGAACTGTGTCAAATGCTTTTGCAAAATCCAGATACACCACATCTATGGGCCTTCCTTTATCTAGCTGGCAACTCACCTCCTCATAGAAGGTTAGTAGATTTGGCAAGAACAATTCTTCATGAATCCATGCTGATTACTGCTAATGATATCGTTCTCATTACTAAAATCTTGTATATAGTCCCTTATCATCCCCTCCAAGAGTTTACATACTATTGAAGGCTAACTGTTCTGTAATTCCCAGGGATGTACATTTTGGGCCCTTTTTAAATATAGGTGCTACATTGGCTTTTCTCCAATCAGCTGGTACCATTCCAGTCAGTAAACTGTCTGTAAAAATTAGGAACAACAGTCTGGCAATCACTTGACTGAGTTCCCTAAGTACCCTCGGGTGCAAGCCATCTGGTCCCGGTGATTTATTAATTTTAAGTTTCTCAAGTCTAATTTTAATTCTGTCCTCTGTTAACCATGGAGGTGCTTCTGTGATGTGTCATGAGGATAAACACTGCAGTTTTGGTTACTGAAGCCCCCCTATTCCCTCGTGAAGACTGAGGAGAAAACTTGAATCTATAGCATACAGGAGTTCCTCTAAGACCAAGGCCCAGGGGGCGTTGTGCAACCATAGGGAACCATAGGGAAAACCATAGGGAAAAGGCAGAGAAAGAACCACCTAAAATATATATAAGTTGAATAGCTCTGGATTAACCAACAGAGATCAATTTGTCTATATATCAGAGATTTACCTTAATTATATTGACTTCATTTGTAACCAATTGATTCCCCTTTTCCCGTTGGGAAAAGTATTCAGCTGCTGAACTTGGAAAGGAGATAGGTGGTATTCACTAAAATCCAGGGCCCAGAATAGAACAATAACAGTGAGGATCCCTTAAAACTGTGTGAGCTTGAATTAAATTAGATCAACCTCCAACCAAGAGGCAGCCAATTATGTCTTAAAAGGAGAAATGGGTATATGATGTTCCATATGAAGTAACAATGTGAGGGGCAAGATAGGGCGTCAATGTCAGCCAAACAGGGGAGAGATCAAGCACCTGTCCCTCCATTGCTGTGAGGCAAGTAGCTTGTTTTAGATGGTGTACAACCTCCCCTAAAGATATTGTGACCAGCATAATCAAAAGACATGGATACAGTGGCTAATAGAGGTTCTTACCTATCACGGAATCAAAGAAATTGGTGTGAAGAAGGAGAGGAGAGATGCAAACCATCTCTCTCACAAAGCCTCCTGTCAGTGAATGGTGGCTGAACGCCACAATTTGTCTCTCCCCGTCCCAGTGGCGTCTGACGTCACCAAAGGAGAGCGGACATCCAATTGATGCTGGTGCGCATGCGCCAGTCCAGTAGGGTGGATGTGACATCACGCGTGGGCATGCCGTGATCAACATCGCCATATTAGAAAATTCCCATAGTTAACACGGGCGGCCGAAGGAAGAACCTGAGGCCAGCCCCTGTGCATCATAGGGCATGGTAACTGTCAGGGAATGACTAGAAGTAAGAATACACACCTCAGTCAACAGATGGTAATTGAGAGTTATCTCAATGCTATGCACCAGTCATACAAATAAGGGCTTAAGGGGGTTGCAAACTCTCATGTTTTTTCACCTTAATGCATCCTATGCATTAAGGTAAAAAAACACCTGGCAGTCACCAGCCCCCCATTTTACTTACCTGAGCCCCTTCATCTCCTTGGCAGGGATGCGCTGTCCCTCTCTCCGTGGGGTCCTGGCTCTTGATTGGATAGATTGATAGCAGCGCAGCCATTGGCTCCCACTGCTGTCAATCAAATCCAATGACGCCGGCGCCAGGGGTGGGGCCGAGTCTGGCATTCATGTCTGTGGACACAAATGCTGGACTCAGGAGTGTGCCCGCAAGGTAACCCCCTCGGGAGAGTGCTTCTCCTAGGGGGTTAACTGATGCAGGGATGACAGCGAGAGCCGCCGGGGGGACCCCTGAAGAGGATTTTCAGAGCCACTCTGCGCAAAACAAGCTGCACAGTGGAGGTAAGAATGACATGTTTGTTATTTAAAAAAATTAAAAACAATCCTTTACAATCATGTTAAGGGCAATTGGTCAAACACCCATGAAGCCAGTGCCCGGGGTGTCTGTATGGCTACCTTTACCCAGTGGAAAATCTCCATTGTATTGTCAAAACCGAAAAAAGTACAACATAAGAATAAGATTAATTTGACTTGTTTCTGCATCCTAAATAGAAGGCCCTATCTAATCAATCCAATTGCATACCTATATAGTTGCATACATGATACAGCAAAACCCAACAGATCAAATTTATTTACAGATATTGACATACATCGTCATAGACCCACGACTGACTGACGATATTAATATGTTAGTCTAGTTACACAGGGGAGTAAACAATAGGCGAATGGTTTGTAACTGAGAGCATCGTTTAGTTCAGGATGTTTGAGGGCTGACAGGTTGTGAATCCAATGAGCCTCTCTTTGCAGGAGCAACTTGTTGTTATCACCCCCTCTTTCATTCTGTGGTATATATTCTAGGGCAAAGAAATGCATTTTTGAACAATCGAATTTGTGAAAAAGGCCCATATGTCTGTTGATAGGTGTCTCCATTTTTGACTTGGAGACTAAAGACACATGATCACGAATGCGATGAAAAAAAGTCTCTTTGTCTTCAGCACATAGTATGCTCCAGAGTCGCATAACATGATATAGACTACTCAAACTGATTGACAATTAGCCAAAAATTGTGGTCTAAAGATACGTCCATCAGGTAACGTGATCTGTTGGGCTCTGTAAATGTACCTGCAATAATTGCATTTATTGCAGGGAAAAGTTCCTTTTTAATTAATTTTTGATTCCTATCTTGGACGAATAGTAGCTATGGACCAAATTGTCTTTTAATGATCTAAAAGTGATTTGGGTGTATGCTTTTAAATGTTTGGATACAGTATTGTCGGCCATTAGTAGATACCAATATTTCTGCATTATTTTGCGGACTTGTTTTTGTTGTCCTGAAAAACGAGTAATCATTCTTACCTTTCATTTTTTTGCCATGAATGAGCATGGACCTGTCCTGATTTTTGGCTCTATTATAGGCTCTTTTGAGGCATTTTTTACTGAAGCCTCTTTCATACAGGCGCAACTGTAGTGCTTTGGCCACTTTTTCAAAGTCAGTATCCCTACTGCAGATTCTCCTTATCCTTAGATACTGACTGTAAGGAATGCTCATTACAAGAGGTGTAGGATGGGAGCTACTGGCATGCAAAATGGAGTTCCCTGCAGAGGGCTTACGGAACAATGTGGAGCCCAGCCTACCATCAGGATTGATAAGTATCTGGATATCCAGAAAGTTCAATGTCTGTTGGTTATATTCTGTAGTGAAATGTAAATTGTAGCTGTTATGTTTAAGGGTTTCAAAGAAGATTAATAATTCATTTTGTGTACCTGTCCAAACCAAAAAAATGTTGTTGATATATCGACATCATACTAACAACTTACTGAAAAAATCCTGCATGTCCTCTCTGAAAAATAGATTATGCTCCTACTCCCCCAGATACAGGTTCACGTAAGTTGGAGCACACTTGGTCCCCATTGCCACACCCGGCACCTGGAGGTAGTAGGAGTGTCCAAAATGAAAAATGTTGTTGGTCAGAATAAAACAAAGTAAGTCAAGAATGAATTTATTGTATTGTCCGGATGTGAGATTTCTTTTGAAGATGAAGCCCTCCGCAACCCCAACCCCCAAGTAATGGGGGATGAGGTTGTAGAGGGCCTCTACATCGATGGCCACTAACCACGCCCCCTCAGGAATGTGCATCCCATCAAGGGTCCTGAGGAGATCTATGGTATCTTGTATATAGGATGTTAACGCCCCCACGTAGGGACGAAGATAGTCGTCTACCAGTTGATTAGCTGACTCAGTGAGGCACCCTCTCCCTGAGACAATGGGTCATCCTGGGGAATGTGTTAGGTTCTTGTGAATTTTTGGCAACGCATATTATGTACCGGTCTTGGGAGATTGAACATCTAAAAATTCCCATGCTTTCTTATTGATTAGATTGTTGTGATAGGCGGAACCTATCAATTTCCTATAGCGTAAATCAATCTTTTGGCAAAGCCTTCAGATACTTTTTTATACCAATCACAATTGTTTAAGAAGCCCATGACCACGGTTTCATATTGAGTACAATTCATTACAAATAAATTGCCTCCTTTATCTGAGGGCTTAATAATTATGTGTTGATTTTGTTGTAAGGATGAGAATGCCTCCTGTTGAACTGAAGTTAAATTGGAATTGGAAATTTCCTTCCATCTCGTTTGTTGAATTTCATTTGTAACCTGCTGTGTGAAAGCCTAATGCCGCGTACACACGGTCGGACTTTCCGGCATACTTGGTCCGGCGGACCAGAGTCCGCCGAACAATCCGACCGTGTGTAGGCTCCGGCGGACTTTTCCGGTGGACTTTTTCCCAAAAGCCCACCGGACCTAGATTTGAAACAAGTTTTAAATCTTTCTGTCGGACTTTTTCTGGCGTTTCTGGCGGAAAGTCCGCTCGTCTGTGTGCTGGTCCGACGGAAAGCCCGCTTGTGTGTATGCTGGTCCAACGGACCAGATACGATGCAAGGGCAGGGTATTGCATTTCGTGCTCGCTGCAGTGGGAAAAACAAATTTTCCTATTGCGGCGAGCGCGGGGCATCCCAGGCCCTTAGGTCTGGTATGGATTTTAAAGGGAAGCCCCCCTACGCCGTCGGCGTGGGGTCCCCCCTAAAATCCATACCAGACCCCGATCCGAGCACTCAGCCCGGCCGGTCAGGAAAGGGGGTGGGACCGAGCGAGCGGCCCCCCCTCCTGAACCGTACCAGGCCGCATGCCCTCAACATGGGGGGTGGGTGCTTTGGGGGAGGGGGCGGGTGATGTTGACCACGCCCCCTAAAAACATCACAGTCCCAGCATGCCCAAGGACTGTGACATCATAAGGGGGCGGGGTCTCCGCCTATATAAGTCACAACGGAGCCCTCAGAGAGCAGTCCAGCCAGAGATAGCATCGTGTCAACATCTAGAGAAGAGAAGAGGGAAGAAGACAAGAAGCCCAGAAGTCCGGACCTCCGCTGGCAAGAGAGCCGCTTGAAGACAGCGGAGGAGCCGGCCGAAGAACTGGAACATCGGGAGAAGAGGAGCGGGAGGGACCCCCAAAGCCGGAAGAAGACCCCCGAAGCCGGAGGAAGACCCCCCCGGAGCTGTTTAATAAATTATTTTAAAAACCTGTGTAGTGTGTTTTATTATTGACACTTTTTCCCTATGTGAATGGGCAGGGGTACCATGTACCCCATACCCATTCACATAGGGTGGGGGGCCGGGATCTGGTTGCCCTTTTATTATAGGGGGCTCCTGGATTCCAATAAGCCCCCCGCCCGCAGACCCCAACAACCAACAGCCAGGGTTGTCGGGAAGAGGCCCTTGTCCTCATCAACATGGGGACAAGGTGCTTTGGGGTGGGGGGGTCCCCGCAGGGCGCCCCACTCCCCCAAAGCACCCACCCCCCCATGTTGAGGGCATGCGGCCTGGTACGGTTCAGGAGGGGGGGCGCTCGCTCGTCCCCACCCCCTTTCCTGACCGGCCGGGCTGCGTGCTAGGATCGGGATCTGGTATGGATTTTAGGGGGGACCCCACGCCGTTTTTTTGGCGTAGGGGGGCTTCCCTTTAAAATCCATACCAGATCTAAGGACCTGGTATGACCCGCTACGGGGCTCGCAAGGTGTCAATCTCGCCCATAAAAGCGGCAAGATTGACTTCCTTTTCTAGTCCCGTCGCACCTGAGTCACGTTCAAAATGAACAGACTTGTCCATGTGTGGGCAAGTCCGTTCATTCTGAAAGTCCGCTGTAACTCCGGTGAAAGTCCATCGGAAAGACGGGCGGACTTAGCCCGCCGGAAAGTCCGGTCGTGTGTGGGCAAGTCCGTCCGTTTTAAAGTCCGGCGCACCTGGCGGACAAAGTCCGTCAGAAAGTGTGTCGGACCAAGTATGCTAGAAAGTCCGATCGTGTGTACGCGGCATAAATGTTGGGATTCCCTTGTAATGCAGGAGATGCTTGAGATTTTGATTTATATTCCTTAGCAAAAAATGGAATGAATGGATTATGAGAGAGGGGGCCACTGGCCTGGTCAAGCAACAGTTCCTCTGATCCGGAGGGCTCAACCTCATCAGCGTGACCCTCCTCCCAAAGGTCCATTAGGTCATTGAGAGCCTTCATATCGTTAATGGTCATTTCTTTCCATAGGGGATTGTCCAAAGATTGGGGTTAGGTATGAGAATGATTTTTGTTATAGATGACCTTACATTTATTTTTGCGTAAATTAATGTTTAAGTTTTTAATTAGTTCAAATTGATCTATTTTTTGTGTGGGACAGAATGGTAAGCCCAAGCATAACACCTGGATCTGTTCAGTGGTAAGAGGATAGGTGGATAGGTTGATTACTTCAAATTTGGTTTGGTCATTTGTGATTTCTGATTCATTTGTTCCCCATTGAATATTTTCTTGGGGTCCAATGCCTGTTGAGAAAAAATTGGTGGTGGACATTAATCCAGTTGGTGTGAGTTCCCATTTGGGTGACTTACCTGAGTTTGTGCAGGTGTGTTTGGTGTTTGAGAGGGGCTCTGTATTGGGGTGCCTCCCATTTGATGAGAGGGACCCGTGAAAACCTGGAGAGTAGATGATTTAACTTGTGCCAATTGCGTGTTTGATTGAACCCGACCTGTAGTGGGAGTGAGCTTTGGTGCAGATGATTGTGCATTATCAATTTCATTTTTACATTTGTGAGAACCTTGTGTCCTACTTGTGCGCGTTCGTTCATGAATCTGTGAAGAGGATACAGAAGATAATGATGAGGTGTCAGAATCATGCTATTCATAGTTCCATTATGAATGCAAAACATGATCTACAGTTAAACATTGACTTTAGATGCAGTAGGATGGTGCAAGTACATGGGGTTTCTGTCCTTTTGGGTTGTCCTACCCAAATGGCATTTAAGTTCTCTCCCTAGTTGATATTCAATATGGGGAAAAAGGAGGGACATGTGGCTGTTTTCCCAGATTCAGATTTGATGCAAAAAAAGATGTAACATTTGGAGCAGGGGAGGGACATTCCGTCTTTGGGGAGGTGAGGGAGGGAAAATGCAGTTGGGCTTTGTGCCCATGGAGTACTAGAAGAAGTGTAAAGTAATCTGAGATTACAGAGTACAGTGGCACCCCTCGTTATCACCTGAAACTGAGACATTGTGTAAGTGCTGACCACATGTTTGGGACTTTCGCCATATAGGTTACAAAAAGAAAAAGGAGGAAATTACAGCGCTGTGTAAAAAATTATGTTTGTATGAATAGCAGCCAACACAGCTATAGACCAAAGCAATAAGTGTGAAAGTTAAAGTGTAGCGCTATACATCAATAAATACATTAACCTTTAAGTTACAAATGGTGTAAAGACTCAAACGTGCCCAAAAGGAATAGGATGTCTGGCCTTATGTCAATACACAGGTACACAGTAAGTGACTCTAATATCCTAGACCAAAAAAGTGAACAAATACATGAAAGTTATAAATAAAAAAACATATGAATATAGAGGTGTGTCACACTGAAGGACATTAAAAAATCGTACAAAAGTCCCAGAGGATGTCAGCAAATAAGAAAATGGAGTCCGAAGATTATAAAGGATGATCCCACAAATCCGGAGACGTGTTTGACAGACATCATTTGGAAGAAAGTTGGAGAAAATAGGCAAGCCACCACCAGTGATCATAAGTAGGCTTACCAGATGTTGTTGACTTGGAAAGGCTTATGCCGCCCAAGTCAAAGAAGGCCTATAACCAGCTGGCTAGGAAGATGCATCTGCTTGAACAGCCACGAAGACTTGATGCAGATGTTCTCGGACAATAGTTCAAAGGAAATATCCCAATAGGGATCTCCAAATCGATATTCGCAAACCATGCAAAGAAGAATGAAATGCTCGCATAGCGTGATACAGTATGTGTATTTGGGTGTCATCAGCGTATAAGTGGTATTGGAAGCCGTGGGCGGTTATCAAGTGACCAAGGGAGGTGTAGATAGAGAAGAGAAGGGGTCCAAGAACAGAGCCTTGGGGGACCCCGACAGAAAGGGGCAATGGAGAGGAGGAGATAGAGTTGTAGGTGACACTGAAGGAGCGCTGTGACAAATAGGCAGAGAACTAGGATAGAGCAGAATCTCAGAGGCCAAGGGAATGTAGTTTATTGAGAAGGAGCGGGTGGTCAACAGTATAAAAGGCCGCAGAGAGGTCAAGTAGTAGGAGTATGGGGGGGCGTGGTCGGGATGTGAGCCGGGAAAGACGTGTGTCTCTGAAGCTCCGTGCACATCCGTTTTAAACATCCCTTTCTCCCACTGTTACAGACCGGGACCGCAGCACACTACCTCCGGAGGGGCTCTGGACATTTCCGGGAAGATAGTCATGTCTTCAAAAGGTCGGGGTAAGTCCCTAAAAGACCCAAAATTACAGCGCTCGGGGAAGGGGCTGGCCGCAGATTCCCCAGGCGCCATCTTGCCCAAGGTGTCCGGAGCTCAGCACGAACGGGAGCAGGGACAGAGCCCGCGCAAAGTGCCTGCAGTCATGCAATCTCCTGCTGGGGAACAAGAAGTGTCCCTGCATGACAACCTGGTGGCCGCAGCACCTGACACAATAACAAAACCCATCCTGGAAGCCATAGAAGGCTTTAAAACTATGCTGATGGTGCGGGTGGAGCATATGGCATCAGAATGCACACTGATTCGCCATGATCTGGACAAAATTAGAGGGCGACTAACGGAGGCAGAGAATAGGATCGGAGAGGTGGAAGACCAGCAAGGGTCGCAAGCTGCTCAGATAGCGGACCTACATGCAGCAATGAGATCCCTGGTTCATAAAGTGGACGACGTTGAAAATAGACAAAGACGCAATAACATCCGGGTTGTAGGCCTGCCGGAGGGAGCCGAGGGCACGCGCCCTGCCACATTCGCTGAATCTCTGTTCAAAACCCTGCTGGGTCTGCCTGACATGCCCCCAACGTATGTTGTTGAAAGGGCTTACAGAGTCCCCACCGGCCGCCGCCCTGAGGGTGCCCACCCTCGACCTTTTCTGGTGAGATTCTTACATTTCCAGGACAGAGATATGATATTAGCAGAGGCCCGGAAACATCCAGAGCTGCCGTATGAAAATACCAAAGTAATGCTTTTTCCAGACTTCTCGGCTGAGGTGCAGAAACGTCGCAGATCCTTCAACGAGGTGAGACGCAGGTTGAGAGAGAAGGATATTAAGTATAGTATGTTATACCCCAGCAAGTTGCGGGTACCGCACAAAGGCTCGGTCCATTTCTTCGACACCCCAATGGAGGCCAACGACTGGATTGATGGACTGTGACTTGACGGGATTTCTTAACATGCACCACCTGATGTCCATCTTTCATAAATGCAAGTAGGGGGGTTTTAAGTGCCTTTGCTTTTGGTCCCTCCATACTCCGTTTACTTTTTCTTTTCTTTTTAATTTTTCATTTTTTGCAAGGAGGGGTGAGAAGGAGGTGGGGGGGGGGGGATTCATACCATAATCTGGGATGATTGTCGCACAACCTGCCCCACATATTTTGTCGCCTTTGACTAGTTTCGGGAGTTTGGCGCTGCCTTGATAGTAGTAAAGAACTTCTACTTGTGAAAGAGGGGGAAATATACAGCTTCCGACATGAAGGCACAGAGTACAAGAGACATGAACATGAAGTTTTTCTAGACTGACGGACTCAGGTTTTTTTCTAATTTTGTTTTTCTGTTTGTTTTTGACCTTTTTTTTACGGTCACGCTTTCTACAAGATCAGAAGCAAGTTACGGGTATAAGCTCAGTGTATAGTTCTTATTGTTTTTTGTTTTTCACCGTAGCAAAGGGTTATGAAGGTTATGGGTTGAATTTTTTAGGAATGTGCAGCGATTCAAGTGGGGTGTTGGGTGATAGTCTCAAGCTTATGTACAGACAGGGTGATGACATAGCCTGGTCACGCCTAAGAAATGTTCTATTCCATTGTAGTTTTTGTGATGTGATAATATATAAATATGGCGCGGTCAATAGTTAACATAGTGTCTTGGAACGTTAGGGGCCTCAATGATAAATTCCGCAGGGCCCTGATGTTTCAATACTTGAAGCCACTTAAACCACAATTAGTGTTTTTGCAGGAGACGCACTTAGATGGGAACAGGATTCTGTCGCTTCGCAGACCCTGGATTCAGTGAGCGCTCCACGCAACTTACTCTACGTATGCTAGAGGGGTGGCTATCTTAATAAGTAAGTCATTACCATGCACAATCCATAATGTCATATCCGACCCAGGAGGTCGGTATCTAATTATTGTGGCGGACCTCTTTACACACAAAATGGTATTGGTTAACGTATATGTCCCTCCTCCTTTTCAGATTCAGATATTGTATGATCTGTTGGGTAAGCTGGCCCCCTTTATGCATCTCCCCCTGCTGATAGCGGGGGATTTTAATGCCATTCTGTGTGCCGCAATGGATTCATCTAATGCATCTAGGGCGGCATCGATTGATTTGGCTGCATGGGCAGATACGGCATCCTTGACCCGGGTATGGCGCTGGAAGAACCCAATTACAAGGAGTTTTTCCTATTTATCTAAAACATATAAGTCTTCCTCCCGGATAGACTTAGCATTTGCTAATTCACTCATGTTGCAGTTGATAAAGGGTGCAAATTATCTGGCTGGGGGCCTATCAGATCATACACCACTATCTGTACACATGAGTCTGCCTTCAAGACTTAGAGGAGGAGCATGGAGATTGAACCCGGGCTGGATAGAGGTAGAGTCCGTGGCATCGCAGGTGACACCTTATGTTTCTAGTTACTGGGAGGACAACCTAGGTTCAGCATCTTTGCCCATTGTATTGGGATGCCTTTAAGGCTTGCATGCGGGGGCAATACATTTCGGCCATCAAACAGGCAAGGAAAAACTTTAATAAGAAAACGCAAGAGTTACAGGAGGCAGAGAGGGCACGTGAAGCAGCACATGCCAAAGATCATTCAGATGTCACATACTCGGAGCTCTTGGAGGCGCGATGGGTGTTGGTGTTGCACTTCACAGAGTTGACACATACTTCCTGGACAAGGAGGGCGGAGTCCATTTTTGAAAAGGTGGACAAAAATGGGAAACTATAGGCCATTTTGGCTGCGGAGCAGAGACTTCAGACAAACATACCGTGCATTAGGAACAGACTGGGTAATCTTCTTACAGATCCCAATGACATTTTAGAAACATTTGTAGATTACTATAGAACCCTATATACCCCCATACCTACTTACAATTCACAGGAGTTGGAAACGTTGCTAACTTCTCTAGAAATCCCTATGCTCTCAGAATCTGATGGGTCTGACCTGGAGGCTGAGATCACTGAAAAAGAGATCGAAACTGCCATCAAATCATTCCCACCGCATAAATCACCAGGGCCTGACGGTATATGTATTGAATGGTACAGGGCAAATATAGAGACTTTTGATCCCACGACTCAAAACTATCTATCTTTTCTGTCTTAAAAACAAGATTTTACCGGAGTCACTGTTGGAGGCTCAGGTTATCCTATTACCTAAACCAGGGAAGGATCTGTTGGAGTGCTCTTCATATAGACCCATAGCATTGTTGAACCAAGACCTCAAGATCTTAACCAAAATTCTGGCCACTAGACTATCAAAAGTCATCACTAGTTTAGTATCCATAGATCAAACAGGCTTTATCCCACAGAAATCCACAGACACAAACCTACGCAGGCTATATACAAACCTGCATATTGATCATGTTAATAAAGGGACTAGGGTGGTCTTGTCCCTAGATATGGCTAAAGCGTTTGATTCTGTGGATTGGAACTATATGTCAGCAGTGTTACGTCACATGGGGTTTGGGGCCACATTTAGGACATGGATATCACTACTTTACAGTAAGCCAAAGGCAGCAATTAAATTGGGTGTCTCTGTTTCGCAGCCATTCGAGGTGGGCAGGGGAACGCGGCAGGGTTGTCCCCTGTCGCCGTCCCTGTTCGCTCTAGCAATAGAGCCACTGGCTATAGCGCTTCGTAAATCCCAGGATGTACAGGCACTAAGGGTGGGGGGCATTCGCAAGTGTACTGCCCTGTACGCGGACGACATGCTTCTCTTCCTACAAGACCCAGGTCCATCTCTGGAGGGAGTATTCAAAATACTGGAGGAATTTTCGAGATTCTCAGGGTTGTGTGTGAACTGGGAGAAGTCTAGTGCGATGGCCATTGATCCTGGGGCACGGGCGGTGGCAACACAACGGGTCCCCATAACCTGGGTAACACAGTTTAAATACCTTGGTATCAATATAACGCCTAAAGTGAGTGACTATATGTCAATAAATCTTATGCCGGCACTGGCAAAAACTAAAATACAGCTGGAAGCATGGAAGCACTTACCACTCTCGCTTATAGGAAAAGTCAACCTCATTAAAATGAAGGTGTTGCCGGTTTTCTTGTACTTTCTGAGAAACTCCCCAGTCTGGGTCCCGGCAAAGTTTTTCAAAAAGATAAACAGTATATTTGGGTCTTTTATTTGGTCTGAAAAACACCCCAGAATAGGCCTTAGGACGCTGCAGGAGCCCTGGGGGCAGGGAGGGCTTGCTCTCCCAGACTTATTTAAATATTTTATAGCCGGACAAATGGTTGTGGCCAGAAGATGGTTGCTGCGTGATGATGGGGACGTGGTAAATGTGTTGGAAGCAGCCCATTTGGGGTCCTTTGAGAGCCTTTCATTTTTGCTATATAGAGGAACTTCGGCTATGTCATCTCCGACTGATTCAATGCGAGTAACAATTCGCGCATGGGTCAGAGTGAGGGCGTTGATGAAGTCTCAATCTGATGTGTGGTCCCCAGACACTCCCCTGTGGTTCAACCCCAAACTCCCGCATTTGAACACAATTCCTGATCCAATCATTTGGGCCAGAGTTGGTATAAAACAATTGAAACATATAGTGGGTGGCAATAAACTTTTTACTTTTAACCAGCTGAAAGACAGGCACAAATTGCCTAACTGGTACTTTTTCCGCTATTTGCAACTTAGTCACGCGTTTAAGTCGCAATTTGGATCAGACTCTCTAGTTATAGGTACATCTCCCATAGAATCATTATTGAGTGAGGTAAATTTAAAGAAACCTTTATCGGAGGTATACAAAGGGCTATTTGTTGAAACACCAAAAATGCTTAATAAGTGCAGAGACACTTGGAGTGTGCTAATCCCTGATTTTGGGAGAGACGACTGAGATGATATGTGGGACCACACATTTGGTATTTTAGTATCAACTAGAGACAGACTTATCCAATTCAAGCTGTTGCATAGGATTTATTATACTCCGGCGAAGCTGGCGGGCATATATGGCACTGGTACAAGTGAGTGCTGGCGTTGTGCGTACAGCCCAGCGGACTTTGACCATATTTTTTGGCATTGTCAGGAGATCAAGAAGTTCTGGACGGGGGTAATTAGCACTGTCCAGTCCTTGCTAAAAATGCCTATTCCACTCACGGTGTCGGTATGCCTGCTGGGCTTGCTGGAAGGTGTTGCGCCAGGAAGAGCTCAGAGGACATTGATTTCTATTGTTTTGTTTTATGCACGTAAAGCTATAGTAAGCTATTGGAAGAAGCCCGAGCCACCAACGGTACCCTTTTGGAAAGATATGATAAACAAGGTTCTCCCATTATATAAAGCTACATGTTTAAGCAGGGGCTGCCCTACGAAATTTGAGAAGGTGTGGCAGTGTTGGATTGATGCTAATGAGACCCTAGCATAATGACTAAATGTATTGTGAAGTGAGGGACACTATGGTAATATTGAAATCTAGGCGTGACTAGGTAGAAGATCCTTCTCTTTGTGAGTCTGTTACAGTGAAATATTGTATTAATAAGAATCTAAGGTTACTATCTCAAACACCATGATATAAGAATATGTTCCTATAACCGGTAGGGTTGCTGCACCGGATAGGGGGGAGGTGGGAGGGCCAAGGGAGGGAGGGTTGGGAATGCAAGTTATGTTATGTGTTGTATGTATGTTTTTAAAAACTGTGAATAAACATAATTTTTCACAAAAAAAAGTAGTAGGAGTATGGAGTACTGGCTGTTGGTTTTAGCAGTTAGTAAATCGTTAGTGAGTTTTAGTAAGGCAGTATCTGTGGAGTGCTGCGAGCGAAAGCCAGACTGTAAGGGGTCAAGAAGGTTATTTTCACTGAGGTAGGAGCTAAGACGGTTGCAGACTAAGCGTTCTAGAAGTTTAGAGGTGAATGGGAGCAATGAGATGGGTCTTAAGTTGTTCAGGTTGGTAGGGTCCAGTGAGGGCTTTTTAAGTATGGGAGTGATCTGCGCATGTTTTAGAGGGGAGGGGAAGATGCCACTAGAGAGGGAGAGATTGAAGATGTGAGTGAGGGAGCATAGGATAGAAGAAGAGGGTGACCGTAGTAGTTGTGAGGGAACAGGATCCAAGGGACAATTGGTTAGGTGGGCATCTGAGAAAAGTTCTGTAACCTCTTCAGTAGTAGCCAATTCAAAAGAGGAGAGTGTTGAATGTGCTGCTAGGCAAGGTATGTTGGGTGGGGAAGATGTACGCACAGTGGAGGTGTCCTCACGAATTACATCGATCTTGTCTTTGAAGTGATTGGCAATCTCTTGGGCAGTGAGTGAGTTAGTGGGTAGAGGGGGTTGAGGACGAAGCAGAGAGTTAAAGGTTGAGAAGAGCCGACGGGGACTGGATGACAAGGAATTAATAAGAGAGACAAAGTATGCTTGTTTGGCAGCATGGAGGCAGGAATTGTATTTTAGGGCAGTTTTATATAGGGTGAAGTCTTGCAAGCATTTGGTTTTACGCCACAGTCGTTCAAGAGCACGGCAATGTCTCTTGAGATTTCTAGTGTTGTCAGTTTTCCAGGGTTGTAACGGTCGGGGCCTGATTCTGTGTGTGGTTAGAGGAGCAAGTGCATCTAGTGATGATGAGAGTGAACTGTTGTAGACAGAGGTGGTCAGGACAGGGGAGAGATTATGTCATATAGGTGGTCAGTAGCAGAATAGAGAAGAGAAGGGTTAAAGTGGCGAAGGTTTCTACAAGTAATTGTTTGCTGCTTGAAGGGATGGGTGGTTGGAGGCAAGGATACAGTGAAAGTAATGAGGTTGTGATCAGAAAGAGGAAAGGGGGTGTGGGTGAGGTTGCCAGGGTTGCAGAGATGGGAGAATACAAGGTCAAGGGTATTACTATTGGAGTGAGTGGAAGTATGTGTCCATTGGGTTAGGTCAAAAGATGAGCTTAAGTCGAGAAGTTTAGCTTTAGTTGGGCTGTTAACATTGACAGGAATGTTGAAGTCACCAAGAATAATGGTGGGTATTTCAGAGGAGAGAAAGTAGGGTATCCAGGCAGCAAAGTCATCAAGAAAGCACAATACCGGTCCTGGAGGCCGATAAATTGCTGCAATCCTCAGAGAAATGGGAGAAAACAGACGAATACAGTGCATCTCGAAAGAAGAGAGGGATAGAGAGGGAGGGACAGGAAGAACTTGGAAGGTGCTTTGTGGGGATAAAAGGAAGCCAACTCCACCTCCTTTCTGTCTGTTGGGTCTGGGGGAGTGAGTCCAGTGGAGACCACCATGGGAGAGGGCAGCAGGAGAAGCTGAGTCAAAATTTTGAAGCCAGGTTTCTGTTATGGAGAGTATGTTAAAGCCATGAGAGGTGAAGAGGTCATCTACAGATGTTAGCTCGTTACAGATGAAGCGGGCGTTCCAAAGAGTGCATGAGATTGGTGGGCTGCTTTGAGGAAGCAGGGGGATAAAAATTAAACTGAGTGGATTGCGGTGGTTGCCAGAGGAGGAGGGGTATTGGATATGTGGCTTGCAGTTGGAAAATGGCGGACCAGGATTAGGAGAAATATCACCTGAGACTAGGAGAAGAAGGAGGGGGAGGAAGGCAAGATGGGAGTGGGATGTGCATGAGCGCACGTGTCTAGTGGCCCTGGTGTTTATGTCAGCATGTGGGTGCAGCAAATGCAGGAGATGATGGGTGCCATAGTAGGGAGAGGGTAGGAGTGAGGGTGATATGTGCATGCTGCAGGGAAGAGGGGTAGAGTAAAGATAATTTGAGGATAGAAGACACCAATGTGAGAACGAAGAGAATAAGGAGGATGTTAGTGGATAGAAAGTGGGAAACTGACTTTATATAAAATAAATGTCAAAAGCTGGTTTGCTTATTGTCTTGCAGAGTGGAGCAGAGTTCTTGTATCTTCATCCAGCTTTAGTTAAACTGCGTCGCTGAAACTGCGCATCACTCAGGACAGAGCCATGATGTCTGCGCCTTGCCCCTGTCTGTGCCACCCCATAAGCTGCTTTAAATTTATAGGGAGACTAAGCAAGCATGCATTTCTCATTTGGTCATTATTGGGTCTGATTTGAGACACCTGAATATGGGGAGGAGATGGCCAATAGCAGACCAGCTACAGACACAGGCTAGGGTCGTAAAGCTAATTACCTCTCTTGATCACTCAAGCCAAATGGGATTGAGAATCAATCACCAGTAATATTGCTATTGCAGTGTGTTTGTTATAGAGCTAGCATTAAATATAGAAGTTTAAAGATATGGCAGCATTTCCAAAAATGTTACAGCAAAGTCAGTTCAGCAAAGATGTACAGATGAATAGGAGACATTTACCAAAAATATTACAGCAAAGTCAGTTCAGCAGAGATGTACAGATGGATAGGAGATATTTACCAAAAATGTTACAGCAAAGTCAGTTCAGCAGAGATGTACAGATGGATAGGAGAAATTTACCTGTAAAAGAACAGAGAAGACATGATCAGAATTGATAACTGCTATCCAAGAAAGAAGCAAAATTTCTAGTTCCAGAAGCGGCTAAAACCCCAATTATTTTTTATGTCCCTAAGATTCATAAAAACCAAGAAAAACGATCGGGCAGACCCATAATAAGTGGCATAGACTCCCTATTCTCCAGGCTAGGGGAATACTTAGACACTTTTCTACAGCCACTTGTACCAGAGGGTAAATCCTATCTGAAGCATAGCAAACAACTAATCTTAGAGTTGAAAAACATGGAGATAACAGATGAGGATTTTTTAGTAACAATCAATGTCAACTCACTCTATACCAACATTATACAAGAGGATGGTATTAGCAGTGTAGAATGGGCTTTGAAGACCCAAACACAGCTAAAACAAGCTCAGATCAACTATATTTTAGAAGGCTTAAGGATATCAATGAGCCACAACTTCTTTTGGTACAAGGGAGAATATTACACGCAAACTAAGGGAGTAGCTATGGGGGCCAAATATGCCCCCAGCGTCGCAAACCTGTTTCTTAATATATGGGAGGGGGAACAAATTTATGGCGTGAGAAGAGAAAATCTAAAATTGTACAAACGGTAAATTGATGACATCATTATTATATGGAGAGGCACAGAAAATGATTTGAAGAGTTTCCTTGAAGAAATAAATCACAATATGTATGGTATTACCTTCACAGAAGTATGGGACAAACAAAGCATTGATTATATGGACCTCCAAATTTTTAAGGCAGGAGGGGAATTACACACCAGAACTTTTTTCAAGAAGACAGATCGCAACGGATACATTCCCACTAATAGCTGTCATCACCCCAAATGGGTAGAAAATGTACCAAAAGGCCAACTTATGCGCATCCGACGCAATTGCAGTACCCTCAAAGACTATGATTACTAGGGATGAGCTTCGTGTTCGAGTCGAACCCATGTTCGACTCGAACATCGTCTGTTCGCCCGTTCGCTGAATTGCGAACGATATGGGCCGTTCGCGCCAAATTCGTGTGGCGCGTCACGGCCCATAATTCACTGCGGCATCGCAGTGCATTGCTGGCTGATGATTCGCCAAGCATGCACTATGACCCGCATGCTTGGCCAATCACAGCGCCGTCTGAACAGAGAGCCGTAATTGGCCAAAGCCAAGGAGGCTTTGGCCAATTATGGCTCAGGGGATTTAGCACACGCCCCACACTATATAAGGCCGCCTGCACGGCGGCCCTGTGTAGTGTGTGTTCCGGCGTTCATAGATAGAGAGAGAGACAGACAGACAGTGTCATTTGATTTGAGTTAGATAGATTAGGCAGAACAGTCAGTCAGTTAGCTGCATATATATATATACACTGTATTCAGTTTAGCTAGATCCGTTCCTGTTATCTTCTTACTGACAGGCAGGCTTGTCTTGTTACAGTATTTACAGCTACCTGAAGAAAATTGCTGGTGTTCTTTTGATCCTATTAGTACCACAGTCAGGCAGCTAGACTATTTACAGTTAGTGCAGTGCGTCCTGCTCACAGTGTTCAGCTAAACCTACAAGTTAGCGTAGTGAGACCTCTGCACAGTGTTCATCTAAAGCTACAAGTTAGTGCAGTGCGTCCTGCTCACAGTGTTCAGCTAGATCCGTTCCTGTTATCTTCTTACTGACAGGCAGGCTTGTCTTGTTACAGTATTTACAGCTACCTGAAGAAAATTGCTGGTGTTCTTTTGATCCTATTAGTACCACAGTCAGGCAGCTAGACTATTTACAGTTAGTGCAGTGCGTCCTGCTCACAGTGTTCAGCTAAAACTACAAGTTAGTGGGGTGCGTCCTGCTCACAGTGTTCAGCTAAACCTACAAGTTAGTGGGGTGCGTCCTGCTCACAGTGTTCAGCTAAACCTACAAGTTAGTGTGGTGCGTCCACCTCACAGTGTTCAGCTAAACCTGCAAGTTAGTGCGGTGCGTCCTGCTCACAGTGTTCAGCTAAAACTACAAGTTAGTGCGGTGCGTCCACCTCACAGTGTTCAGCTAAAACTACAAGTTAGTGCGGTGCGTCCACCTCACAGTGTTCAGCTAAACCTACAAGTTAGTGTAGTGAGACCTCTGCACAGTGTTCATCTAAAGCTACAAGTTAGTGTGGTGCGTCCACCTCACAGTGTTCAGCTAAACCTACAAGTTAGTGCGGTGCGTCCTGCTCACAGTGTTCAGCTAAAACTACAAGTTAGTGCAGTGCGTCCTGCTCACAGTGTTCAGCTAAAACTACAAGTTAGTGTGGTGCGTCCACCTCACAGTGTTCAGCTAAACCTAGAAGTTAGTGTGATGCATCCTGCTCACAGTGTTCAGCTAAAACTACAAGTTAGTGCTGTGCGTCCTGCTCACAGTGTTCAGCTAAACCTACAAGTTAGTGTAGTGAGACCTCTGCACAGTGTTCATCTAAAGCTACAAGTTAGTGCAGTGCGTCCTGCTCACAGTGTTCAGCTAAAACTACAAGTTAGTGTGGTGCGTCCACCTCACAGTGTTCAGCTAAACCTAGAAGTTAGTGCGGTGCATCCTGCTCACAGTGTTCAGCTAAAACTACAAGTTAGTGTGGTGCGTCCACCTCACAGTGTTCAGCTAAACCTACAAGTTAGTGCGGTGCGTCCACCTCACAGTGTTCAGCTAAACCTAGAAGTTAGTGCAGTGCGTCCTACTCACAGTGTTCAGCTAAAACTACAAGTTAGTGTAGTGAGACCTCTGCACAGTGTTCATCTAAATCTACAAGTTAGTGCAGTGCATCCTGCTCACAGTGTTCAGCTAGATCCGTTCCTGTTATCTTCTTACTGACAGGCAGGCTTGTCTTGTTACAGTATTTACAGCTACCTGAAGAAAATTGCTGGTGTTCTTTTGATCCTATTAGTACCACAGTCAGGCAGCTAGACTATTTACAGTTAGTGCAGTGCGTCCTGCTCACAGTGTTCAGCTAAAACTACAAGTTAGTGGGGTGCGTCCTGCTCACAGTGTTCAGCTAAACCTACAAGTTAGTGGGGTGCGTCCACCTCACAGTGTTCAGCTAAACCTACAAGTTAGTGCGGTGCGTCCTGCTCACAGTGTTCAGCTAAAACTACAAGTTAGTGCTGTGCGTCCTGCTCACAGTGTTCAGCTAAAACTACAAGTTAGTGCGGTGCGTCCACCTCACAGTGTTCAGCTAAAACTACAAGTTAGTGGGGTGCGTTCTGCTCACAGTGTTCAGCTAAACCTACAAGTTAGTGGGGTGCGTCCACCTCACAGTGTTCAGCTAAACCTACAAGTTAGTGCGGTGCGTCCTGCTCACAGTGTTCAGCTAAAACTACAAGTTAGTGCTGTCGGTCCTGCTCACAGTGTTCAGCTAAAACTACAAGTTAGTGCGGTGCGTCCACCTCACAGTGTTCAGCTAAACCTACAAGTTAGTGCGGTGAGTCCTGTTCACAGTGTTCAGCTAAAACTAAAAGTTAGTGTGGTGCGTCCTCCTCACAGTGTCCAGCTAAACCTACAAGTTATTTTTTTGCGAGCTCTGCACAGTGTTCAGCTAAAGCTACCTGTAGAAGGTTGGTGGTGTTCTCATACTACAGGCAGGCAGCTGATTTTGCTAGCTGCAGTATCAGAACACACATATATATATATATATATATATATATATATATATATATATATATATATATATCCCAGCTTATTGCAGCTACAGGCCATTAGTATGTCTGGAAGGCCAAGAAGGAGAGGCAGACAGTCACAAGCCAATAAGAGAGGGCAAGCAGGCTCTGTGTCTAGTGCTGGTTGTGGAGACGGTGCATCCTCATCAGCACGTGGCCGTGGGACACGCTTGGCCTTTTTTTCGGCAGCTGGCCGTGTTGAGCCGCAACATGCGGAAGACTTGGTCGAGTGGATGACCAAGCCGTCCTCATCCTCTCTCACCCATGCCCAGGGTACTTTGTCTGGCAAAGCAGCGGCCTCTTCCCTTGGCTCAATGTCATCAGTGACTCCTTCCCTAGCCCCACCATGTCCTCCTGAGGAGTCCCTCAAACTGTTTGACCACAGTGGTGGGTACATGCTCCAGGAGGATGCCCAGCGTTTGGAAGGCTCTGATGATGATACTGAGCTCGATGAAGGCAGTAACGTGAGCACAGACAGAGGGGGTGCCCAAGAAGGACAGCAATCTGGCAGTCATGCTCCCCCTGCTGCAGCATACTGCCAGCTTTGCTCCAGTGATGAGGAGGGAGGGGATGATGAGGTCACTGACTCAACGTGGGTGCCTGATAGGAGAGAGGAGGAGGAGGAGGAGGCGGCACATCACCAACGAGGCAGGATGCCCTCCAGGGGCCAGCCTAAGGGCAGCACCTTGACTGCATCACACCCCAAAGCTCCACATGTGCAGGACGCTGCAGTCTCTGCGCATTATTCAAAAAGTTCTTTGGTGTGGGCCTTTTTTGAGACGAGTGCATCAGATCGCACAGCTGCTATTTTCAACATATGTCTCAAGCGTATCTCGCGTGGCCAAAACATCTCCCGCTTGGGTACCACATGCTTGACCAGACATATGTTGACCTGCCATGCAGTTCATTGGCAAGCGTATCTAAAAGACCCACACCAAAGAACAAAGAGGACCTCTTCTTGCTCCTCATCAGCTGAGATCTCCAACCCCACTATACCTTCAGTCCTCTCTGAGACCTGCACTGAGAGGAATGAAGGTGTAGAATTAGGTGTGTCACAGCCAAGTACTTGTGGGCAATCTGCTTCTGGCAATCTGGACAACATTTTAAGAAACTTACTTCCAAATAAACTCTCTTTCATTTACAGAAGAGCTCCTGCTCTAAGAAATAGGTTGGTACACAATGCACTAGATCCCCCTAAACAAATCAAGATTTCCAAAGATCTAAATGGATTTTTTAAATGTGGAAAGTGTCTTCTCTGCAGAAAAGCAAAAAAATGGAACGAAAGAAGGTGGCTTTTAGATCTCTTACTACAGGGAAAGAATACAAAATAAAGGAGTTAATAACGTGCACCAGTACACATGTCACATATGTTCTGGAATGCCCTTGCCACAAGCAATATGTGGGCAGAACTACCAGACCCTTATTTGTCAGAATTAGGGAACACATAAACAATATCAAAAAAGGCTTTACAAAACATGGTGTATCCAGACACTTTAAAGAGTGCCACAATGAAGACCCATCTGGTCTCATTTTTTATGGTATAGACAAGATAAAGGGACATTGGAGAGGAGATACTAAAAGAATAAAAATCTCCCAAAACGAGACCAAATGAATCTTTACTTTAGAAACCCTTTAGCCTAAAGGCCTGAACGTTGATAAAGATTTAAACTGCTTCCTCACCAACTTCTTTATCTCCTTTTGTCGAAGTTTTTACTATAAAGGGTTCCCACATCAACTATGGTCTTCATCATATGTTTTTATAGCATTTCTGTATGCATGTGATACATCTGACATACATTTCTCAGCAATTTTAGCTATTTGCGGCCTTATGCAATTTACGGCGTTTTTTTGCAATTTTTGCTATTTTTGCACTTTTGCCGCAATTACACCCCCTTCTTTTTTCCTATTTCTCATGACCTATTGATGTTACTACACTATACATCACTTCCACCTTTAATCTAAAATGCCTCTAGTATAACGCCATTACACTATTTTTAAATGATGAAGGCATTTTTGTATGTATAAATGCACATTACATACTTTTTTAGCATTTTTAGCAACTTTTTTGCATTTTGCGACTTTATGCGACTTGCTGCAATTTTCTGCATTTTTTTGCATTTTTTGCATGATGAAGGCATGTATAAATGCACTTTACATACTTTTTAGCAATTTTCTAGCAACTTGCGACTTTATGCGACTTGCTGCGATTTTTTTGCAATTTTTTTGCATTTTTTATCGCAATAATACCCTCTTTTCTCTTATGTCCACCTTCAGATGTCACTATACATCCTCTAACATCATTTTTTTACCTCTAGTCCAGCACAATACCATAATGCAATTATATTTCTTACCCATTTTTTAACTTAAATTTATTGTGTATTATGATATGTATTTTGGTATTATGCGGTGTGTCCGTTACAACTTGGAGTTAAGTAGTCCTTTTAAAATTATCCCTCGTCATGTTGCTGAGTAATGTTGTCTATTGGCATTTTAAATCACACTACTAGCAATAGCATCCGCCATGTCGAAGCCTGGACTAACCAAAAATGGCCACGGTCACATGGCTATCAATTTAGGACACACCTCATACCATATAAAAACCCGATGGTGTAGCAGGATGGCACCGCTCCAGATGACGTCCCATTGACGAAACACGTAGGGTGGGACTATACAGCGTCATTGCATCACTTCCGGTTTCAAGCCATGGAGCGCAGATCACTCCAGTTTCCTGTTTTTAAATACTGTTTTCGCTTTTAATGATTTTTAATAAATGTGAGTACCCCTCAGTATTATTAATAAATGTTTGGATATTTGTATGGTATTACACTATGGAGTCTCTTTCCTCTCTACATGTGGGTAACATCTAAGAGGTTAACAGTGAGGAGACCACTTACATCGCAGACAAGGAGGCACTTGGAGAACACAGGACAGGAAGTTTCCTCCCACTCCACAGGCTGCACAGTGGCTCATACTGTGAAGGTGAAATACCTCCTTGTGGGGTGAATAATAGCGGTGAGTGTGTTTCTTATGAGGCACCGTTTTCCAAGAAGCACAGAACAATTTGAAGGAGCACATTTGTCAGAACAAAGGGGGAAAAAGGAGAAAAGGGGGGTAGAACCCCTGATCGAACTTTTAAGGCACAGCAAATCAAAGAAAGAAAAAAAAAATTCATATACGAAGTAACAATACAGTAAATATTATTAAATACAAATGTATAAATGACAAAGACATTGACAAACAATCTAAAAAGAATCTATGTGAAAGATATACGAGATGTAAACCCCTGTACGTCAACGCGTTTCGTTTTAAAGAACTTCCTCAGGACACATCCACGTTTCAGGAAATACAGAAAAAAAGGGTCTTACTAGCTAAAATGAGAAACAAAAAACACATGAGCATATAATACCATATAAAAACTGATGAGGTACACTGACCATTATACACAGGGCAAATCCTGTTTAAATTTAAAGTTACCTCGAAGGAGGCTTTCATAGACTTAAATAATTAGAAAAAACTCTGTAGTTCATATTTCCACTGCAAAGTGCAGATTATTTTATCATAAAAGCAATCGTCAGCTAGAAGAGAGAAAAAAAATGTATGAGATAAAGAAAAACATCATAAAGAGCGCCACATGAGTAAAAAAGAATAATATATACCTGTTGCCGTGTATTTCTAAATTCTGGGTTCATTCCCAGTAAAGGAGAGGATAGGGGGTTTGCTTATTGGCCATAAAGGTGAACATTCACTTCACTAAAGCTCCACCAATCCTTATGGGGCGTCAGAAAAGCCCACATGGGATATCCATCTAGTCGTCCATGTGGGATTGTATAGCGACAGTGGAGGAGCCTAAAGAGGTATTGAAAAACATGTCTGCAATAAGAATACTCGCTACATCCATCTGGCAGTGACAGCAGTAACAGTAAACTGTGGCAACACCAGAGTACTTACTGCTAATTAGGTAGGGTTTCCATCTCCTGGAGAGCACAGAGACGCTAATGGGCTGAGGGTCAAGCAGCAAATAGCGTTATTTTGGCGCCAAAAAGAGGGGCTCCAATACAGACCTGCAATCCCGCCAAAGGAAGGGGCGGGAACCTTGTCCGAATTGGCGCCAAAATGAGCATACCAGGATAACCCGGGTATGGTCCGTAGTCCAGTGCGCAGGAAGGAGGGAGGCGGAGCCAAATGCATCATCCAGCATATGTATGCAACCCAAGAAGGGAGGAAGTTCTTTAAACTAAACGTGTTGACGCAACGGGGTTTACATCACGTATATCTTTCACATAGATGCTTTTTAGATTGTTTGTCAATGTCTTTGTCATTTATACATTTGTATTTAATAAAATTTACTGTATTGTTACTTCATATATGAAAAATTTTTTTTTTCTTTCTTTGATTTGCTGTGCCTTAAAAGTTTGATCAGGGGTTCTTTGAACTACCCCCCTTTTCTTCTTTTTCCCCCTTTGTTCTGACCATTCAATTATACGGACGTGGCAATAGCAGTGTTTTTTCCCTTCTCTATATTATGTTTTGAAGGAGCACATTGTCACTTTATTGGACTTTTTTATACACCAGGATTTAAGGACGGTATATGCATATTTCTGAACCCAGTTTCACAGCAACAATATACACCAGTCATATATGTTGTTTTTTTTGCACAGAAATGTCACTTTGAATTGCAGGTTTTGCACAGGATTGTGTTTATTTTATTTTATTTTCGTTTGAACATAACAATATGCATTATATATAAGCGGTTAGGAAGTTTACACAGCAGGATTTTTTTATGGATTTTTGTGAATATACAAATATTTATTTTCTGCACTTTTATTGTCATTTTTTGCACTAAATGCACCTGTGACACACACCCCTCAAATATTTAGAGGTTGTAGGTCACCTCTTAATAAGAGCCACGCCATACCTTTCCCCTCTTTTTTCACTTTCCAGACCCTCCTCCTGGCTGAGCTCATCCTGTGTATAAAAAAAGGGACATAGTTTTAGTTTTTGGTTCATCAATCACACACAATTTTCAGCTCATGACTTGCAAATTCAATGTTAATACATATAAAAGACTATCATTCTGACCCCCAATTGATATGTATACATCATTTTTGGTTAAAATCCTTAATAGGTAATCAATTATAACATCTAATTAACATAATTAATATTACGACAATAAATATGTTGAAAAATAATATACCTGGCTCCAGCTGGGCGCATCCGCTTCTTCCAGGATGGAAGGCCCAGGTTGTTCCTCGTCAGCCTCTGCTGGGGTGGAGGGAAGGGTGGAGGGAAGGTTGGAGGGAAGGGTGGAGGGAAGGGTTGAAAGATACTCCTTGGCTTCAGTCTGGTCGTCCAGAAACCACAGTTTGGTGTAGTACCACAGCTTGGGTATATATACGTCATCTGCTGATGCTCCTGATCTCAGGGAAGCCATGATCTTATTATGTTCCTTCTTATACATGTTCCTCAAGATCCCAATTTTACTTTCCAAAAACTTCATGTTTGCATCTGGAATCCAAGTCTTCACAAATCCCAGAAGTTTCTCCAGCGTTGCCTTCCTTACTTTATTTATTGTTTATTGTAATATAAACTGTGTTTGACCTCCTACAGATTCCTCATCTCCCTGTACTTGTCAATAAAACTGGACATAAATTCTGGGTCCTTAAACGTATTCATTTTTTCTGTAAGACAATACACAAGACAAAAGCACTAATGTCAACCTAAACTCTCATAATCTTATCCCAATATAGGCCTCAATCTTTAAGCAGTATAGGCCACTGATGTTCCAAAGTTTAAAAATGTTACCTTTGTTATAGCACGGTTGTCCTCATTCCTCAGCACAGCGAACGTACGTACGACACACGTGTGTACTTTATATACACTGCGCATGCGTCGCCCGCCCCTGACATTCTTTCTAGTGTATCCCCCACCCCTTCTCTTCGGCGCGCAGTAGGAGCGACATGGCAGAGATAGAGCAGGTGTCTGTTATTAGTAATTCCAGTAACGAGGAGAAAAGCCCGGAGCCAGAAACGTCCTGATCCTGGAGGAGATTTAGGGCCTCAAATATGTCCTTTGTAGAGATGATGGAGATGGACATCTTGAGGACGACCGACTATGATGGGAAGAATGGACCGTACCTAAACCCTAATGTGAGAAAGGCCAAGATCATGGCGAAAGTTGTGAAGAGTCTGCAGAAGAATTTTGGGGTACGAAGATCAAAGGACCAATTGAGGAAATGCTGGTCAGACCTGAAACTGAGGGAGCACGATCAGTATAGAAGGATCAAGAAAGTGCTTCGAAAAAGTAAGTACTTATCGTGTGTTATTATTATTATTATCATTACTTCCATGCTGCGCCATGTGATTTTCTTTACTGTAGGACATTTTTAAATGGCAAGTTTCACGTTATTGAGCGCAGTAATCGTTCATTGTAAACATCGTTCGCTCATTAAATACGATGTTTTGGGCAGATACATGCTAAATACATTTGGTCATGTCTAAAATAGTCTGTGTGTTAAAGTATACCTTTTTTTCTTTCTCATAGGGAAACAAAGCCTTGGAGGACACCACTCTACAGAAGGCACCAGGAACCCCCCACCTGACAAAGAAGGGGAACTCCAAAAAACACCACACCCTGAGGATCTGGAGAAAGGAGAGGTGGAGGAACTTGGCGAACTTGTCACCACAACAGGTGAGTGTCTGACACCCCAGCTTCAGGTAATATATGTATGCCTGCATATTTATAATACATGTTTTTTCCAAATTTTAAGGTGATTTGCTAGTTGTAGAACAGCAAGCTGAACATTTCACAAGTGACAGCGCCCAAAGGCTCATCCACGATATGACATGGAATCATGAAATTGACATCACAAGAAATAAACTAAATTTAATGGAGCAACAAATGAAGAACATGATCGATGTGTTGGGGAGAATTTAAAAATTCTTAAAAATGAAATCATTTTTTTAGAATTGTTTTTGCAAAACTATTTTTTGATAATTCTTTAAAGCCAAATTTTAACGATGCACACAGTGTGTCAACATGTGCTATCTGCCATCAGGGGAGATCAATATATGTGTTTTGTGGGGGCAACCCCTTCCTCACAAATGAAGTAGGTGAGAGGAAGGGGTTGCACCCCAAAACGTGTCCATTGATCCCCCATGATGGGAGATAGCACATGTTGACATTAGGGATGGGATCAAGAGGGAAATACCCATTTTGAATCCCAATTTGTGTGCATCTTCAAAATTTACGGGGGTGACATCACCCCATCTGATGATGGCAATATCAAGACACTTTGGACACTAAAATGTCTGATATTGCCTTCTGTTTTTCTACGTTGAACTTTGTAAGTTCCAGAGTTTTGTATGTTATGTTATTAAACATGCCTATTTATAACCATAAAAAAAACAACTAAAAACAAAAATAAAAATAAATGTTGTCAACCAAAATTTTCTAACGCACATGTGTGAATGTGCACACAGTAAAAACTTTGAAAATCAACAATGTGTGGCTTCTTCTTTCAATGCTCAATACCAGTTTTTTAAGTAATTTTGTGTTTACAGTGACAATGGGGCTTATTTACTAAAGGAGAATCCACTTGGCACTACAAGTGCACTAGGAGAACCTAGGATACGGCCAAAAACAAACACAAGCAATAAAGAAAATTAGAGAATTTACCAGATTTTGTTTTGTTTTTGTTATTAAAAGTTTAACACATTTTCTGGCATAGCAATGGCCCCCCTACCTGTAAAATCACATATTTCTCCCGAACGTCACATGCGCTTTGGGGGGCCAAGCTAGTATGGCCAGTATCCAGGCCCGTCAGAGGATTCTCTGTAATAAGTTCGGCCTCAGGCCCAACTGAGGCAATAGCATTTGTAGAATTTTTTCTTAAAAAATTGTGCAGGATGCAGCATGATAGGACGATATGATTGAGTTTGTAGTCTGCCATATGGATTGCTGTCAGAAACAGGCAGAATCGGCTGACCATTATCCCAAAGGCATTCTCAACAACTCTTCTCGCTCTGGCCAGCCGGTAGTTAAAAACCCTGCTCTCTGGGGTGAGGGTCCTTTGGGGAAAGGGCCTCATCAGGTGCCCACCCAGACCAAAGGCTTCATCTGCAATGAAGACAAAGTTCTTCCATGTTATCCGCATCAGGTGGCAATCCCAGGCCACCACTCTGGAGATGCTGGTAGAACTCCGTCTGGGCGAAGACTCCTCCATCCGACATACGGCCATTCTTCCCCACGTCTACATACAGGAATTCATATTGTGCCGACACCACCGCCATTAACACAATACTATTAAACCCCTTATAGCTAAAATAGTATGACCCCGAATCGGGTGGTGGCAAGATGTGGACGTGCTTCCCATCTATAGCCTCTCCACAGTTGGGAAAGTCCCAATGGGTGGCAAAATGGGATGCCACAGTCTGCCATTCCTGTGGTGTTGAAGGAAACTGGGGGGTCAAACAAGAAAAAAATATAAGTACTTTTGCACATAACATTGCAAGCAGATTACACAAAAAACATTCTTGTCCAACATCAGTATAACATTTATTTTAAGTATTATTTAAAGACGAAAATATAAGGCCCACTTATCAGATTCCTCACCCCCTCTGATGGCCCATTGATAAAATTTAAGGGGGGGGCTTATAAATTATTTTAAGGACACACATACCATTTGGACACATTTTAAGGGGGGGGCTTATAAATTAATTTAAGGACACACATACCATTTGGACACATTTTAAGGGGGTGTTTAGGGTAAGCACTACAATGGAGCTGACAAAATACATTGTTAAGTGACTAGACTAGGTGTGTATGGGTCCAGGATAGCATGCTGGGGAGGTTAGTGAAGGCAAATATGCATGAAGGACAAAAAAGGAGCATTAAAAGATGCATATTACAATCATGGTAATTAGGGAATGAGGAAAGAAATACAATACATTAGCAAACATGAAATACATAGAATGTGATGTTAAAGGAGAAAACTTACGTTAATATAGTCCTTCTGCAGGACCTGAATGATAACAGAACAGGTCTGTGGGATAATGATCCCCAGAGCCTGGGGGAGATGCCTGTTGAGAACTTGAGGTCCTGCAGGCTTCTCCCAGTCGCCAAGTACCGCAACGTGGTGACTAGCCTCTGCTCCGAAGTGATGGCTTGCCGCGTGCAGGTATCCTGCCTGCTGATATAAGGGGTTAGCAAAGCCAATAAACGGTGAAAAATGGGGTCCGTCATCCTGAGAAAGTTCCTGAAATCATCAGGATTATTCTCCTGGATCACACGAAGCAAAGGCATGTGAGAGAATTGGTCACCCTGGATCAACCAATTCTTGGTCCATGAACTCCTCCCTACCCTGTTCTTGGACTGGGCTTGGGTCAAAGAATGAACCCCAACACCAAGCCCCAGCATAGCACGAACTCTACGACGAGTACGTACCCGCAACATGGCTTCAAAACAGTCGGCTGGTCAGAACAAACTTAACAGAACGCACTGAAGACCAGAAAGGCCTGTGAAGAGCGAGCTGAAAATCAGCAACGAGCGGACAAGAACGCACTGAATAAACAAATGCGAACTGACTACACGCACTGAAAAGCAGATACAAACCCCACAAGCACAAACTAAACGGCAGTTAAACAATCTAAAAAAACACGAGTCTGAAAAGTGCGAATCATCTCTCACCAAACTTCTACTAACACGAGATAAACACGAAATTAGCAGAAGGAGCCCAAAGGGTGGCGCATTGGCTATTGAACGTCCATTTTATAGTTCCGTCGTACGTGGCCTATGTCACTGCGTTCTTGACGGTCGGACTTTGGTATGATTGTGTGTACGCAACACAGTTTCAGCGGAATTCCGTCGGAACTCCGTCGGAAAAACCTTCACAGTATATTCCGATGGCAAAACCGGTCGAGTGTCTCTGTTGACAGGCACAACAACAGGCTCTATAGAGATAAAAGGAATAAAAGACCGAACACTAAAAGAAAAGAATATTTGTGTGATTTTTGTAAAAATATAAATGATAAGAGAAAGTGGGGTGCAACTTACAAATTAGTACCAAATTAGCCTTTAGATGATTTGCAAATAGTATTTTTCTACAATATTGAGCCCTGCTTCACACTGACTGTGGGAAATCATTTAGCTGAACTCGCACGATTTCATTCCCGCATGTCAGTCCCGATTTCAGAGACATCTGTGCAGGTTGCTCCACGAAAAATAGCTGTGCTGCAAAAAAAAATATGTATATATTTAAAAGTGATCACCTTATTGAATATATCATCCAAATGTGATAGGTTCACTGTGAGATAACATCCAAGGTCCTCTTGGTTCCAATGAATTATCAGTGGAACTAATGAACATAAATAGTCCAATCATAAAGTGCATACAGTTAAAAGTTCATATGAATAAAATTATTCTATTGCTGAGGAAAAGATGACCATCAACCAAGAGTGTGTGTGACATGCAACATGATCTTCCGGGAAATAGTGAAGACAGAAAGTTTCCTCCACCTGTAAATACACTGTCCCTTACCGACTCCTTTGATCTCTTATCAGGAGATCATACGGGCGGATGGCTGTCTACCCCAGCCTCAGGTGTAAACTGTAAAGCGGGTCCCACAAGAGCCTCCCCGTCAGGAATCTTCTAAATATTAGATGGGTGCTCATTCCCCATGGAAATATAAACAAGAAGAGCTCCCATAACGTAACATGTTTTAAAATTTTATTAAAGGAAAACTAAAATACACTTACAATGTTGAAGTGAAAACTCGTATAGAGACAAATGCCGGCCGGCTACACACTGCTGCCCGTTGCTTCTGGGATCAGCGAGGTCCGTGGTGACGTCAGCACGCCGCTCCTCCCTACGCCGTTTCGTCACAACTGACGTCTTCCAGGGGCACGGGCGGTGTGCTGACTCACCACCTTTAAACACCATGTAATTTCTCCGGAACGCCCCTTCTGAGCTCAGGGTATTCCGCGGCTGTTATCGCCATTTTGAAAGAGGGCAAACGCTCTTCGCCCTGATGGTTCTGAGTTCAGGATGTCCCGTGGCTGTAATCGCCATATTATAAGAGGGAAAAGCGCCCTTCCCTAACGTAGCTAGGTAGGTTACAGTGATATACCAATGAAGATGTCTTCAATACTCATTAGACCTCACGGACAGCAACCTCAGAACCTTATTAAAAACAGATTAATAGCACACAACCTTCCTCATTATTCCATAAATGGATGATGAAGGTTGATAATCTAAAAATAAAGCGTGAAGGCTACATTAACAATGCTACTCAAAATCATCATAGCGATCGCGAACCAAAAAGGCTAGAAATATCACAATTACCAGTGCAATCAGAATACATACACTGAAAAAAAGGGCGGCGTGCTGACTCACCACCTTTAAACACCATGTAATTTCTCTGGAACGCCCCCTTCTGAACTCAGGGTATTCCGCGGCTGTTATCGCCATTTTGAAAGAGGGCAAACGCCCTTCGCCCTGATGGTTCTGAGTTCAGGATGTCCCACGGCTGTAATCGCCATATTATAAGAGGGAAAAGCGCCCTTCCCTAACGTAGCTAGGTAGGTTACAGTGATATACCAATGAAGATGTCTTCAATACTCATTAGACCTCACGGACAGCAACCTCAGAACCTTATTAAAAACAGATTAATAGCACACAACCTTCCTCATTATTCCATAAATGGATGATAAAGGTTGATAATCTAAAAATAAAGCGTGAAGCCTACATTAACAATGCTACTCAAAATCATCATAGCGATCGTGAACCAAAAAGGCTAGAAATATCACAATTACCAGTGCAATCAGAATACATACACTGAAAAAAAGGGCACTACTTAATTGATAAAGGATCTTGACTAATTACCATCAATATCCCATTCAGATACCTCAGATGCCAGATTTTGATAAAAATAAAAATAAAGAAGGTAAGATGATTCATCCTCCCCCAAAAAATCGCGCCACAATATAAAGTCGCAAACAATCGTTGAGATATGTGCCTAAGTCATACCCACTATACATACTATCTAAAATACCCCTATGGGAGTTACCTTAGTAAGTGATAAACGATAAATAATATTAGTCGTATCAATTGAAAAAGAGATAAATTAAATTGAAAAAAAATTGAAAAAAAATATCATCCCTATGGGCAGGATTCAAGTATATATACTATAAATAATTCTCATATGGGGGAATAAGAGGATAAACCTCAACACTCCTCTTCCCTTAGGTGATTTCCCCCTCAAAGGCCTTCCGTAGGCCTCATATTATTTGTGACTCTCCAAAAAAATTAATGTAATAGTGGTCGACCATGAGCTCAGAATGGGGCCAAAATATGATATCTTAACTGTTGTCAATAAAAGCATTTACATCCGTATCAATGTTAAGACCATGGGGAGTATAGCTTCGGACCCAATGGATCCATGCCATTTCGAGTCTAGATAGTTCTCTAACCAGTGAACCAC
This sequence comes from Aquarana catesbeiana, assembly GCF_042186555.1. Classification (NCBI taxonomy): domain Eukaryota; kingdom Metazoa; phylum Chordata; class Amphibia; order Anura; family Ranidae; genus Aquarana; species Aquarana catesbeiana. Next base: position 286,440,907 of record NC_133332.1, read on the forward strand.
CCCTCCAGTGCGCACTATACCTATCTATGCCCAAAAAGAGGGTGTTTGCAGGATTACGATTATGATATAAAGCATAATGCTTGGACACAGAATGGAATCGAAAGCCATTTCTGATATTGGTAATGTGTTCTCCCAGGCGGACTTGCATAGGTCTTTTGGTCCTGCCTATATATTGCAGCCCACATGGGCATTGCAGTAAGTACACAACACCCTTTGTACTGCATGTAACAGAGGGCTCTATCTTATGTTCCCTTGATGTACTGTGTGAAATGAAAGATTCAGTTTTTCTTTGTTTACATTTGTTGAGTGAGCAGATCTGACACCTGCGGCACTGATGGTAACCTGAAAGATTCTGGAAAAACGACACCTTTTTAAGCGGTGGATCTACCACATTTGGGGCAATCCTATCCCGAAGAGATGGGACCCCCCTAAACACAATCTGTGGTTTATCAGGTAAAATGGTTTTGATAACTCTATCGTTTTCCAGTAAATGCCAGTGTTTATGAATAATATTTTTAATTTGGCGATGTTGTGTGGAATAGGTGGTAATGAATGGCAGAGAGGGTCCCTTATTGCCCTCCCTAGGGACCTCTTTCAACAGGGAGGCTCTATCAATAGTCTCCACCTGTTCCATTACTCTCATCAAAGAATTTTCCTCTAATCTTCTCGAGATTAAAACAGCCTGCATCCTATAATCACTGATATCTGTGCAATTGCGTCTCATTCTGATAAACTGGCTTTTAGGGATTGACCTAAGCCAGGAGTCATGATGACAACTCCCTACGGGAATAAAGGCATTGCGATCGTTTTTCTTCAAAAACGAGATTGTTTTCAATATATCTCCCTCTTTCGAAATGGTCAGGTCCAGGAAATTAATCCTTTCTTGACTCACCTCATGGGCAAACCTGATCCCCCTATCGTTAACATTGATTAGGGAAAAGAAGTCCTCCAACTGAGAGGTGGATCCATCCCATAGGAAGAGGACGTCATCAATATACCTGGCCCAAAACCTCAAATGAGGGCTTCGGTCCTTATATATGACGTCCTCCTCCCATTTGGCCATAAATAAGTTTGCTAAACTGGGGGCATATTTAGCCCCCATAGCTACACCGCGCTGCTGGCGATAATACTGATGATTGAACCAAAAATAATTATGGCAAGCTGCGTATTCCAGCAGTTCAATGATATATTCCTGTTGTTGTTTAGGTAAGGATGAAAGTTTACTCAAATAATATTTGACTGCAGTTATCCGCAGATGATGTGGGATAATAGTGTACAAGGACGTGACATCTGCCGTCACTAGCAGAGTATTAGCATTAGGAGTTATTGTAGACAGCAGATTGATCACATGCCTAGTGTCCTTCACATATGAAGGGACTTGATGTACCAGTGGTTGAAGGAAGTGGGCTATATACTTGCCCACCCGGGACGTGATGGAATTGATTCTACTCACAATCGGACGTCCCGGGGGGCAAGTAAGACTCTTGTGGATCTTGGGTAAGCAATATAGTATGGGAGCTCTCGGTGCTTTAGGTATCAGGAAAATTTTCTCTTTCTCATTTAGAATGCCCACCCGGAAGCCTTTTTCTACTAAGGGCAATAATATTTTCTTATATTCCCCAACAGGATTACCCAGTAATTGAACATACGTATCCTTATCCCCCACTATATTCTGCATTTCATGTAGGTATCCCTCTCTGTCCAGAACCACAATACGCCCACCTTTATCAGCTGGGTGGATCACTATGTTTTTTTCAATACACAGTGAATCCAAGCCCTTTTCAAGGTTCTTATCCATTCGGGGATTAGGATTTTTTATCCGCTCCAGATCTCTTATGAGGACATCTCTGAATACCCTCAATGAGGGGGCCAGAGTTCCGGGGGGATTGAATGTTGAGGCATTAGATAACCCTGAATGTTGAAATTGCTGTTGGACCACCACACTTTGAGTTGTTTGGTTCATTGCAAAATATCGTTTAAAGTTGACCTTACGTACGAATCTATGGATGTCCATATATGTTTGAAATTTATTTGATTTCTTGGGGGGTGCAAATTTCAAACCCTTACTGAGCAGGGCTGTTTTTGCCTCAGTAAGGGCTCGAGAGCTTAAATTAAAAATCCCATCACCATTACTTCCTTGATTTTTTTTGACTGTGCTCTCCTCCCCCCTCTGGTTCCTCTTTGTTTTCCACGGGTCTTTTGACTCCTTGATTGGGTTTGGGAAAACATCAATTCTCTTGTTGATAATTCCCTTCTGCTGGCCTGTTAGAATATTCTCTGGAGGGTCCTGGTCTTACATGGTCAAAGTCCCGACTATTGTTTTCAAAGACCGGGGGTCCATACTCTATGGGGCCCTCCCTGTCCCTCAAGGGAAAAAACGATTATGTGTATCAACACCATAGTCGTAATTCCGGTCTTCTTCTCTCTCGGAGTATAAACGGTTACCCCATGGTAGGCTTGATCATGCGGTCTACTCAAGCCCTGATTGTAATGTGTTACACCATCAGGGTCCCTCCTATTATGATAATAGTCCCTGCCATAATAATATTGTGGGCCCTGATGATATGGGGGGCCATAATCATAATTTCCCTTCGATCTCTGTGGCGGTGGTTGATTCCCCTCCATAGGTCTTTTAGGGTATCCCCCTCTCACTGGTCCCTTCCCCCTCTGTGGTGACTGGTATGACCCCCGTCTACTTATCCTATCATTTTTGGAATTAATTTGTGATTTTTTGGAAGTTTTCTGTGTTAGATGTGTCATTGGTAAATGCTGTACTACTAGAGGAGTAGCCCCTAAGGCTTCAGCCCCCTGGGTAATGGCCTCCATTCTGGAATCTGAGTGTGCCGCTTGTTCAGCGGACAATTTTTTCTGCCACTCGAAGACCATACTGGCCTGATAGTCTTCATAGTCCCTGTTGTATTTTTTGCGTTTTTTAATTTTTTGTTCCCTTTCCTGTTTGTCCAAGGTTTTGATTAGATTGCTAGTCCTTTCCTTGTATTCCTCACTATCTTTAAATGGGAGAAGATTGTCCGTAGCCTCCCTGGCGGTTTTCCCGAGTGTGGCTCGGGGTTAAAATTCAGTACCATTAGCGGTAACCCCGAGCCACACTCGGGATCGCATTGCAGGATCCTGGGGCGGCGTTACTTACCTTGTCCCCGGGATCCTGCGATGTCCCCCGCAGTGTCCGAGGGCTCCGTCCTCCTCCGAAGCCTCTCCGTGCCAGGCTCCGTTCCCTGCGAGCGGCGCGACACACGGGGGCGGAGCCTGGCGGCAAATTAAAAAAACTGTCAAAATCATAACACATACAGTACTGTAATCTTACAGATTACAGTACTGTATGAAATGATTTCACATCCCTTTTGTCCCCAGTGCTCTGGCCCATGCCCTGCATGCAGTTTTACATGATATACACTGTTCTTTCTGCCTGGAAACTGGAGATTGTCCATAGCAACCAAAAAGTGTCCCTTTACGTCAAAAGTGGCTTTAGACCAGCTAGAAAACAGCGATAATAAATTAGAACACTTGCAGAATTGAGCGATAGTGAATTGTGGGGAAATTTATTTTATTACTATTTTTTTAAATTTTTTTTAATTATTTATTTTTATTTATTATATTATAATTTATGTTTTTGTGTTTCAAACTTTATCATACCCGGGATATCTACTAGACTCTGGTTTGGACAGATTTAAGTGTGTTATTGTTAAGATTTACAGACCTACAATATAAAACGCCAAATTTCCATGCAAAATAATGGTACCGCTTTCAGCACCTAAAATCCGAAATAATCATACCGCCAGGGAGGTTAAGAGTCTTTATCTCTTGATCCAATCTAGCTAGTTTGCTCTTTTTCCTTGATATTAAGAATTGGAGAAAGCTAATCCCGGCATCATTGAAGTACCTGAACCATTCCTCCAACTCTGATTCCCCTTTTTGTGGACATACCTCCCACCTCAAGCTTCTGGGAACCATTTTCAATCCAATATAGGTTTCTAAAAATGCTACATCCCATTGGGTGTGGATTTCTGAGACCATTACATTTTTAAGTCTCATGAATAATCCACCCAAATCTTTATCGCCATCCTTATAGGTTTCGAACACCCCTTCTGTATTGACTATTTTGGATGCTCTGTAGTCGAATATATCCATATTCATACAACAAAGAATTCTCACTCAGGAGAATCAAATTAATGTGTGTAAATTACTACAAAACTCAAGATAATAAGTAAATAATGTGACTGTGAATACACATGTATAAGAGGGATTGCTGCTGTAAACTATATACACATATATACATATATATACATACACACATAGAGCCCACCTAAAAACACATATATTGTGCCTATGTAGATGATGTATCATGACAGTAGGGTGGGAATATAGTTTGTGCAGCATGATGGCAGAGAGTGGCGGAAGTGAATGCGTTGGAGTATGAGGGTGCAGGGATATAGTGGTGCTGGTGGCCAAAAAATGGAAGTGGCAGACAGGAAGACTGATGAAGGATCGCACCTACCTATGAATGAAATGGGAATGTAAAGTAATTGTATTTTCCTTTGCAGAGGTGTTTGGCTGTCAGATGTGCCTGTAGTAAAGATATAAGATGAGCGGGGGAAAAAAGACAGTGGAGTGTGACCTGAAAGGGGGGGGCCCTTCAGGACACTGGTGGGTTAACAGGATAGGAAGGTACAGAGTGGGTGGGAAGACCTTGCGGCTGACCTGTCTCCAAAGGAGTATGTAGAAGTGGCTGCAACCTGTAGAGGTCCTTCGGGGTGGAGAGCCGTATGATCCTGGGAATTGGAGGGGGAGGAGGAGGGAGGAGGTGTTCATGAGGTAGCTGATGCCTAAAAACGATGCGTCTTGCTGCCTAGGGATAGGCAAGTGTTGAGATGCGGTTGTGCTGGAGGGTTCAAACGTCTCTGAGGGGTGGGTCCGAGGGCGGGCTAAGAGTGAGTGTAGCCAATGGGAGGGGGTGGGTGTGGCTTGCCATTGGAACGCATGCCAGTGTGTGAGTGGGCGTGGTCGTGCGTTCCAAGAAGTACTGGCGTGACACCTGTCAGCTCGCAGGGGAGGGAGGGCTGACAGGGAACCTCCCGTGCATGAGCCGAGCCGCCGTAATAGATGGCAGGCTCATGTGGCATCCATCAGCGAGCCCCTATGAAGAGTATGGAGAGGAAGATGGCTCAGAGGAGGGTGGAGGAGTGGTTATAGGCACAGAGGGAATCTGTGCTCAGTGCACTGGCACACATACCATGCAGAACTCAGATGCACATAGTCACACACATACCCACAAAAGTGCTGGCGGCATATGCGTATAAGGGAATTTTAAGAGGCTATTGTTATAACCAATTATGCCAATAATCAGTAATGTAATGAGAAAAATTGTGACTATGATATAATTAAAAGGTAAAACAGAGGTATTACGTGGTAAGCTATATGGGTTGTGTAAAAGTGGCAGAAGTACACGATGTAAGGAGAGGTGGTGTGCTTGAACTGCGGGGACAGAAGAGAACAGGGTAAAGAGGGTATACCGTATGGTAGAATGATGGTGATGTATGGAGGGGGGCGGGGAAAGGGGAACACCGGTACAGAGGGGGGGTAGGGGTGGGGGACTGCTGGGGGGAGGATGACTAGGATGGGGGGGCCGCTGGGGGGAGGATGACTAGGATGGGGGGGAGGGGGGAAAGGAGGAAAAGTATGATGGTGATAATCCTGTATCTAGATAGCCCCATGGATTTCTAAATCTTCATTCATTCCATCGGGAACCAATGACCCAAGGGTGAAAATCCAGAATGATTCTTGTTTACAGAGTTTTCTAAATCTCCTCCCATTATCAGCATCTTTTTTGATGGCTTCAATGCCAAACACTTTGAGGCCTGTTGGGTTGCCATTATGACATTCTCTGAAGTGCCTGGGTACTGAATAGCTGTGGCTTTTTTAATTTTTATTACTTTTCATGGACTGGTGGTACATATTGCTATTGATGATGCTGCATTTATGTTCGCTGAATCTTGTCCTGAGTGGACGTGTTGTGCGCCCAACATACAGAAGGCCGCATGGACAGATTAGACCATAGACTAGATAGGAGGTGCCACAATAGATGAACTGTTTGATTTTGTGGTTCTGGCCGTCGGACCCCATGATTTCTTTTTTGTAGTGTGCCATAAAGGCACAGGCTCCACAGTTTTTGGTTCCACACTTGTAGTTGCCTTTCTGATCAAAGATGGATGTCCAATGGCCAGTGGGGGTCTTAGTTTGGCTCTGAGGTTTTCGTACTCTCCTTGGAGCTATTAGACTCCTAAGATCTTTGGATTTTCGAAACACAAATACTGGTTTGGGTGGTAGAACTAGGTTGAGGATGGGATCCTGCTTGAGAATGTTCCAATTTTTCTCGATAACTCTCTGTATGTCAAATGCTTTGGTATTGTATTGTGTACTGAATCTGATGGAGTTGGAGACGTTTCTGTCGGTGGTATGTTTGTTTTGGCTTTTTTTGTTAGCCTCCATTGCCATAGTGACAGAGGGATGTTCGTCATACTGGGTCCAATATTTGTAGAAGGCTTGTTTGATGAGTGATTCTTCATAACCCTTCTCGAGAAATTTCTTTTTTAGGATGGATCCCTGTTTCTCATAGGCGCTTCTTTTAGTGCAGGTTTTCTTTAGCCTACAGAATTGCCCGTAGGGTATGTTGCGGATCCATTTGGCATGGTAGTGGCTTTTGGCATGGAGGTAGGAATTTCCAGCACTAGGTTTGAAATGGGTTTTAAATAAAATGCTGCCTTCATCGATTTGCAGGTCTAAATCCAAAAAGACAAGTGATGTGTTGTCGACCACATGGGTAAAGGAGAAGCCATAAGGATTGGAGTTGTATTGTTCCAAAAATTTGTTTAGATCAATATGTGATCGGTTCGAAATGATCAGGATGTCATCAATGTATCTGGTGTAGAGGGCAAGCTGATCTTTGAAGGGATTGTTGGCCCAGATAAATAGGTCTTCCCACATGCCCATGAACAGGTTTGCGTAGCTAGGGGCAAATTGTGCTCCCATAGCGGTCCCCTTGGTTTGACGAAAGAACTCACCCACAAAGGAGAAGTAGTTGTGGGTGAGGTAAAATTTGATGGAGTCGAGGAGAAATTTGGTCTGTAGAGGGTGTATGTTACTCTTGGAAAGGAAGTGTTTGGCTGCTTCTATGCCATATTTGTGTTCGATGGAGGTATAGAGAGAAGAGACATCCAATGAGAGCCATTTGAAATGAGGTTGCCATGAGAATGATGAAAGGATGTCGAGCATATGTCCAGAATCTTTTACGTATGATGGTAGTTGTATTACTAAGTCTTGTAGGAAATGGTCGATGTAACAACCTAAATTGCTGGTTAGGCTGTCGATCCCAGCAATAATGGGTCTGCCCGGTGGATTTATCTGATTCTTATGTATTTTGGGGATGTGATAGAAGTGGGGAGTGAGTGGATGCTGTTTGTTTAGGAAGAGGAATTCGCTTTTCGTGATGACTCCGTTTTCCTTGGCTTGATTTAGTAGGACTTCGAGGGAGGTTGAAAAAGATGGTATTGGGTCAGCAGGGAGTTTCACGTATGTGTCAGGATCCCCAAGGAGTCTCAATGCCTCTGCCAAATAGTCATCTTGATTTTGAATTACTAGACCACCGCCTTTGTCGGCTTGCCTGATAATGATGTCTTCTCTGTCCTGGAATTTCTTAAGGATTTCTTTGGGGACTTCGTGATCTTTATTCTTAATGTTTATGGATTTTTCACTGAAGTAGTTTTTTTGGCAGATCCTTTTAATTTCATCCAGCACTATCTCATAGAATATTGGAATGTATTTTCCTTTTGCCCAATGGGGATGGAAGGAAGACTTGGGTTTGAAGTCAGTGTGTGTGATCTGCTTTTCCATGAGGGCTAAGAGTTCTGGTTCAGTTTCATAGTCCTTGCAGGCTCCCTCCTGAAATAGACTCTCTAAATTTTCGAGTGCGTTGTCCGTATTTAGTGTAATGTTGTCAGATGGGGTGCTTACGGATGAGGATGGTGCTTCAGAAGGTGATTCGCGAAGGGCGAAATACCTTTTTAGGGTGAGATTTCTTGTATACCTATTTAGGTCTAAAAAGATCTCAAAAATATTTGGGGGTTTTTTTGGGGCGAAGTTGAGACCTTTACGAAGAATGTTAAGTTCTGTGTCATCGAAGACTGAACTAGATAGATTAAAGATCTTAATTGTAGTGTGTGTTGGAGTTATCTCTTCCCTTTTTTTGGTGCTCTTTCCTCCTCGTCGACCTCTTCTTCTCCATCTTCTCTTTTTCTTACCGACCTCTGTTGAAATTCCAGAGGGGTTTCTTGTTGAGCCGTGGGCTTCCAGCTTCCCACAGCTCCCTCTTCAAAAAAAAAATACATGGTAGTGTGTTTTCCATCGGTATTTGCTGAGTGGGTGTATTAATCATCTGGTAGCTGGTGTGGTAGTCGGTTGTGGTGGTATCTGGCGGTAGAGTATGGTTCATGCTTTTTGTTAAAGTAGTGGCATTAGTGTATCATTAGTATATCTTTGTATTTGCTGGGCTTTGGCTCCTGATGATGGAGTTTGGCCATTTTCCAGTTTGTTGGCCCATTTATTTTTGTTGTTGTGGGATGAAGGACCAATGGGCCAACAAACTGGAAAATGGCCGAACTCCATCATCAGGAGCCAAAGCCCAGCAAATACAAGGACATACTAATGACTCTGCCACTACTTTAACAAAAAGCATCAACCAAACTCTACCGCCAGATACCACCACAACCGACTACCACATCAGCTACCAGATGATCAATACACCCACTCAGCAAATACCGATGGAAAACACACTACCATGTATTTTTTTAGAAGAGGGAGCTGTGGGAAGCTGCAAGCCCACAGCTCAACAAGAAACCCCTCTGGAATTTCAACAGAGGTCGGTAAGAAAAAGAGAAGATGGAGAAGAAGAGGTCGACGAGGAGGAAAGAGCACCAAAAAAATGGAAAAGATAACTCCAACACACACTACAATTAAGATCTTTAATCTATCTAGTTCAGTCTTCGATGACACAGAACTTAACATTCTTCATAAAGGTCTCAACTTCGCCCCAAAAAAAACCCCAAATCTTTTTGAGATTTTTTTAGACCTAAATAGGTATACAAGAAATCTCACCCTAAAAAGGTATTTCGCCCTTCATGAATCACCTTCTGAAGCACCATTCTCATCCGTAAGCACCCCATCTGACAACATTACACTAAATAAGGACAACGCACTCGAAAATTTAGAGAGTCTATTTCAGGAGGGAGCCTGCGAGGACTAGGAAACTGAACCAGAACTCTTAGCTCTCATGGAAAAACAGATCACACACACTAACTTCAAACACAAGTCTTACTTCCATCCCCATTGGGCAAAAGGAAAATACATTCCAATATTCTATGAGATAGTGCTGGACGAAATTAAAAGGATCTGCCAAAAAAACTACTTCAGTGACAAATTCATACATTAAGAATAAAGATCACGAAGTCCCCAAAGAAATCCTTAAGAAATTCCAGGACAGAGAAGACATCATTATCAGGCAAGCCGACAAAGGCGGTGGTCTAGTAATTCAAAATCAAGATGACTATTTGGCAGAGGCATTGAGACTCCTTGGGGATCCTGACACATACGCGAAACTCCCTGCTGACCCACTACCATCTTTTTCAACCTCCCTCGAAGTCCTACTAAATCAAGCCAAAGAAAACAGAGTCATCACGAAGAGCGAATTCCTCTTCCTAAACAAACAGCATCCACTCACTCCCCACTTCTACCACATCCCCAAAATACATAAGAATCAGATAAATTCACCGGGCAGACCTATTATTGCTGGGATCGACAGCCTAACCAGCAATTTAGGTTGTTACATCAACCATTTCCTACAAGACTTAGTAATACAACTACCATCATTCGTAAAAGATTGTGGACATATGCTTGACATCCTTTCATCATTCTCATGGCAACCGCATTTCAAATGGCTCTCATTGGATGTCTCTTCTCTCTATACCTCCATCGAACACAAATATGGCATAGAAGCAGCCAAACACTTCCTTTCCAAGAGTAACATACACCCTCTACAGACCAAATTTCTCCTCGACTCCATCAAACTTTACCTCACCCACAACTACTTCTCCTTCGTGGGTGAGTTCTTTCGTCAAACCAAGGGGACCACTATGGGAGCAAAATTTGCCCCTAGCTACGTAAACCTGTTCATGGGCATGTGGGAAGACCTATTTATCTGGGCCAACAATCCCTTCAAAGATCAGCTTGCCCTCTACACCAGATACATCTAAACACATTTTTGGAACACTGCAACTCCAATCCTTATGGCTTCTCCTTTACCCATGTGGTCGACAACACATCACTTGTCTTTTTGGATTTAGACCTGCAAATCGATGAAGGCAGCATTATACAGTATCTAAAACCCATTTCAAACCTAGTGCTGGAAATTCCTACCTCCATGCCAAAAGCCACCACCATCCCAAATGGATCCGCAACACACCCTATGGGCAATTCTGCAGGCTAAAGAAAACCTGCACTAAAAGAAGATACTATGAGAAACAGGGATCCATCCTAAAAAAGAAATTTCTCGAGAAGGCTTATGAAGAATCACTCATCAAACAAGCCTTCTACAAATATTGGACCCAGTATGACGAACATCCCTCTGTCACTATGGCAATGGAGGCTAACAAAAAAAGCCAAAACAAACATACCACCGACAGAAACGTCTCCAACTCCATCAGATTCAGTACACATTACAATACCAAAGCATTTGACATACAGAGAGTTATCGAGAAAAATTGGAACATTCTCAAGCAGGATCCCATCCTCAACCTAGTTCTACCACCCAAACCAGTAGTTGTGTTTCAAAAATCCAAAGATCTTAGGAGCCTAATAGCTCCAAGCAGAGTACAAAAACCTCAGAGCCAAACTAAGACCCCCACTGGCCATTGGACACCCATCTTTGATCAGAAAGGCAACTACAAGTGTGGAACCAAAAACTGTGGAGCCTGTGCCTTTATGGCACACCGCAAAAAAGAAATCATGGAGTCCGACGGCCAGAACCATAAAATCAAACAGTTCATCTATTGTAGCACCTCCTATCTAGTCTATGATCTAATCTGTCCATGCGGCCTTCTGTATGTTGGGCGCACAACACGTCCACTCAGGACAAGATTCAGCGAACATAAATGCAGCATCATCAATAGCAATACGTACCATCAGTCCATGAATAGTAATAAAAATTTAAAAAGACATAGCTATTCAGTACCCAGGCACTTCAGAGAATGTCATAATGGCAACCCAACAGGCCTCAAAGTGTTTGGCATTGAAGCCATCAAAAAAGATGCTGATAATGGGAAGAGATTTAGAAAACTCTGTAAACAAGAATCATTCTGGATTTTCACCCTTGGGTCATTGGTTCCTGATGGAATGAATGAAGATTTAGAAATCCATGGGGCTATCTAGATACAGGATTATCACCATCACACTTTTCCTCCTTTCCCCCCTCCCCCCATCCTAGTCATCCTCCCCCCAGCGGCCCCCCCATCCTAGTCATCCTCCCCCCAGCGGTCCCCCACCCCCTATCCCCCCTCCCTGTACCCCCTTTCCCCGCCCCCCTCCATACCATCACCATCATTCTACCATACGGTATACCCTCTTTACCCTGTTCTCTTCTGTCCCCGCAGTTCAAGCACACCACCTCTCCTTACATCATGTACTTCTGCCACTTTTACACAACCCATATAGCTTACCACGTAATACCTCTGTTTTACCTTTTAATTATATTATAGTCACAATTTTTCTCATTACATTACTGATTATTGGCATAATTGGTTATAACAATAGCCTCTTAAAATTCCCTTATACGCATATGCCGCCAGCACTTTTGTGGGTATGTGTGTGACTATGTGCATCTGAGTTCTGCATGGTATGTGTGCCAGTGCACTGAGCACAGATTCCCTCTGTGCCTATAACCACTCCTTCACCCTCCTCTGAGCCATCCTCCTCTCCATACTCTTCATAGGGGCTCGCTGATGGATGCCACATGAGCCTGCCGTCTATTACGACGGCTCGGCTCATGCATGGGAGGTTCACTGTCAGCCCTCCCTCCTCTGTGAGCTGACAGGTGTCATGCCAGTACTTCTTGGAATGCACACCCACGCCCACTCACATGCTGGCGTGCGTTCCAGTTGCAAGCCACACCCACCCCCTCCCATTGGCCACACTCACTCTTAGCCCGCCCTCAGACCCGCCCCTCAGAGACTTTTAAACCCTCCAGCACAACCGCATCTCAACACTTGCCTATCCCTAGGCAGCAAGACGCATAGTTTTCAGGCATCAGCTACCTCAAGAACACCTCCTCCTCCCCCCTCCAACTCCCAGGATCATACGGCTCTCCACCCCGAAGGACCTCTACAGGCTGCAGCCGCTTCTACATACTCCTCTGGAGACAGGTCAGCCGCAAGATCTCCCCACCCACTCTGTACCTTCCTATGCTGTTAACCCACCAGTGTCCTGAAGGGCCTCCCCCCTTTCAGGTCACACTCCACTGTCTTTTTTCCCCCTGCTCATCTTATATCTCTACTACAGGCACATCTGACAGCCAAACACCTCTGCAAAGGAAAATACAATTACTTTACATTCCCATTTCATTCATAGGTAGGTGCGATCCTTCATCAGTCTTCCTGTCTGCCACTTCCATTTTTTGGCCACCAGCACCACTATATCCCTGCACCCTCATACTCCAACGCATTCACTTCTGCCACTCTCTGTCATAATGCTGCACAAACTATATTCCCACCCTACCATCATGATACATCTTCTACATAGGCACAATATATGTGTTTTTAGGTGGGCTCTATGTGTGTATGTATATATATGTATATATGTTTATATGTACATGTGTATATATATATATATATATATATATATATATATAGGTGTGCTTTTTGTGTGTGTATATATATATATATATATATATATATATATATATATTTTTTTTTTTTTTTTCTTTTTTTTATTTGCACAATTTTTTGTGTTTATACCTTATGTGTACATTTATGTATCTCTATGTATATGAATACATCTGTTTTTTGCATAACTGCACGGCCATCTCTGTGCCCCCATTTGTGCTTTCTGTGAACATTGGCATACTTCCACACCTTTGTTCCCGCACAGCGATTCACGTGCTGGCAGAGCTGTCTCCACACGCATGCGCACGTCCTTTGTACAGAGGCACGACTGTTTACACCATGTGGTGAGACAATATCTCTCAATGTTTCTCTGCGCAATTTTTTAGATCATTCACTGTTTATATGTGTGTGTGTATATATACATATATATGTGTGTGTGTGCGCATGTGTATGTGTATATGTATATATATATATATATATATATATATATATATATATATATATATACTGTATATATGTATTTTTTATATTTTTTTTATATTTTGATTAGAATCTCATGTTCTGTGTTTCAATGCCTATTACCTATCATTAATTCCTTGTATCGATAGGGTAACTTCTATATATGTATATATTTTCTATTATTTTAAGACTTCACATCTGACCTTTTTGAATGTAATTTTCCTTGTCAAAAGAAGTTTATTGAGTATACAATGTTATAAAGATACATAGAGTAAGTTTACAAGGATCTATAAAGTAAGCTCATTGTTTTACAGTAGGGTTTATATAGGTAAATATCATGAAATTTCAAATATTAAACATTGGGTTCACGTAAACCTAAATGAAAGATATATATCATTTCCTTAGTTACTTTTGTAGGTATTTAAATGATTTATACCTACTATACATATTGTTTACAAGTAGAGTGTATATAGGTCAAATAAATTCTGATAATGAGCTTTAATCGTAAGGTGGAGAAAAGGAAAGAGAAAGAAGAAAAAGGGTTGAAAGGTAGAGGTATGGTCCACAAGGTTGTCCCGCTCGTCAGTTTATTATTCTTTTTAGTTCTCTTTGAAGCCTTAGAATGGGTGTCTCTGTAAGTCATTTAATCTGTTACCATGGCAACAGGACAGAGTCATTGAAGTTTGACAGGAACTTTTGTTTTATCCAAGGATGCCAAAGTTTTTCAAATTTTGGAATTTGGTTTTGATCGATGGCTACCATCTTAGCATGGGATGAATGTAATTTTCAATGTAAATTCATTTTAAGTCTCCAGTCTGTAGTATACGGTGTATACTGTTCTGATCTATATCCCACCTAGAACACCTGGACGTGGACTGGTATGGAACTTGGAATAATCAATTATCCATCACAGGACATACCCTCCTACTAGCCACACCACCTCTCCCCATGTATACATGTCGGCCTACCGGCCCACACAGACTGTGCTCCTGTTCTCCTGGCTCTGATGAAGAGGTTACCCTTGAAACGCATCAGCCTTTTTTAAATACCTGCCTCAACATGGGCATACCCCAATTTTAACTTCTTAGTGCCTATTTTGTTACCTGTTTTTATGCAACGTAGTATTTGTATGATTTTATATCTATATGATTATATGTCTGTATACCTATACATGATTAAACCATACATGTCTTGATGGTAGCGTCCGATCACGCGCCTTCCATCCACTTCCTACTAAACAGTCCTTTCCAGACCACCTCTGGTCAGTTAAGGCAGCGGGACACGCTCCATCATCTCTTCCAGTCCTTCCACTTTCTACAATACTACCCTTTCCTTACAGCAAACGGTCTCACAAGCGCAGGAGTATTTTTCACCATACCTTGTTTACACTTTGCTTAATTTATACCTGGGGTTTTTGGACCCCCATAAAAAAGATGAAAACAGCTGATTTAATCTTGTAAAAAAAGTATACAGGGAGCCATTGTGGAGAAAGTCTAAATAAATGCATACATTTTGGTATAATTTTCATTTTTAAAAGACGAATGCATCCCAATAAGGACAATAGTAGAGACTTCCATGCTTTCAATTTTGACCCAATGTCTCCCAGAATCTGAGTCAGATTCAAAGACATAAATTCAGAAGCCTGATGGGAAATTACAACTCCTAAATACTTGAAATTATCTACCCACTGCAGTAGAATATCCTTCAAAGCCATGCTACGGGCCTCCATATCTATTTGAAACAACAATGACTTAGACCAATTTACCTTCAGCCCTGTAGCCATTGAAAATGAATCCAGTATCTCAAGGACCCTTTGGAGTGAGGGGCCGGTATCGTTTAAAAATAATGATCGTCTGCATACAAAGATACCCTCTCCTCCAAGCAACCAATCCGCAATCCCTTAATATTGGGGGAAGTGCGTAAAGCCTCCACCACCAGCTCCATAGTAATCGCAAAATGGTTGGAGAGATAGGGCAACCCTGCTGAGTTCCCCCAAATAATGAAAAGGGAGATGACAACCCTCCTCCCTTTTTCCTGCAGCTGTGGGATTCCTATATAAGACCTGTAACCATTTTATAAATACCATTGGAAAACCCATTCTGCGGAGTACTTCCCACAAGAATTACAAGCTATCAAAAGCCTTTTCAATATCCAGGGATGACCCTAAATCCTATATTAAGAATTGAAGCATAAATATTAGTATATAATCTCCTCAAATTCACATCAGTAGCCCTGCCAGGCATGAACCTCGTCTGATCTGAGTTGATAATATTCAACATTAAAGGTTGTAGTCGTCGGGAGATTAACTTAGTCAAAATCTTGAAATTTACATTTAGAAGAGCAATAGGCCTATATGAAGCACAAGAGGATGGATCTTTTGGATGCTTGTAGATTAAAACTATATGAGCATGACTCATTGAGTCCGGCAAGGCTCCCTCCTTCAGACAATCAGAGTAAAGAGAAGCCACTACAGGAGCTAAGAGCTCTCCATGATCCTTATAGAATTCAATAGGAAGGCCATCCGACCCTGGTGACTTCCCCAATGTAAAGGAGCCAATGACAGAAAGGACTTCTTCTGATGTTATCCCTCTCATTATCTGTTAACCAGGCCAGTGTGACTGAATCCAGCCAACCCTCCAATTCAGTTGGCTGGAAGTCAGAAGGCAACTGAGATGTATATAATGTCTGATAAAATTGCCGAAAAGTCTCCAAAATTTTAGGCTGTGTACAGGCCATATCTCCAGAGGAGGTGCATATTTTGGAAATTGGAATACTAGATTGCTCATGTTTAGCCATCATGGCCAAAAAGCGACCATTATGGTCTCCCTGCTCAAAAGATTTCGGTTTATTTTAATATAGGTCCATCATCGTGGCCTCAGCCATGTGCAAATGTAAGGCCCGTTTGCTATGGAGTAAAGCATTAAAATTAGATTCTGAAGGATCCGCAGCATATTGGGCTGTTTTTTCATCTACTATAAACTTCAAAGCGTCACTCGTTGAGACTTGTTGATTGCTTTAATAGTGGTTATATATTGTCCTCTTGCATAGGCCTTAAAAGCATCCCATAGTATTGCTGAAGTAGATGACCCTGTATTTAACTCCCAATACTCTACTAGAAGGGACGGGATTTTATTAACTATATCTGGATGTGAAATCCAATGAGTGCCCAATCTCCACTGTGCTGTATCACGAAAGTATCACGTAAGCATAAGCAGAGCATGGTCAGATAACCCGCTCGGTAGGTATTTAACATCTACCATATCCGCTAGTGTCGCCAAATTAACAAAAGCTAAATATATGCGGGAGGCGGTCTTATAAGAGGTTGAATAACAAGACAATGATCTAATTAATGGGTTTTTCTATCGCAAAGCTTCTACCAGGTCTAACATCTGGGCCCAATTAGAGAGCTCTACAGAGAAATTTTTAGGAGGAATTGGTCTATCCAAAACAGGATCAAGTATAGCATTAAAGTCACCCAATTTCAATAGCTTAGCTGGACCGTACAAAGAAATTTTTTCCACAAGACTATATAGAAGGGTCCCCACAAAAGGAGGTGGTATATACACACTGACAATTATATATCTCTGTCCCCACAGAAGAAACACAACCAAAACATATTTTCCCTGGGGGTCAGAGAATACATCTTCCACCGTGCAGGGTAAGGATCTAATAATCAATATCGAAACCCCTCTAGAAAACGTGAAATATGTAGCATGGTAAGCCTTCTATACCCAATGCTTCTTAAGGGCCAAAAGCTTTCTCCCCATAAGGTGAGTTTCTTGAAGTAACACTATATGTGGAAGGTAACTTTTCAAATACTTAAATAACAACAAGACTGGACTGCTTGAGTTTTAAAAAAATACCTCCTCTGTTTGGTGAAACAGCCTTCGTGACAAAGGACTTTATTTGCCGAGAGTTAAACTGGCCATGTACTAGTAGATTTTTGAACATTTCAAACAAACAGTCCTAAGAAAATTCTCATCATACATTCAATAACTTGAGAAACGTCAGTCAAAAGTAGGGCTGACACAACTCATCAGCATAATCAATTATAACTGATTATGAAAATAGTTGTCAACTATTTTCATAATCGATTAGTTGGTGCAGAATGCATTATTTGCTTACATATCAGGAAATACAGTGCAGCACACATACAGCTCAGTACACCATCCATACATGTCAAAATACACAGTGTAGCACACATACAGTTCACTACACAGTCCATATATGTCAATAAGTGCCTGAGAACTTGTGAATGATTGAGAAGCAATGCCTCGTGGGACATATAGCCCTGGACAGGAGAAGCAAGTGAGTGATTTTAACGGCAGAAGGTTTTTTTACCTTGCTTTAGGGACACTCTATGCTATGCTTTGTGCCTTGCTTTAGGGGCACTCTGAAGGCAGAAGGAGCCAGAAGTGCCAGTAGGGGACCCCAGAAGAGGGGAATCAGGGCTGATCTATGCAAAACTATTGCACAGAGCAGGTAAGTATGACAAGTTTGTTGTTTAAAAAACAAAACGCGAACATTTACAATCACTTTAAGGGCTCTGTTCAGGGAAGATCGGCATCTGAACCCAGAGAAGCTGGAGGCTGATAGACGGGAGGTAATATAAGGCATTACTATTACATTTAAAGTAAAAGTTTACCAGTATTGTGCATTATATTTAAAATTATTATATGCATGCAAAAAAGTTCATCCTTTAGTACTACTTTAATATAAAAAGATTTATACCCCCCCACACACACACACACACACACAGTCTTCATATACAGTAGCTTCACCCAGCCTTCATATACAGTAGCTTCACGTCAAACTCCCAGTAAACTACCCTGTATATCCTACTTCCTATATCCTACTTCTGGGTATATTTATTATTATATATATACTGTGTATCTCAATCCCGATGTCATTGGAGTTTAGGAAACTCGCAACAAAAAGTATCAGCATATGCAGATGATATGATGTTTTCACTTACGAAACCAGTTATCTCGCTCCCAAACCTGCTACGCGAATTTGAAATCTGCGGCGTGCTATCCAATCTAAAAATTTATTTTACCAAATCAGAGGCGATGGGGTCAGTATACCACAGCCACATCTCTTACACCTCCCAGTGAGCTTTAAATTGAAATGGATGGAAACTGCCTTGAAATATCTGGGCACTTTCATCCCGTCAAATTTTTCAAAATTCTTCGACCTAAACTTCCCCCCTCTTCTGAAAACGGTCCGGACTCTGCTCAATACATGGCACACTGGCCTCCACTCATGGTTTGGCTGATGTAACATACTGAAAATGAGCATTCTCCAAAAAATTCTTATATCTCTTCCAGGCCTTACCTATCCATATCCCTGTGAGTTACTTTAAAATGACATACTCACTATTCATAGAGTTCATCTGGGCCTGCAAACGACCACGCCTAAGCAGGACGTTACTGTCACTGTCCAAACTACATGGAAGCTTGGCAATGCTGGACATACGCACTTATTGCCATGCAACACGTCTAACTAGGCTTATAGACTGGTGCCAGCACCGTGACGCCAAGCTGTGACCTCAATTGGAACAAACCCAAAGAGTCATACCCATCCATAGAGTGCCTTGGTGTTACACATCGCTACCCACAAATGTTAAACGACACCCCTTCATTGGCCCCACTACACACATCTGCGCCTATCTCTTATCTCGGGCTTCTCTCTCGTCTCGGAACTCGCCCCTAGTCTCTATATTGCGAAACCTGCTGTTCACGCCAGGACCTAGCGATGCGATCTTTCAAAATTTGATCAGATCAGGCTACTTCCAAGCCTTGCATTTCCGGACCACAGGAAGATGGTTGTCCATATCAGAACTCACAGATCCTGCGGGTCCTTTCTGCTTGGACTTCTTGAGAACACTCCAGCTACGTCACTTCTTAAAATCCGTACCACCCTCTAGCGAATCTGGCCAACCTCTCACAACCTTAGGGGAATGCTGTTCAGACACTGGTGTTCTACCACACATGCTCTCACTCGCTTACAACCTATTGATTGCACCCCTGGATGACTTCCAACCCCGGGTCTGATCGGGTGGGAACGGGATTTAAATCGACACTTTAACCCATGCCAGCAGCTCCATATCCTTCGATTCATACACAAATCCTCCATCTGTACAAAAAAATAGGAGACTAACTTTAAAATTCTGTCGAGGTGGTATAGAACCCCATCACAACTACATAAATCCTTACCCTCAACACCCGACCTATGTTGGCGGTGCCAGAGGGATCGAGGAACCATCCTACACATCTTTTGGTCATGCCCCAAACTCGCAGACTTTTGGAGAAAAGTCAAATTGTACAGGAATTCTCAGAACGTCCTATCCCAGAAGACCCTCCTTTCTTTCTCCTCCATGCTTCCTCGATCACGGTGAAAATTTATAAGAAGTCTGTGATCCGCCACTTCCTTGACGCTGCCAAAACATGTATTCCTCTCCATTGGAAATCCCCACATCCACCGACCATTGACCTATGGCTTAGAAAAGTTGAAGACATAAACAAAATGGAGGACCTTATCCTCACAGCCAGATACCAGCGGGACCAGTACTCCAAAACTTGGACCCTATGGAACTTGTTTGTGTTCTCTGACGAGGGTCAGGCCCTCCTGGGATATGTCACAGATGCCTTAAATTTACAGCATCTCTCCTTTTGCATCTCTAATATGAAACAAATTTACTGAACCATGCTATACCTTGGTCACTCTGTGGACCCATGTTCACGGACCATCCCTCTCCCTCTCTCTGCTTTTACTGTTGTAAAATTAGGACAACTGTAAGAGACGAGACTCAGGAAATAGTTCTCTATTCTATCATCACGTAGTCAGGCATGTTCTCATAGGGAAGTAGTGTGTATACTGTACTAGAACTACCAAGATAGTTTGGTATAGATTCTGGAGATACACCTAATCTCTGTCATTAATCTCTTCCCCTATGTAGTAATAAATACTGCTGTAATGTGTTGTACCATATGTGTTCATACATTATGTTTTTGTATTTTTATTATGTTGGCCCTGTGGGTCTTATCTTTTTGACTAAATAAAAAATTTTAAACAAAAATATATACTGTATATCTTCTGTTATTTTCTACACATTAACTAAATTATACAACAAACATTTTTTGAGGTTTTTATTCGATTAATCAAAACCATAATCAACCAACTAATTAATTATGAAAATAATCATTAGTTGCAACCCTTTTCAAAAGCACTTAAAAAAAAGTTGACTTTTAACATTTGATTTTGGAGTGAACACACTTTCCTGAATGAAAACCACTTTTACTTTTAGAAATCAATCTGTTTAGAAAAATTGAGTGCTATCAGTGATACTTTTTAATTTTTTTATTTGCACGAACATCAACATTTTTGGGGAAAGCTTTCGAGGTGTACCCCCTTCTTCAAGGTCCAAGTAGTACTAATACACAATGTTTTAGCAGTGAATGAGATAAGGGATGGAGAGGGCTATATACTGGTAGGGGGAGTGGCAGTCACATAGGTGAGGATGGTCGTAAAACTGTTGGATAATGATTTAGAAAACCGAGGTCCACATTTAATTGATCTTTAGTGTCAGATAGAATTATCATTCATATTTCAAAAGTTTTTTCCTTTCCTGAATAGTTTTGAAGTTCCTTTTAGGAACCAAAGCATTCATGTCTTCCACGGTGTGGTCTAGTTGTGAAAAATTATGACCCACGCGTGTGCAGAAATCTTATTCCTTGCACTAATATTGATAAAATCACCTCAACGTTCATTTAGAGAACAACATTCTATCCTGCTCCCCTGAATTTTCTTGTCATTGTGGTCAAAAAGGAAAGTTATTTTGACCCCACTAACAATTACAAAATTGAATAAATGTTTTCAGCACAAAAATATTGAAAGGAAATTTTACAAGTGTATGGACAGCTTTAGGTGTCTGAGCGGAAAATAGGTTCCTTTAAGTCAGTTAGCTACTGGACACTGCAACATTTTCTCTACTTTTTTATCTCCTCCAGTTCTGTAGCTACAAAAGAACAAAAATGTGCTCCCTCTTCTCTTTTTTGATACATGAGATCATACATGAAGAGATTTAGCACCTTGAATTACCAGCTTTAGACTGGAATCTAGGCAAACAACTAAATACACAAATGACATACAGATATGGAAGTTGTTTTTCCTGCCAAAGGATTTGTATTTTTTTCTATTCTGAGTTCTGAGCTCTGCACATCTTATTTCTGTTCTGTGGTTAAGTAATCCCTTCCCTAGCCTGTGACTGCAAAATAAAGCAGCAAACTGATAAGCTCATCTCTCTGTCACTCTGCTCTCTCTCCTCCTATCAGTATGTTCCTTATTAGCACTTGAGCACTGCTGCACAACTGACTGGCTCCTTGTGCTGCATCTCCACCTCCTAGCACCTGGCCTGCAAGAAACAGATACTGATTAAAATTTAATTACAGTGGAACTTTATTAAAAAAAAACTTGCTGAACAAGTGGGATTTTTAATGCAGAAGAGACATGCTATGACATGCCTCTCTTCTGCAGTAAGGTTTCTTACACGCATCTGCTGAGGTAAATGACATCATCATAGCCCGGCCAATCAAAATAGCTGAAGATCATGAACCTAGAAAAAGACCTGCCAAAGATGTCAGCAGCCAGTAAGCGGGCTCCAGGACACAGCATCGCTGTAGTGAAGGCAAGTATTGTTCCACTTTAATTACACTGTTTGCATTTAATAAAAAACACATGTAAAAATAATTAATGATCACAGGGCTGAATTAATTAGTTTGTTATATCTACTTGTAGATTAGCTATAAAACCAGTCACATTTTCCTACTATAGTCCATTAGTACTTATACTGTAAAATTCAATTACTTGTATAACACATGTCCATGGATTTCAAACGACACAAAAACACAGACTGGAGGTAGGAAATGCTTTTACAGTTGACGTCCAGCTTTATGAGTTTCAGGACATTGTTAATTTACTGAATGGGACAAATCTGTATATTAATTAAGGGATGACAGATTTAACAGTCCAGCAGGCTTCACTTCCTGAAAGTACAAATGGACCTGCTCTTGTCAATAAACGAATACATTAGCATTTTCCATCACTTGTAATTAAACATTTAACAGAAGAGTTTTTATCTGCTGCTATAACAAGGCAATTAACAGCCCAGTTCTTTTGTATGGTGATGAAAAAAAAAAGAAACCATTTTAATTAAATTATGGTGAAAGGGTTAATTGCCAACACTTTAAATTACAAACTGCAGGTTTAAGGCAGCTGGTAATTTTGCCTGTAATGAAAAGGTTAATGAATGTCCTCATATCACTGGAAAGTTTAATAAGTGCTCAGTTAATGACTTCATGATTGGTGCATCATCATCTAAGAATATGTACAATGGTTTGTCCCTCTCAGGTGTTAAACACCTGCTGTATGCCAAAGTGGCTGTTTAAGAGCTGATTTAAGAGGTCTACTTTTTTCCACCTTCAAAGTGAACTGAAGATCTTAGGATATCCAGTGGATTAAACTGAACTGAATAACACACCATGAGTGAGAATGATGTGTTTTGAAAAACTGGAATAAAGGTTTTAAAAAGTTTAGTTCTATGTGCCCTGTTGACCCTGGAGTAAAACAACTTAGTAGAAGCGGGTGATGCTTCTTAGGCATTTGATACAATAGGAGAGCTGTACTGCAGAGTTTTTGTGTGTAGTAGAGAAAGATTGTGTGCTTTAAAAGGTTCTTTAGAGAAGCATAGAAATGTATTACAGGGGAAGTGACAACTTTGAAAATCTTTGTTTTCTAACTGCAGATATTAAAGTGGCATGATCTTGGTAATCGTTTATAAGAAATATTTGTGCCATTTTCCTTCCTAATATAAAATAATATGAAATACATTTTAATAATTGGTGTTTCTTTACCTAATTATATTGCTTTATTTATTTGCTCACTGTGACAGAAAAACAAAAACATGCATTTTTTTTCAACTTTTCTAAAATATTCATATTGACTAGAGGCATAAAAAAGGGTTTGCATAGTGAAGGGTTAATTAATTGTTTAATATAATGATGAATAATATTTCAGGCTGTAGAGTGCTACTTAAAGAGGATGTAGTTCCCCTGCAAAGTAGAAGCATAATGGTCACTTACCTGCAAACAAAGCTTGCGTTGTCCCCGCTGGTGGCCGCATCCATCTTCGCCCCTTTTCCTTCCAGGGGCCACGAACTCTGGCTCTGTGGCTGGCCGGAGTCGCGTGATGTCACTACCAGTGAAGAAACGACACCTAGTGAAGAAACGTCACTACCGCGCATGCGCGAGGGAGCTGTCAGTCATGGCACTTGCTAGTAAAGAAACGTGTGCATCGCATACTAGCCCATTATGTGGCACTTACCTGCAAACGAAGCTTGCAATGTCCCCGATGTCCCCACTGGTGGCCACATCCATCTTCGCCCCTCTTCCTTCCAGCGCCACGGACTCTGGCTCTGTGGCTGTCACTATCGCGTGATGTCACTACCAGTGAAGAAACGACACCTAGTGAAGAAACGACACGGGGGTAGTTTCTTCACAGCGCATGCGCTGATGATGTTGGCGCAAGCGTATATGGTAAATATCTCCTAAACCGTGAAGGTTTAAGAGATATTTACAGTACCTACAGGTAAGCCTTATTATAGGCCTACCTGTAGGAAAAGTGGTGTAGCTAGGTTTACAACCACTTTAAGTGATTGTGAAACTTAATAAGGGAACTTATAAATTCAAGAATAGCATAGCAGCCAGACAGCTAAAGGAAACTGTCAGATGGAAAAGTTTAGTGCAAATCATGCTATATTTCATGTATAATTCAATGTATTCTAATAAGTGTATTTTATGATTGGATAATGAATATGTCATCCAAACATGTACCCCTTTGGAAAATAATTAAGAACACCCATCTCATCCTGTGTACTTAAGATGAAACACGGACCAAAATAAATTTTCTCTTTAGTCAGTGTCTGTGTCTGATTGGGCAGGACTTCCGGGGCCCCTTAGCCAAGGCTAAAAGGTAAGAGGGAGACCAATGGTAGCGTTTAACCCCTACAGTTCAGTGGTGTCAGTTAAGTGGGATAGGTAGAGGCCACTTTTTTGGTTGCCCTCCTATTACGGACTCTAAGTGGGTTAAGGAAGAAGAGGACCAGATGGCAAAATATCTCCTCTTCAGTTGCTCAGGAGAAGGGCTGGACACTACAGGCTGCCCAGATGCATACTGTGAGTGCCAGTTGCTTCAGAAGGGCTGGCCCAGCAAGCTGCCCAGATGCATTTTGTCTGTGCTGGTTGCTTTAGACACTCCTTCCAATAGGCAGAAGTATCAGGATATCCAGAGTTGTGGAGGTCGTTGATGATTTAAAAGCCTAGTCAAGGTAAAGGTAATGGGATCCCAGGTCTCCTTCTTACCCCCTTGACTAATATTTGTATATAGAGTATAAGTGCTTATTAAGCTTGCAAATAGTAATTGGTAAGTAGATGTATTAATATGTGTCTTGATGACCGCCTTAAGGATGAAGTCATGGAATGGTCTCAATGAGTTAGAACAGGAGTATTTTTAGGTCTGCAATTTTCAACTTAAGCTGTAATTGAAAAGTTTTTCTGCCCATAATATAGTTGCATTGTCAAAGATATACGTTTGCTCCTTTGCTCGCATATTTGTTTTCTGCTTAAAGTATAAAAAAAGAGGAAGTGTTTTTTAGCAATGAAAGCTAGCCTTACATTGTATTGTTAACTAAAATAATTTTGTTTAAGAAAAGAAACAGCCAAAAGAGAGGTTATCGATATTCCAGATGCATAAAATCATTTGGTTATAAATATAAGCCCCAGTCTATGGCTGTGAATCCTAAACCAGGGATAGAATATTTATGTTTTTACTGATTTAAAAGTCAAAAGAGAAAATAAAAAGAGTAAGTATTAAAAAAGATATAAGGAGAATGAAATAGGGAAATCCCCATATTCCAGTGTGCAGAATACGTTTATATACCCAACCCTATCGCATTTACAAATGTACCCCATGCTACTACACTCATTAGTTGAGAATGCCAGAAGCTGTTTAAGATAAGAGTTTTATCCTACTTTAGTAGAGTGTCGTCCCCAAATGTCAGTGCTCTGGGGTATCAAGGAACAGTTAGTGCCACACCTCAAGGTTCTATGTTCCTTGATAAAGTGACACATCCTGAAACCTTAGTGGATTCGGGTTACTTACATGTACAAGAGGATGTAGATATTTAGAGGTGCCCAGTACCAGATACCTGGACCTCCTTTTTATAGGGAGACAGGAAATCTTTTTAGAGCAAGGCAGCCTCTCTTAATCTTAATAGGGAAATAAAGAGAATGAAGCTATTTTTTTATGTGCCCCATTATTGCCTTTAGGAGGGACGCCCATGTTAGTATATGTTGTTGTTAGAGATATATTTTGTTGCCAGGCAAGTTGCCTGGAAATTAATGGTTTGGTTTAAATAATAGAGCATAATATGGAAACGTTATATACAGATATTACAAAAAAAACTTCTTTAATGTGTTCAGAAATTTGCAGTATGTTTATATTATTTTTTGGTTTGATTGTTGAGAGGTTTCCAACAACTATTAATACATTTATGGAATGTGTTGGGCACATATTATTAAGCCCATGCCCAATGCACTGTTAATTGGAATTATACGTGGAAAACATGATGTCACTACTAAATTACATGTATTTAATGTTACCAAAAAGTATCTGATCGGATAGTCAAGTAGATTGAAAGGGTTAAGAAAATTGCAGTTATACATAAAAAAAAAAAAAAAAGTTTTAACCCTTTCACTGCCAAGTCCATACGCCGTACGGACCTACAGAAGTGCCCGCAGGTGGCCAAGTCAGTACGGTGTATGGACCTCCTTTCTCCCTCTCCTATAAGCTTATGGTCACTTCAATGACCATGCGCTTATATCAGAATTGTTCAGCAGACTCTGCTGAACTATTCAATAACTCTGATCAGCGGATTACAACCTACTGATCAGAGTTATTAACCCCTAATGTGACGTTACCCCCCCACCCAAGCCGCCGCTTTCCTGTTCCCTCGCTATACCCTTCCATCTAAAACTGCCCCCCCACTCTTCTCTCCTATCCTCTTCACCCCCTTCTCCCCCCCAGCACTAATTACCCCCCTCCACCCGATCCGCCCCCCCCCTGCAAACCTGCTTCCTGCAGCCACCATCATTAGCTGGCATCCCTCCTTTTCCACTACTGCTGGCTTCAGGTGCTATATGGGGCTTAGGGGGTCCAGATGTGTCCCCCCTGCCTGTCAGATCACCCCCCAATGCCCCCACACCCCTGATCCATGGCCGCTCCGAGTGGCATCTCTCCTTCCCCTCTCTTTGCCTGCAGCTTCTCCCTGCACAGATCTCCTATGTTCTGTCAGGCTGGAGATCACAGCGGTGGGGGGAGCGGTGTGGGTGGGGGTAAAGTAGGGGCTTGAGGGGCTTAGTAAACATGTTTTAATAAACTCCCCCCTGTAGAAGAGAGGGCGCATGCAGCGATCACTACTGATCACTGCTATGTGCCCACTGACACTGACAGCTGATATATTGTAACTGTGAGTGTTACAATGTATCAGACTGTCATTTTCTGAATGAATGAAATATCTATACATATTTTTCATTCATTCAAGTAAAGTGACACATCCCCCTTCCCTGGTCTTTTTCTGTACTATCTTGGTTATTTCACTGATATTCTATTCCCTCTTTCTTGAAACTTTTTTTCTTTTATTTATTCACTTTTTTTTCCTTCCTTTTCCTTTTCCCACTTTTTTCACACTATTCTTACCTATTCACTTCGTGTTTTTTGCTTTTCAGGTCCTTTTTTTCCTCCTTCCACTGAGGTCACCCCGTCACACTCTGACCCAATCTGGGGGTTTCTCGTTGCCGGGTCTGCGGCCTGGACACACTCCCTCAGCTTCGGACCCTGGCATTGTGGGTGGGCTCTGCATTCAGGGCTGCGCCGCCTTTGCACGGACGCAATTGTAAGTTCATGGTCTTTGTGGAAGAATGTGGAATTTTATGTTTTACATTTGCCCACTCGTCCTTTAAACTACCCTAAATATTGCTAATTTCCCCTATTTATAGGTTATTAATACGGTTATGCTCCTGATGAGTGGCTATAAGGTCCCGAAACGGCGTAGAGCTTACAACTACTGTTATTCATACACCATTATTAGCTATGTATGGACGTTCCATTGTTATTGCATTTTGTCTCTGCCACTTTTTTCTAGTGACACTGCGTGCCACATATTTATTGTTATGCATTTTTTATTCATATCCTCATATGTTTACATAGAAGTCCTTGTTGGAATGTATTTTATGACTGAATACAAATTATATTTATTGAGCTATGTGCCTATAAATGTAAACTTATGAATTTATGTATTATTTTATATTAAAAAATTGAAACTTTATTCTAGTTTGATTTTTGCTCCTGTGTGCCTCACTCAAAGCCCCACATCCTTTTTCTTTTTTAGTTTTTAATACAGAGAAAAGGGACTGTACTCAGTCCCTTTCTCTATCTCAAAAAAAGAGATATGGGGGTCTGTTTAGACCTCTGATATATCACCAAAGACTCCCCCCCAACAAAAAAAAGTTTAAAAAAAATGACAAAAAAAATGTAAAAAAACAAAACAAAACACAAACATAGTAAGACCCCCCAGGTCTACCCGGACTCACCCCTCCACAGTGACGCCCCCCCCCGCACTCACCCCCCCACGGATACCTCAGCTTCTCCTCTTGGCCAACCCGATCAATCCTGATTAGCCAGGAGGAGAGGCCGAAAGACGATAGGGAATATTAATTTGCTATTGTCACAAGTGGGTGGGTTCAGGGTGCAATTCATTGCTCCCCGAGCCCAAACTTTTTTAAGCCAATTAGAGCCTCAGGCTGTAATCATGTGGCTTGAAAAAACCCTCATACAAAAGTATGAGTCTGGCACCCTGCAGAGGGGCGGCACCGCTCCTGGTAAGACCCCTTTCACATGGAGCGGACTCTGTCAAGGCGATCCGCCTGCTCAGTGGGCATCTGTCTGCTGATCTGAGCAGGTAGATGACAGGTCTGTGTCCTGTCCGCTGATGCAGAGCGGACACAAACACAGCTCGTTATTCTCTATGGGATGGTCGGATGGAAAAGGACCACCTGCCAGTTCCATTGGATACCATCCGATCTGCTAGCTGGATGGGGTATGGAATCCCCATCCATCTCCAGAACAATGGGTGGTCTGATTGGGCCCACCTAAAAAACAGACAGGCAGGCCCAATCAGTGTGCTTGCGTGAAAGGGGTCTAAGGCCTTCTTCACACAGGACATACTCAGCGTACCTTTACAGGGGCATCTCTGTACAGGCAGTCCGATTGATGTCATTTGGGATGTAGCAACTGCACAAACAGAGCCGTTGCTCCCAATTTTATATCCGTAAACATGGCCCCCCATTACCCTCCATGGGCGTACAGTATGCCACGTGTGAACGATGCTTTAGTACTAATTTAGCAGGTATTTTGTAAGTTATGTTGTGTTTATGTCTAATATTAATGATTTTTGTGTAGTTTTAGTGAAAATAGCGATATGATGAACATTTGAGCAATTATTGTGGGGCCCAAAAAATCAGTAGCCCTTTTTTTTATGCTACAGGTCATGTGCTTTTAGAAAGTGTCTAGTTTGAGTGGTCTTTTCAAATTCTGAAAGCTGTAAGTGAAAAATGAAAACCTCCAGATTTTTGGATTATTTTTTCACCATATTACAAAAAAGGCGCAATTTAAAATTTACAAATATTTGTTATTTATTAACTTCATACAGGTTAAGCTTTTATACTTAGTAGATATTTAGCAGGAATTTTGTCAAATTGGCTGTGTTTTTATCTGCTAATAATGGTTTTAGTATATTTTTTGCGAATATATTGGTTTGATAAACATTTGCACAAGTACTGAGGGGTCTAAAAAATCATTAGCACCTTCTTTTTATTCTAGAGGTCATATGCTTTTTAAAAAAATATGGTTTGGGGGGGGTCTTTCACAAATTCTGAAAGCTATAAGGGAAAAATGAAAACCTTCAGATTTTTAGAGAAATTTGGATATTTACATTTTTGTGTACGTTTGATTTTCACCATTTTGCAAAAAGGCACAAATTAAAAGTTACAAATATTTGTCATTTCTTAAATTAATGCAGGTTAAGCTTTTATATTTAGTAGGAATTTTGCAAAATTTGATGTGTTTTTATCTGCTAATAATGGTTTTAGTGTATTTTTGCAAATATATTGGTTTGATAGCATTTGCGCAGGTACTGCAGGGTCTAAAAAATAAAAAGTGCCTTCTTTTTATTCTACTGATCATGTGCTTTCAGAAAATATATGGTTTGGGGGGTCTTTCACAAATTCTAAAAGCTATAAGTGAAAAATAAAAAAGCAAAGGAAAAATTGCAAAAATGGTCTGGCCAACTGAGTGTACAAAATGGAGCACAGGGCCTGGCAGCGAAAGGGTTAATAAGAGGAAATTAATTTGCTGCAGTCAGTCTCAAACCACAAGGGAGACAGAAAATTTTGAGAGATAGATAGATAGATAGATAGATAGATAGATAGATAGATAGATAGATAGATAGATAGATAGATAGATAGATAGATAGATAGATAAGATAAGATAGATATCTGTGTGTGAATAGCTGAAGTCATAGTAAAGTGCTAAAGTTTGCAAGGGTCTCTGCAAAGGGAAAAAAAGAGGAACTTTAAGTAGAATTTTTTATTTCTTTTTTGTTAAAGGAACCTATTAGGGGCATTAAGTGTTTAAATTGTATTGCTAACCTATACTATTGTAAAGTTGATAGAGTTAATACAATTGATACAATATTGGTGAATGGTGATAAAAAAATTAAATTAAAAAAGGGTGATTTGTCATATAAATATAGAGGAAAGTATGGAATGCATTCTAAATGAATGAATAAATTAATGGAAGGGCCAGTGAATGAGAATGAAGGAATGGGAAGGTATTTTATTGTATAAAGAAAAAAATAATTATGGTTTATGGATTCACATTTAACGGTTGAAATACCTAACACAAGGTTATTTTGTGTATGTCTTAAAATGTGTACAGGGTTAAGAGGAAATGTCTTGTGTTTGTATTCCTACCTAAGAGTAGTAGGGAAAAAAAGAGTGAAATTATAAATACTTTAGGAGAAATTAAGCAATCAGGATCAAAATAAATTTTTACATATATTGAATCCATGAAATGCTAAAGTTTGGTGGAAAAATTAGTTTGAATAACAGTCTTAAGCCTCGTACACACGTTCGGACTTTCCGACAACAAAACCGTGGAATTTTGTTCGAAGGGTGTTGGCTCCAACTTGTCTTGCATACACACGGTCACACAAATGTTGGCCAACAATTACGAATGCAGTGACGTACAAGACGTACAACGAGCTGATAAAAAGGAAGTTCAATAGTCATGCGCCACCCTTTGGGCTCCTTCTGCTAATCTCGTGTTTATCTTGTGTTAGTAGAAGTTTGGTGAGTGATGATTGGCACTTTTCAGCCTCGTGCTTTTCAGTTCATTTCTGCTTTTCAGGTTGTGCTTGTTGGTTCGTATCTGTTTTTCAGTGCGTGCTTGTCAGGTCATTTCTGTTTTTCAGTGCATTCTATTTATAGTTTGCTTCTGATTTTCAGTGCATGCTTTTCCGGTCGTTTCTGATTTTCAGGTCGTGCTTGTCAGGTCCTTTCTGATTTTCAGTGCGTTCTGTCAGTTCGTTCTGAGAAGCCGTTCATTTACTAGCCATGTGGCGTTCTCGTTGGAGAGATTGTGCTGTTGTAGGGCTTGGAGTTATTGCTTTGACCCAAGTCCAGTCCATGAACAGGGGGAGGAGGAGTTCTTGGACCAAGAATTGGTTGCTTAATCGTGACCAATTCTGTCATATGCCTTTCCTGCGGGAGCTCCAGGAGAATAATCCTGATGATTTCAGGAATTATCTCCGGATGATAGACCCCGTCTTTTACCATCTATTGGCTTTGCTGTCCCCTTATATTACGAAGCAGGACACCTGCATGCTGCAAGCCATCTCTCCCGAGCAAAGGCTCATCGCCACCTTGCAGTACTTGGTGACGGGGAGAAGTCTACAGGACCTCAAGTTCACGACTGGGATCTCCCCCCAGGCTCTGCGAATCAATCATTATTCCAGAGACCTGTTCTGCCATCATTCAAGTCCTGCAGAAGGACTATATTCGGGTAAGTTTTATCCTTTAACATCACATTCTATATATTTAATGTTTGCTAATGTATTGTATTAATTTCTTAATTCCATAATTACCATGATTGTAATATGCTGTGAATGTCCTCTTTATCCTCATGCATGCTGTAAGCTTTTAATGCTCCTTTTTTGTCCTTCATGCATATTTGCCTTCACTAACCTCCCCAGCATGCTATCTTGGGCCCATACACACCTAGCCTAGTAACTTAACATTTATTTTTTAGCTCCATTGTAGTGCTTACCATAAACACCCCCTAAAATGTGTCCAAATGTTATTATCATCCTTAAATTCAGGCAGAGTGCAAGAGGCTTTTTTTGGGGCCCAAACTCATTTGGAACCCTCCCCCCCAACCGCTAAGTCAACTGATACCAATACTCTGCTCACTTTGCCAACCCATACACACTATACCTACCTCTTTTGTGTTTATATTTATGGATGAATTCACCAAAGCATGTAGTGCAAGTGCCTGCCTGAATACTTTCAAATGGTACTGTTTAAAGTTTTGTTCTCCTATTATCTTGATAGGTAATTGCAGAATGTAAAAATGTGCTTCGATTTGGACAGTGTGTATTCATATTTTTGGATTATGACACTTCTTACCTGTCCAGTGGGCTGCCAATAGTGTAAGTAAGGAGGGGCTGGCCAAAGTAACACACATTATTTATGCATTCAGCTCTCAATGAAGTGAAGAGGGTTACCTGTTCAAAACATCTACCCACCCTCCCACCATAATATTTTTACAATGGGCCACCAGAGGGGGTGAGGAATCTGATAAGTTGACCTTATACTTTTGTCTTTAAATACTCATTTCAGTAAATGTTATATTTATGTTGGGCAAGAATGTTTTGTGTCTAATCTGCTTGCAATGTTACGTGCAAAAGTACTAATTATTTTTTTCTTGTTTCCTTCCAACCCACAGGAATGGCAGACTGTGGCTTCCCAGTTTCTACACCAGTGGGACTTTCCCAATTGTGGTGGTGCTATTGATGGGAAGCACGTAAGGATCATCCCACCACCCAACTCGGGGTCGTACTACTATAATTACAAGGGTATTAGGTAGCAGTATAGTGATGTTGGCGGTGGTGATGGACAATTATGAATTCATCTACCTGGACATTGGGAAGAACAGCCGAAACTCTGATGGAGGAGTGATCGCACAGACGGAGTTTTACTGACGTCTACAAAATGGCACCTTGGGGTTGCCACCTCCGGAGGAGAATGTTGAGGGCCTCAATTTCGTGTTTGTCGCAGATGAAGCCTTTGCTCTGGGGGAACATCTGATGAAGCTGTTCCCCATGAGGAACATGACCCCAGAGCAGAGGGTTTTTAATTACCACCTGGCACGTGCCAGAAGAGTGGTGGAGAATGCCTTTGGCATAATGGCCAGCCGGTTCAGGATCTTCCTTACGTCCATCAACCTGGCCAAATATAAACTTAACCAAGTTAAAGAAAAGGACAATCTACTTTGCCCTACAAGTGCACTTGCATTGCACTTGTAGTGCAAAGTGGTTTTGCCTTTTTTGAAATAAGCCCCAGTGTGTCAACATGTGCTAGCTCTCATCATGGGGGATCAATGTTTCGGGGGGGGCGACCCCTTCCTCTCAGCTACTTTAGTTTGGAGGAAGGGGTTGCACCCACAAAACATGTACATTGATATCCCATGATGGGAGGTAGCACATGTTGACACACTGTGTGCATCTTCAAAATTTTGCTTTGCAATTCATTTAAAACTGTAAAAACACGTACAACATAACAACAACTTTAAAACATTTTTTGTTAAGATTTTGCCTAAAATATCTATGATGTTTCTCAGTCTTTTTTGAACATCATGGATGTTTTTATTTCATCTTTTACAAATCACGATTGCACACCATGATCTCACTGATCAGGATTTGTGCACTTGCACTGCTGAAGTGAGTTTCTTCTTCCACAACATCCACATCACCTAAAAATAAAAGAACACACCATGTATTATAAATATGCAGGCATCAATCTATTACCTAAAGTTGTGGTCTCAGACACTGACCTGTTGTCAACACCATTTCTACCACTTCACCCAGCACTTCCTGAACATCTGCATCCACATCTTCAGGGTGTGTGGTGAGTTGCCTTTCTTTATTCAGTGTGAGGTTACTGGTGTCCTCAGAAGTCCCTATTCATTTCTCCCCTATGTGAATACAAAAAAGCTATACTTGGCAGACAGATATGTTAGGCTAGAAATAGTAATATGAAACATTGCTTGGAAGTGTCTTCCAATTGTCTGTTTTGGCAGAGTTCCAAGCTGAATATATGATTTTTTTCCCTTTCAAAAGCTGGAATATTTACCTGTTTTCACACATGGAGGGACCCCTAGTATCCACTGGAGCACCTGCGTGGGACACCATAACAAGGGTCTTATGGTGTCCCACACTAGTGCTCCTGCGTCCAGATGTGTAAACAGCTGCTGAGTGTCTTCTCCTGACACTGAATAAAGTTGTCATTTCATTATAGTTTCAAACACATCTAGACAACAATGTAATAAACTTATTTTAATCAAAATAGGGATGAACAAATGTAGTTAACCTGCATCTGCCAAAAACGACGTATTAGTGGTCGAACGAACGATGTTTAATACGAACGAATCCTGTGTCCACGAACCTCAAACTTGGCATTTTAAACTGTACAACAGTAAAGAAAAGCACATGGAGCAGCACGAAAGTAGTAATAATAGTAATAGGAACACACAACAAATACTTTTTTGCAGCACTTTCCTGATCTTTCTATACTGATCTTGCTCCCTCAATTTCAGGTCTGACCAGCGTTTCCTCAATTGATTCTTGGATCGTCATACCCCAAAAGTCCTGTGCAGACTTCTCACTACTTTAGCCATGATCTTGGCCTTTCTCACATTAGGGTTTCTGTATGGCCCATGATTCCCATCATAGTTTGTCCTTTTTAAGATGTCCACCATCTCCTCCATCTCTTCAAAGGACATATTTGAGGCCTTATATTTCCTCCTGGATTGGGAACTGCCTTGTTCCGGGCTTTCCTCATTGCTGCTTTTTCCAGGCACCTGCTGTCTCTCCGCCATTTGCTCTCCCACTGGCCCAAAAGAGAAGAAGCGAGGTATACATTAGAAAGGACAGGGGCGGAGTTTGACGCATGCGCAGTGTATATAAAGCATAACGAGCGGTCGCTGTAACGGATGTAGGTATGATCTGTGAGTGGAGGGCGGAAGATCGTTTTCGTGCAAAGGGACGTTGAAACGAAGGTACAATTGTAAATTGGGGCATCAGTGGTTAGTGGCCTATACTGCTTATATATTAAGGCCTATATTGGGACAACATTGGGAGAGTTTAGCCAACATTAGGGTTTGTCTTGTGTTGTGTCTTGCAGATAAAATGATTGATAAATTTACAACCCCAGATTTCTTGCCAGAGTTTATCGAAAAATACAGGGAGCTGCCAAGTCTCTGGCAAGTACAATGCAGGGACTATTCAAACAAGCTAAAGAGGAAGGCGGCGATGGAGAAACTGTTGGAATTAGTGAAGCCTGTGTATCCCACGGCAGACATCACCTATTTGAAAGCCAATATTGGTAGCCTGAGGAGCATATATAATAGGGAGCGCAAGAAAGTCCAGGATTCCCAGAGATCCGGAGCATCAGCAGATGACGTATATGTCCACAGGCTGTGGTACTACACAGCCTGCATTTTTGTCCGACCAGACGGAACCCAGGCCATCGCTCTCAACACTTCCTTCAACATCAGCTGAGGCTCCTGAGGTCCAACCTGGGCATTCCACCCAGGAAGAAGATGTGGCGGAGCCCAGCTTGACCCAGGTATAGCATTGTTCAACATATTTCTTGTCAAAAATCGAATGATGTTAACTAGATGTTATTGATCACAAATTTCTGATTTAACAAAGTGGTTTACATATCAATAGACAGTAATGGCCAAAAATGATTGGGACAAGAATGAAAAATGCTGGGGTCAGAATGATAGTCTTTTCTATTTGTTAACATTCAATTTGCAACAGTCATGAGCAAAAAATTGTGTGTGATTGATGACCAAAAACCTAAAACTTTGTACCATTTTCATACACAGGAAAGTCTCACCCTCAGCCAAGAGATGCCGTGGCAAGCAGCCTGAAAGAATCACAGGTTCCTCCCCTCCAACCTCCAACCAAAAGGGCCAGGAAGTCCAAGAACCTGGAGAAGGCCACGGCTGCTTTTCTTCGCCATGCTACAGCGGCAATTAGCACGGCCCCTGATGGCTAGGAGGCGTTTGGATGCCTGACAGGCATTAAATTAAAACAGATGGAAGAGGCCCAGCACACTATATGCGAAAAAAGAATTCTTCAGGCCCTAAATGAAGGGACGAGAGGCAAATGCACCTGTGCGAGTTGGACCATGCTCCTCCACCACCTCCGCCAACAACACAGCAGCATGGAAGGAAGCGTGGAAGGAAGTGTTGAGAGTGATGGCCTGGGTTTGGTGTGGTCTGGCAAAAAATGCAGGTTGTTGGAAGACCACAGCCTCGGGACATATATGTCATCTGCTGCTGCTCCCGATCTCTCTGAGTCCTGGAACGTATTGTGCTCCCTATTAAATGGACTCCTCAGGTTACCAATTTGGACAGTCAAATAATTGATGTCTGCCCTGGGGTACAAAGGCTTCGCCAATTCCAACTGTTTCTCCATCATTGCCATCCTCTTTATTTTGATATGACCTTGTGCTCCCTATTGAATTAAAAAATTTTGTTTTGACAAATACTTGGCTATGTGTTTTACTTCAAAAAGGACAGTTTATTTGTGTAGGCAGGTACATTTCAAAAATACAATGTCAAACTAACAAGGGACACTAACATAGTTTTATCCTTGAGGTTAAAAAATACAAGATAATAATGGTGTTGTGGTAACTTGACACACAAAACAAATAAAAATTATTCTGGAGATCACTAGAAAATATATATATATTATTCTGAAGATCACTAGAAAAAAAATTTAAAAAATAAAAATTATTATGGAGATCACTAGAAAAAATAAATTAAAAAAATATATTATTCTGGAGATCAGTAGAAAAAAAACAGAAAAAAAATATATTATTCTGGAGATCACAAAAAAAATAAAAAAATAAGTTTGTCAGAACTAGGGATGAGCTTCGTGTTTGAGTCGAACCCACGTTCGACTCGAACATCGTTTGTTCGATCGTTCACCGAATCGCGAACGATATGGGCCGTTCGCGCCAAATTCGAGAGGTGCGTCACGGCCATAATTCACTGCGGCATCGCAGTGCATTGCTGGCTGATGATTGATCAAGCATGCACTATGACCCACATGCTTGGCCAATCACAGCGCCGTCTGTACAGAGAGCTGTAATTGGCCAAAGCCAGGGTGGCTTTGGCCAATTATGGCTCAGGGGGTTTAGTACACGCCCCACACTATATAAGGCCACCTGCACAGCGGCCCTGTGTAGTGTGTTCCGGCATAGAGAGACAGTGTCATTTGATTTAAGTTAGATAGATTAGGCAGGACAGTCAGTCAGTTAGCTGCACTTACAGTGTACTGTGTATATATATGCATCCCAGGTGTTGTGTGTGTATATATATATATATATATATATATATATATATATATATATATATATATATTTTTTTATATACACTGTATTCAGTTTAGCTAGAACCGTTCCTGTTATTATCTTCCTACTGACAGGCAGGCAGGTGTCGTTACAGTATTTGAAGAAAATTGCTGGTGTTCTTCTGATCCT
This sequence comes from Aquarana catesbeiana, assembly GCF_042186555.1. NCBI lineage: Eukaryota > Metazoa > Chordata > Amphibia > Anura > Ranidae > Aquarana > Aquarana catesbeiana. The sequence goes on from NC_133332.1 coordinate 286,478,312, forward strand.
ATTAGTCCTATTAGCTACAGTATTTACAGTTAGTGTAGTGCATCCTCTGCACAGTGTGCACTAAAGCTACCTGTAGATGATTGGTGGTGTTTTTCTGATCCTATCACTACCGCAGGCAGCTACATTATTTTTTCGTGTAGTGCGACCTCTGCACAGTGTTCAGCTAAAGCTCCAAGTTAGTGTAGTGCGACCTCTGCACAGTGTTCAGCTAAAGCTACAAGTTATTGTAGTGCGACCTCTGCACAGTGTTCAGCTAAAGCTACAAGTTAGTGTAGTGCGACCTCTGCACAGTGTTCAGCTAAAGCTCCAAGTTAGTGTAGGGTGACCTCTGCACAGTGTTCAGCTAAAGCTACCTGTAGAAGGTTGGTGGTGTTTTCCTGATCCTATCACTACCGCAGGCAACTACATTATTTACAAGTTAGTGTAGTGCGACCTCTGCACAGTGTTCAGCTAAAGCTACAAGTTAGTGTAGTGCATCCTCTGCACAGTGTTCAGCTAAAGCTCCAAGTTAGTGTAGGGTGACCTCTGCACAGTGTTCAGCTAAAGCTACCTGTAGAAGGTTGGTGGTGTTTTCCTGATCCTATCACTACCGCAGGCAACTACATTATTTACAAGTTAGTGTAGTGCGACCTCTGCACAGTGTTCAGCTAAAGCTACAAGTTAGTGTAGTGCATCCTCTGCACAGTGTTCAGCTAAAGCTACAAGTTAGTGTAGTGCGACCTCTGCACAGTGTTCAGCTAAAGCTACCTGTAGAAGATTGGTGGTGTTCTCATACTAATAATACTACAGGCAGGCAGTTGATTTTGCTAGCTGCAGTATCAGTATATATATATATATATATATATATATATATATATATATATATATATCCCAGCTTAGTGCAGCTACATCTCACTGCAGGCCATTAGTATGTCTGCAAGGCTAACAAGGAGAGGCAGACAGTCACAAGCCAATAAAAGAGGGCAAGCAGGCTCTGTGTCTAGAGGCAACAGTGCTGGTCGTGGACACGGTGCATCCTCATCAGCACGGGGCCGTGGGACACGCTTGGCCTTCTTTTCGGCAGCTGGCCATGTTGAACCGCAACATGCGGAAGACTTTGTCGAGTGGGTGACCAAGCCGTCCTCATCCTCCTCATCCTCTCTCACCCATGCTCAGGGTACTTTGTCTGGCAAGGCAGCTGCCAACCTGGCCTCTTCCCTCGGCTCAATAGAATCAGTCACTCCTTCCCTAGCCCCATGTCCTCCTGAGGAGCCTCCCGAACTGTTTGACCACAGTGTTGGGTACATGCTCCAGGAGGATGCCCAGCGTTTTGAAGGCTCCAATGATGGTACTCAGCTAGAGGAAGGCAGTAACATGAGCTCAGACAGAGGGGGTGCCCAAGAAGGACAGAAATCTGGCAGTCATGTTGCCCCTGCTGCAGCATACTGCCAGGTTTGCTCCAGTGATGAGGAGGGAGGGGATGATGAGGTCACTGACTCCACGTGGGTGCCTGATAGGAGAGAGGAGGAGGAGGCACATCACCAACGAGGCAAGATGCCCTCCAGGGGCCAGCTTAAGGGCAGCACACTGACTGCATCACACCGCAAAGCTCCGCATGTGCAGGGCGCTGCTGTCTCTGCGCGTTATTCCAAAAGTTCTTTGGTGTGGGCTTTTTTGAGACGAGTGCATCAGATTGCACCGCTGCTATTTGCAACATATGTCTCAAGCGTATCTCGCGTGGACAAAACATCTCCCGCTTGGGCACCACATGCTTGACCAGGCATATGTTGACCTGCCATGCAGTTCATTGGCAAGCGTACCTAAAAGACCCACACCAAAGAACAAAGAGGACCTCTCCTTGCTCCTCATCAGCTGAGATCTCCAACCCCACTATACCTTCAGTCCTCTCTGAGACCTGCACTGAGAGGAATGAAGGTGTAGAATTAGGTGTGTCACAGCCAAGTACTTGTGGGCAATCTGCTATCGGTACACCGACGTCAGATTGTACCAGGCAAATTTCCCTGCCCCAGCTGCTGCACCGCCAAAAGAAGTTCGCTCCCAGCCATCCACATGTCCAGCGGTTGAATGCTAGCCTGGCAAAATTGCTAGCACTTCAACTGGGGTAGAGGGGGAAGTGCCAGGGAGGCTGATCCAGGACTGGAGCATCCCAATAAGTACGCTCCATTGAGTGACATTGGTGTTACCAGTCAGGGACCAGCACTGCTGGAGATGAGGGACTCTCCTAGCTGCCAGGGGAAGAACTCCTCCAGTGAGAGTGGGGGGGCAGCAAAGGGAAAGGAAAGACAGATTCTGGTGGTAGGGGACTCAATTCTTAGAAGGACAGAGAGGGCAATCTGTAACCAAGACCTGAAGCGCCGAACAGTATGTTGTCTACCGGGCGCTCGGGTTCGGCACATCACGGATCTTGTGGACAGATTACTGGGAGGGGCTGGGGAAGACCCGCTTGTCATGGTGCACGTTGGCACCAATGACAAAGTCAGAGGCAGATGGAGTGTCCTAAAGAACGATTTTAGGGACTTAGGAGCTAAATTGAGGAAAAGGACCTCCAAGGTAGTGTTCTCAGGAATACTACCGGTACATCGAGCCACACCAGAGAGGCAGAGGGAGATTAGGGAAGTAAACAAGTGGCTGAAGAGCTGGTGTAGTAAGGAGGGGTTTGGGTTCCTGGAGGACTGGGCCGACTTCTCAGTCGGTAACCGGTACTATAGAAGGGACGGACTGCACCTAAATGAGGAGGGTGCAGATCTGCTGGGAATGAAGATGGCCAAAAAGTTAGAGGGGTTTTTAAACTAGGTGATGGGGGGAGGGTCCAGAGACAGTGATAGCCAGCGCGGAAGATATTCCAGAGGGTAGTATTGGGGGCATTAGTGGTAGGTTAACCAAAGCACAAAAACACAAGGTGAGTATAGTAGCAAGTCCAAGTTGCAATCTTGAAACACCCAATACGAGGACAATATGCGACCGGTCTAAACTATGTGGCATGTTCACCAATGCCAGGAGCCTGGCGGACAAGATGGGTGAACTAGAGATACTGTTGTACAAGGAGGATTTGGATTTTGTGGGAATTTCAGAGACCTGGTTCAACAGCTCTCATGATTGGCTGGCAAACATTCAAGGGTATACCCTATACCGCAAGGATAGAGAGGGTAAAAAAGGGGGAGGGGTATGCCTATATATCAAGAATAATGTACAAGTGAATGTGAGAGATGACATCACTGAGGGGGCTAGGGAGGAGGTGGAATCTTTATGGGTAGAGCTCCAAAGGGATGAAGCTAAGGGGAAAATAATACTGGGAGTATGCTATAGGCCCCCTAACCTGAGGGAGGAAGTGGAGACGGATCTCCTATCACAAATTGGATTAGCAGCAAGGATGGGATGTTATCATAATGGGGGATTTTAATTATCCAGACATAGACTGGGTGGAGGGAACCGCGCATTCATTTAAGGCTCGCCAGTTTCTTAATGTCTTGCAGGACAATTTTATGGGTCAGATGGTAGACGCACCAACTAGAAATAAAACATTACTAGATCTACTGATTACCAACAATACAGACCTGATAACAGATGTGGAAATACGGGGCAATTTAGGTAACAGCGATCACAGGTCAATTAGTTTCAGTATAAACCACACAAATAGGAGACATGAAGGGAACACAAAGACACTGAATTTCAAAAGAGCCAACTTCCCTAAACTACAAACCTTGCTAAAAGGCATAAATTGGGATAAAATATTAGGAACAAAGAATACGGAGGAGAGATGGGTTTGCTTTAAGAGCATATTAAATAAGGGCATTAGCCAATGTATCCCATTGGGTAATAAATTTAAAAGAGCGAACAAACATCCTGGATGGCTTAACTCCAATGTAAAAATGCATATAAAAGCAAAGGAGAAGGCCTTCAAAAAATACAAGGTTGAGGGATCATCCACAGCATTCAGAATTTATAAAGAATGCAATAAGAAATGTAAGGGTGCAATTAGGATGGCTAAGATAGAACATGAAAGACACATAGCGGAGGAGAGCAAAAAAAATCCCAAGAAATTCTTTAAGTATGTAAACAGTAAAAAAGGGAGGACAGACCATATTGGCCCCATAAAGAATGAGGAAGGACATCTGGTTACAAAGGATGGGGAGATGGCAGAGGTATTGAATTTATTCTTCTCCTCAGTCTTCACGAGTGAATCGGGGGGCTTCAGTAACCAAAACTGCAGTGTTTATCCTCATGACACAACACAGGAAGCATCTACATGGTTAACAGAGGACGGAATTAAAATTAGACTTGAGAAACTTAACATTAATAAATCACCGGGACCAGATGGCTTGCATCCGAGGGTACTTAGGGAACTCAGTCAGGTGATTGCCAGACCGTTGTTCCTAATTTTTACAGACAGTCTATTGACTGGAATGGTACCAGCTGATTGGAGAAAAGCCAATGTAGCACCAATATTTAAAAAGGGCCCAAAAAACATCCCTGGGAATTACAGACCAGTTAGCCTAACATCAATAGTATGTAAACTCTTGGAGGGGATGATAAGGGACTATATACAAGATTTTAGTAATAAGAATGATATCATTAGCAGTAATCAGCATGGATTCATGAAGAATCGTTCTTGCCAAACCAATCTATTAACCTTCTATGAGGAGGTGAGTTGCCATCTAGATAAAGGAAGGCCCGTAGACGTGGTGTATCTGGATTTTGCAAAAGCATTTGACACAGTTCCCCATAAACGTTTACTGTACAAAATAAGGTGCGTTGGCATGGACCATAGGGTGAGTACATGGATTGAAAACTGGCTACAAGGGCGTGTTCAGAGGGTGGTGATAAATGGGGAGTACTCAGAATGGTCAGGGGTGGGTAGTGGGGTCCCCCAGGGTTCTGTGCTGGGACCAATCCTATTTAATTTGTTCATAAACGATCTGGAGGATGGGATAAACAGTTCCATCTCTGTATTTGCAGACGATACTAAGCTAAGCAGGGCAATAACTTCTCCGCAGGATGTGGAAATCTTGCAAAAAGACCTGAACAAATTAATGGGGTGGGCGACTACATGGCAAATGAGGTTCAATGTAAAATAATGCATTTGGGTGGCAAAAATATGAATGCAATCTATACACTGGGGGGGAAACTCTGGGGGAATCTAGGATGGAAAAGGACTTGGGGGTCCTAGTGGATGATAGGCTCAGCAATGGCATGCAATGCCAAGCTGCTGCTAATAAAGCAAACAGAATATTGGCATGCATTAAAAGGGGATCAACTGCAGAGATAAAACGATAATTCTCCCGCTCTACAAGACTCTGGTCCGGCCGCACCTGGAGTATGCTGTCCAGTTCTGGGCACCAGTCCTCAGGAGGGACGTACTGGAAATGGAGCGAGTACAAAGAAGGGCAACAAAGCTAATAAAGGGTCTGGAGGATCTTAGTTATGAGGAAAGGTTGCGAGCACTGAACTTATTCTCTCTGGAGAAGAGACGCTTGAGAGGGGATATGATTTCAATTTACAAATACTGTACTGGTGACCCCACAATAGGGATAAAACTTTTTCACAGAAGAGAGTTTAATAAGACTCGTGGCCACTCATTACAATTAGAAGAAAAGAGGTTTAACCTTAAACTACGTAGAGGGTTCTTTACTGTAAGAGCGGCAAGGATGTGGAATTCCCTTCCACAGGCGGTGGTCTCAGCGGGGAGCATTGATAGCTTCAAGAAACTATTAGATAATCACCTGAATGACCGCAATATACAGGGATATGTAATATAATACTGACACATAATCACACACATAGGTTGGACTTGATGGACTTGTGTCTTTTTTCAACCTCACCTACTATGTAACTATGTAACTGCTACCTTTTCAGTTGGTAGACTCTGCCCCTTCCGTGAGTTTGTGGAATGTGCGGTTCCTCAGTGGCAGGTACCCAAACGCCACTTTTTCTCACGGAAGGCGATTCCGGCTCTCTACCGGCATGTGGAAGGCAATGTCCAAGCCTCGCTGGATAGGGCGGCCAGCGGTAAGGTGCATATCACCTCTGACTCATGGTCCAGCAGGCATGGACAGGGACATTACCTAAGTTTCATCGGCACATTGGGTGACTCTGCTGGCAGCTGAGAAGGATGCAGGACAAGGTGCAGTAGTGTTGGAGGCTGTTCCGCCACCACACCTCCAAAATGCTACTACTGGTGATTCTGACACACCTCTCTCCTCCACCCCCTCCTCTTCTTCTTCCTCCATGGCCTCTTCCTGTGCTTTGTCCTAGGAACCAGCAGTGCTCTGTAGGCGTTCAAGGGGCTACGCAAGTACGCAGGCCAAAAGATACCATGCGGTGCTTGAGCTGGTGTGCTTGGGGGACAGGAGCCACACTGGGGCAGAGGTTCTGTCAGCTCTGCAGGGGCAGGTTCAGAGGTGGTTGACTTAAGGCAGGAATGGTGGTTTGCGACAATGGCACCAACCTCCTGTCCGCCTTCCGACAGGGACAAATGACCCATGTGCCCTGTTTGGCTCACGTCCTTAAGTTGGTGGTGCAGCGGTTATTGGGCCGGTACCCGGGCTTACAGGATGTCCTGAGGCAGGCCAGGAAAGTCTGTGTGCATTTCCGCCAGTCATATAATGCCAGTGCTCGGCTGGCTGACCTCCAAAAGGAGTTTAACCTGCCCAAGAACCGCCTAATCTGTGACATGCCAACCAGGTGGAACTCAACGTTGGCCATGCTGCAGCAGCTGCACACGCAGCAGAGGGCCATCAATGAGTACCTGTGCGACTATGGCACCAGGACAGGGTCAAGAGAGCTTGTTTTTTTTCCCCATGCCATGGGCCATGATCAGGGATGCATGCACTGTCCTGTCACCATTTGAGGAGGCCAGGATGGTGAGCAGTGACAGTGCATGCATCAGTGACACTGTCCCCCTTGTCCACCTGTTGGAGCACACGCTGCGTGGAATAATGGACAGGGCACTTGAGGCAGAACAGAGGCAGGAAGAGGAGGACTTCCTTAGCTCTCAAGGCCCCCTTTATCCAGACAGTGTCAGAGAGGTTACCTGGTTGGGCGCTGGGGCGCGCCGGGGCGTGTTGGCGCTCGCGTTCCTGTCCGTGCTGGGGCGCGTGTCCCTGTGGGCACCGGTGTGTCTGGGCTGGCCGACCGTGGCGTGCGGGGTGGCGTCCGGGCGTTCGTGCGTACGCGCGTTCGCGCTAGCGCGCGTTCGCGTTAGCGCGCGTCCGCCTGTGGGCGCTGCTTGTGACGCGACCCGGTTCGGTGGGCGTGCGCGCCGGTGTCGGGGGCGCGCTCGGGCGCGTGCGGGGGCGCGGCGCGCTTTGGCGAATCGGCGCGCGCACGTGCGCGGCGTTTTGGCGCCAATCGGCCTATTTAAGGCTTGCCTCTATGCTGACCCAGTGCTGCCTGATCAAACAGCTCTGTACCTTGTCCGTGATCATCCTGAGTTCCTGTTTCCCTGTTGTGCTTATCCGTTGTGACCCGGCTACCCCTTGGACTATCCTTGATTGCTGCCTGAACCCGACCCCGGCTTGTCTGACCTTGTTTTTGCCTCACCCTCTTGTACCGCTGCTGCCAGCCCGTTGCCGACCTCTGCCTGTGTGTGACCAGCCTGATCTGTTTCTGCCCAGCATCTGCTCTACCCAGTCTGAAGACCTACCGGTTGCTTGCCAGACCATTGTGCTCCAGGATCCTACTACAGGCCCTCATACCACTCCGCACTCGTGGCCTCCTGTCTACTCTATCAGGGGCCCCGAATCGGATACGTAAGGGAGCCTACCCTCTGCCCAAGCGGACTCACCTGTCTGGTAAGTGTGGGACCTGATAGTATCAGGCAGCCATGACTGAGTCCGGGCAGGGGGCCTCCCCCATGGATGAACTGTGCAGGCACCTAGCGGGCCTCACTCAAGCCGTTAAAAGTCTGCAAGAAGGCTACACTAGATTGGAAGGGCAGGTCCAGGCCCTCTCAGCCTCTCCTTCAGGAGCAGCGTCCAATTCGGCTTCGGCACCCTCTGTAGTGATGCTTCCACCAGAGCCCAGAGTACCTCCACCCGAGAAGTTTTCAGGAGATCGCAGTAAGTTCCAAGCGTTCCGCAACGCTTGCGAACTGTATTTTGCCCTGCAACCCCGTACATTCTCCCTGGAAGTTACTAAAGTGGGGTTCATCATATCCTTGCTGACTGGTGAACCTCAAACCTGGGCCCACAATCTGCTGAAACAAAAGGCTCAATCCCTTGATTCCGTGAGTGACTTCTTCCTAGCCATGTCCCAACTGTACGAGGACCCTCAGCTTACGGCAACGGCTGAAGCCACTTTGCACTCCCTCCAACAAGGTCGCAGAGCGGCTGAAGATTACGCCGTGGAGTTTAGGCGTTGGAGTGCCGACACGGAGTGGAATGACGCTGCCTTGCGTCACCAATATCGACTGGGATTATCTGACCCTCTAAAGGACGAGCTGGCACGAGTGGGGGTTCCCCAGACACTGGAGGAACTCATCAATTTATCTATCCAAATTGACCGTCGCCTCAGGGAAAGACGCTCTGAAAGATCAGTTGGTCATCCACGTCTTACCTGGATGTTGCCCAGGGCCCCTAGTGCCCCACATCAAGCTCCATTGGTCTCATCCGCTTCCGCCCAGGAAGGCTCGGAACCTATGCAGTTGGGACTGCTCCGTCCCTCTCTGACCCCAGAAGAGAAGACCCGAAGACGCACACTCAACCTGTGCTTGTACTGTGGAGAGCCCGGTCATTTTGCAAGAGCATGCCCCAATAAGAGGCGTAAGTGTCTACCGTCTTCCTCATTGTGTGCACCTGTCCTACCTAGTACCGGTAGCCATTTAACTCTCTCCATTGTCTTGCAGTTACCTGGAAGGAGCATCCCAGTACCGGTCATCGTTGATTCAGGAGCATGCAGTGGATTCATTGACCGGACCTTTGTTGAAACTCACCATATCCCCACTCAAACTAAAACCCAAGGACTGGCAGTCTTTCTAGCAGACGGTTCCACCCTCCGTTCCGGACCCGTCACCCAAGAAACGGTTCCTCTTTTGGCCACTATTGGCCCGGAACATCAGGAACTATTACGCCTAGATGTCATCTCCTCTCCTCTCTTTCCAATTATCCTAGGGATACCTTGGCTACAGGCCCACAATCCTAGCATCAACTGGGCTACGGGCAAGGTTCAGTTTTCCTCCGAATATTGTAGACAAAACTGCTTACGGGGAACCCCACCAACCTCTTCCCAATGTCTGTGCATGGACTCTGAAACTAAACTCTACCAAGATCTTCCTGAACCCTACCGGGATTTCCTAGACGTGTTCAGTAAGAAGGGGGCAGAAACCCTTCCAGCACATAGACCCTATGACTGCCCAATAGAACTTCTACCGGGTACCGAAGTCCCCTTTGGTAGGATCTTTCCCTTAACTGAGCAGGAGCTGGGCACCTTGAAGACTTACATTGACGAAAACCTGAAGAAAGGGTTCATTCGTCCTTCTACGTCTCCAGCTGGGGCAGGCATCTTCTTCATAGAAAAAAAAGATCATTCCCTACGTCCCTGCATTGACTACCGGGAGCTTAACAAAATTACCATAAAAAACAGATACCCGCTACCTTTGGTTCCTGAGCTGTTTCAGAGGTTAGGATCTGCTACCGTGTTTACTAAACTAGACCTCCGTGGAGCCTATAACCTGATCCGTATAAGAGAAGGAGACGAGTGGAAGACAGCTTTTCGTACCCGATTTGGTCATTATGAGTACCTTGTCATGCCTTTTGGTCTGTGCAACGCACCGGCAACATTTCAGCACTTTGTTAATGATGTCTTTCATGATTTACTGGATTTATACGTCATCGTTTATCTAGATGATATCCTGGTCTTCTCCGCCTCTCTGATGGAGCACCGCAGACATGTACGAACTGTACTCTCCCGGCTAAGACAGCATGGGCTCTACGCCAAACTTGAGAAGTGCGAATTTGAGCTCCAATCCATCCAATTCTTGGGTTTAATCATCTCTCCTGATGGCATTAAAATGGATCCTCAGAAAGTATCCGCCATTCTGGAGTGGCCTGCACCGACTGACAAGAAAGGGGTACAACGTTTTATTGGCTTCGCCAATTTCTACAGAAAGTTCATCAGGGGATTTTCTTCAATCATAGCTCCCATTACGGAACTTATTAAACAAGGGTGCCGGTTCCACTGGACCCCTAAAGCACAAGAGGCCTTTGGAAAACTCAAAGCGTTGTTTATCTCAGCCACTATTCTTAAACATCCCAATCCTGCCTTGCCTTTCGTCCTGGAGGTGGATGCCTCCGAAGTTGCAGTCGGAGCTGTACTGTCTCAGAGACAGGGTGCCAAAGCACTCCTGTATCCAGTGGGATTCTTCTCACGTAAGCTCTCTCCGTCCGAGAAGAACTATGATGTGGGTGATCGGGAACTTCTGGCCATTAAAGCAGCTCTGGAAGAATGGCGTTATCTCCTGGAAGGTGCAGCACATCCCATCTTGGTCTACACAGACCATAAGAACTTAGAGTACCTAAGAACGGCCAAGAGATTAAAACCCCGGCAGGCCAGATGGGCACTTTTTTTTTCGCGATTTATTTTCCACATCACGTACAGACCTGGATCCAAGAATGTCAAATCCGACGCCCTTTCCCGGATGTTCCTTGACTCTGAAAGAACCCTGTCCCCAGACACCATTCTTCCTTCTGGAAATTTTCTCGTTCTACAGGAAGACATAATTTCTCAAATCAGGCGAGCTTCCTCGAGAATGCCCCCACTTGCTGAAGCCTGTGCCAAGGATGGACTGCTCTGGTTCAAGAATAGGATTGTGGTTCCTGAGGAGCTGAAAGCACGGGTACTAAGCTTGTGCCATGACCACAAACTTGCGGGTCACTTCGGCACACGGAAAACAATTGACCTTGTCCAACGCTCCTTCTGGTGGCCTCATCTTACCAGGGATTGTAAGGCATATGTGGAGTCCTGTGATACGTGTGCCAGAAATAAGACTAGCCGGTCAAGAGCATGGGGCCTACTGAAGCCATTACCAGTTCCAGAGAGACCTTGGGCCATGATCTCTATGGATTTTATCGTGGAGCTTCCACCATCAGAGGGTTTTTCATCCATTTTTGTTGTAGTGGACAGGTTGTCTAAAATGGCCCATTTCCTCCCCATGAAGGGCACCCCCTCAGCCATGGAGACCGCCGCTATCTTCATCAAAGAGATCGTCAGACTACATGGAGTCCCGACCAATATAGTCTCGGACAGAGGCGTCCAGTTCACCTCCAGATTCTGGAGATCCCTTTGTGGTGCCCTTGAAATCGAGTTGTCCTTTTCCTCGGCCTACCACCCTCAGTCCAATGGACAAACTGAGAGGACGAACCAAACCTTGGAGCAATACATCCGCTGTTTTTCAGCTTTTTCCCAAGATGACTGGGCCTCCCTGCTTCCCATCGCAGAATTTTCTTATAATAACTCTTTACATTCAGCGACTAATCAGTCTCCGTTCTATGCCAACTACGGTTTCCACCCATCCTTCTTACCTGGAGCATTTTCTGAATGCCCTGTTCCTGCGGTTTCCGAGACCTTGAATTTTTTCGCCAATAACAATAAATTGCTACAGGAAACCATGACCAAGGCTCAGGAAGACTATAAGAGGATCTTCGACAGAAAAAGGCGAGGAGAACTTATGCTAGAACCTGGCAATTCTGTCTGGCTGTCCACCGCAAACCTCAAGCTAGCTTGTCCATCCAGGAAACTGGGTCCCAAATACCTGGGTCCTTTCTTGATCAAAAGGAAGATCAACAATGTGGCATTTGAATTGGACCTCCCCAATTCCCTGAAAATTCATCCAGTATTCCACGTTTCTCTTCTAAAACCGGTCACGCCTAATTTCTTTCCTGGTCGTTGCATTGGTCCACCCAAACCGATCAAGGTTGATGGCGAAGAGGAGTTTGAAGTGGAAGCAATTCTTGATTGCAGAAGAAGGCGCAATCAGGTACAATATCTGGTGAAGTGGAGGGGCTACGGTCCCGAAGACAATTCGTGGGAACCAGAAAACAATTTGCACGCTAACGATCTCCTTCAATCCTTCAAAACCTCTCATCCCGCAAAGATGGCCCAGCTGGGCATCCGGAGTCTGCCCTTGAGGAGGGGGCACTGTCAGAGAGGTTACCTGGTTGGGCGCTGGGGCGCGCCGGGGCGTGTTGGCGCTCGCGTTCCTGTCCGTGCTGGGGCGCGTGTCCCTGTGGGCACCGGTGTGTCTGGGCTGGCCGACCGTGGCGTGCGGGGTGGCGTCCGGGCGTTCGTGCGTACGCGCGTTCGCGCTAGCGCGCGTCCGCCTGTGGGCGCTGCTTGTGACGCGACCCGGTTCGGTGGGCGTGCGCGCCGGTGTCGGGGGCGCGCTCGGGCGCGTGCGGGGGCGCGGCGCGCTTTGGCGAATCGGCGCGCGCACGTGCGCGGCGTTTTGGCGCCAATCGGCCTATTTAAGGCTTGCCTCTATGCTGACCCAGTGCTGCCTGATCAAACAGCTCTGTACCTTGTCCGTGATCATCCTGAGTTCCTGTTTCCCTGTTGTGCTTATCCGTTGTGACCCGGCTACCCCTTGGACTATCCTTGATTGCTGCCTGAACCCGACCCCGGCTTGTCTGACCTTGTTTTTGCCTCACCCTCTTGTACCGCTGCTGCCAGCCCGTTGCCGACCTCTGCCTGTGTGTGACCAGCCTGATCTGTTTCTGCCCAGCATCTGCTCTACCCAGTCTGAAGACCTACCGGTTGCTTGCCAGACCATTGTGCTCCAGGATCCTACTACAGGCCCTCATACCACTCCGCACTCGTGGCCTCCTGTCTACTCTATCAGGGGCCCCGAATCGGATACGTAAGGGAGCCTACCCTCTGCCCAAGCGGACTCACCTGTCTGGTAAGTGTGGGACCTGATAGACAGTGTCCCTGCGTGCCCGCCGATCACACAGGAAGAGGACAAGGAAGAGGAGGATTGTGTCAGCATGGAGGTGGAGCCTGGCACTCAGCATCTGTAGCAGTCTTTAGGGATCATTTACAGTCCCAAGAAACCCTTGTACGTGGCTGGGAGGAGGTGGCTGCGGATCATGTCATCCTTAGTGACCCAGAGGACTCCGGACCGAATGCCTCAGCAAACCTATGCTGCATGGCCTCCCTGATCCTGCAAAGCCTGCGGAAGGATCCTCGTATTCGTGGTATCTAGGAGAGGGATCAATACTGGCTGGCAACCCTCCTTGATCCATGTTACAAGGGTAAGGTTGCGGACCTTATCTTGCCGTCGCAGAGAGAGCAGAGGATGAAACATCTTCGGGAGGCCTTGCAGAAACGTCTGTGCAACGCGTTACCAGAGACTGAGAGGTTACAAACTCCTGTTCCTGGACAACGTGTTGCTGTGCCATCGGTCAGTCAAAGAAGGAGCGGCGGAGAAGGTGGCCGTCTGACCGATGCGTTCAGACAATTTCTTAGTCCACAGCCCCAAGGTATGATTGGTTCCAGCAACCATCGCCAGCGTCTGTTTTACATGGTGCAGGAATACCTAGGGGCAAGATCTGACTTGGACACCTTTCCCACCGAAAATCCTCTGGGTTACTGGGTCTTGAGGATGGATCACTGGCAAGAGCTTGCACAGTATGCATTTGAGCTACTGGCTTGTCCTGCATCCAGCGTTCTTTCGGAACGCACATTCATGCTGCTGGAGGTTTTGTAACCGATCACAGGGTGCGCCTGTCCACCGACTCAGTCGATCGACTGACCTTCATAAAAATGAATCAGTCTTGCATCACCACCAGCTACCAAGCACCTGACGCTGATGTAACAGAATAATTTTTTTTGGAAATGTCAGATCCCTTCAAGACTGCCTATGCTGATGCTGAGTGACTATCCTGTTATGCTGAGTGACTATCCTCTTCCTGATAGCTTCCTGATAGCTTGTGAGAATATTTTTGGTTCTGGGCACCGCCACCAGTGGCTAAGGCCCAATTTTTCAGCCCCTGTTTAACAGGGGCGTGTAATTACAATTTTTGATGCAATATTTTGTAAGGAGGGTTCGTTGCTGCACTCAACTAGAGTATTTGTGAGGGGTTGCAGTGTTGTGGCACCAGCACCAGTGCCTAAGGCCCAAATTTTCAGCCCCGTTCCTGCGCCCACCAAGAGTAACTGTGAGGGCTTACAGTGTTGTGGCAACACCAACACCTAAGGCCCAATTTCTGCAGAGTATATAGGGCAGGCCCCTACTTTCAAACATCCAACTTACAAACGACTCCTACTTGCAAACGGAAGGAGACAACAGGAAGTGAGATGAAATCTACCCCTAGGAAGGGAAATTCTCTCCTGTAAGAGTTAATATGGGAAAATCGTGTCTCCTTTCCACTAATGCTTTATCACCAATCCTTCTTTCACTAAAAACCCCAAATTGTCAAAAAACATTTGCCATTGGGACAGAAAGTGAGGTAAAATCTTCTGAAGAGGTGCACAGACAGCAAAACAAATGTCACAGGGGTGATAACCCTTCCCTATGTTTTCCAAAAAGCTTAAAAATAGATTTTTTTGGCTGGAGCTAAACACGTTAAAAATGTACCAGTTCAAAATTACAAACAGATTCTACATTGTACATAACAACAAACCTACAGTCCCTATCTTGTTTGCACTGCCTGTATACTGCTGTTCAGAGGGCCTGGGGCCCCACGTCTTTCCTTTTTTTAACTTGGGTGCGGGGTTCCCCTTAATATCCATACAAGACCCAAAGGGCCTGGTTATGGACTGGGGGGGGTGTGCGCAGCCTAGTGCATTAGGGTGTGCACCCCAAAGCTTAAACACACACACTATATATATACAATTTATTAGGAGCCCCATTGGGGAACTTTGGTGAAATATCCAGGGTCTGAACAGCCTCACTTTTGAGACAGTGAGATTTTTGAGGACAGAGATTTCCCAGTCCCTTTCTCTGCAGCCAAGCAGTAAGGGGAATCTGCGCAGCACTGGGTGATTAGGGTGTGCCCAGGCACACCTGGCACACCCTGTGCGCACGCCTATGGGTGTACCCATGCCGTTTGTCTCACTGATTTTCATCCATATTACCGGGACCGGACATTACATTAAAGCCGTAAGCAGTTTTAAATTACTTTTATTACTTTAAAAAAGTCATTTTGTGCAGGGACTGTTCTAAGCACGGGAAACACGCGACACTTTACAGGCATACTATAGACACCCCCCCCCCAGGTACGATATTTAAAGGAAAATTTTACTTTTTTTCACTTTAAGCATCATTAAAATCACTGCTCCCAAAAAAAAGGCCGTTTTTAAAACTTTTTTTTGCATTGATACATGTCCCCTGGGGCAGGACCCGGGTCCCCAAACCCTTTTTAGGACAATGCCATGCAAATTAGCCTTTAAAATTAGCACTTTTGATTTCGAACGTTCGAGTCCCATAGACTTCAATGGGGTTCTAAAGTTTGCGCAAATTTTCGGTCCGTTCGCAGGTTCTGGTGCGAACCGAACCGGGGGGTGTTCGGCTCATCCCTACTGTTTACCTTTTTTTTATTATTATTAAACAAGTGTGATTTGACTGTACTTCTGTCTCCGTCTGATTCATGGTTTCTGTCAGTAGACAAAGGCCATAAATTCAGAAGATGCAGTCAATCCACTTGTTGGTAATTTTTTTTCCATATTGGATGAGCGGGATCACCTCATGGATCAGTTTGCCATGGCGTTACAAACGCTCCTGAGTTGCACGGCTCACCTGGAATTTTCCACTGTGGCTGCTCTGGTACAACCTGTGTTGCAGGCCGTCCCTACATAGTTACATAGTTACATAGTAGTTGAGGTTGAAAAAAGACACAAGTCCATCAAGTTCAGCCTATGTGTGTGATTATATGTCAGTATTACATTGTATATCCCTGTATTTTGCGGTCGTTCAAGTGCTTATCTAATAGTTTTTTGAAACTATCGATGCTCCCCGCTGAGACCACCGCCTGTGGAAGGGAATTCCACATCCTTGCCGCTCTTACAGTAAAGAACCCTCTTTGTAGTTTAAGGTTAAACCTCTTTTCTTATAATTTTAATGAGTGGCCATGTGTCTTGTTAAACTCCCTTCCGCGAAAAAGTTTTATCGCTATTATCCCCTCTCAAGCATCTCTTCTCCAGAGAGAATAAGTTTCAACCTTTCCTCATAACTAATATCCTCCAGATCCTTTATTAGCTTTGTTGCCCTTCTTTGTACTTGCTCCATTTCCAGTACATCCTTCCTGAGGACTGGTGCCCAGAACTGGACAGCATACCCTAGGTGCGGCCAAACCAGAGTCTTGTAGAGCGGGAGAAATATCGTTTTATCTCAGGAGTTGATCCCATTTTTAATGCATGCCAATATTCTGTTTGCTTTGCTAGCAGCAGCTTGGCTTTGAATGCCATTGCCGAGCCTATCATCTACTAGGACCCCCAGGTCCTTTTCCATCCTAGATTCCCCCAGAGGTTCTCCCCCCAGTGTATAGATTGCATTCATATCATTGCCACCCAAATGCATTATTTTACATTTTTCTACACTGAACCTCATTTGCCATGTAGTTGCTCACCCCATTAATTTGTTCAGATCTTTTTGCAAGGTTTCCACATCTTGCGGGGAAGTTTTTGCCCTGCTTAGCTTAGTATCATCTGCAAATATAGAGATTGAACTGTTTATCCCATCCTCCAGGTCGTTTATGAACAAATTAAATAGGATTGGTCCCAGCACAGAACCCTGAGGGACCCCACTACCCACCCCTGACCATTCCGAGTACTCCCCATTTATCAGCACCCTCTGAACTCGCCCTTGTAGCCAGTTTTCAATCCATGTACTCACCCTATGGTCCATGCCAACGGATCTTATTTTGTACAGTAAACGTTTATCGGGAACTGTGTCAAATGCTTTTGCAAAATCCAGATACACCACGTCTACGGGCCTTCCTTTATCTAGCTGGCAACTCATCTCCTCATAGAAGGTTAGTAGATGGTTTGGCAAGAACGATTCTTCATGAATCCATGCTGATTACTGCTAATAATACCGTTCTCATTACGAAAATCTTGTGTATAGTCCCTTATCATCCCCTACATACTATTGATGTTAGGCTAACTGGTCTGTAATTCCCAGGGATGTATTTTGGGCCCTTTTTAAATACTGGTGCTACATTGGCTTTTCTCCAATCAGTTGGTACCATTCCAGTCATTAGACTGTCAGTAAAAATTAGGAACAATGGTCTGGCAATTACTTGACTGAGTTCCCTAAGTACCATCGGGTGCAAGCCATCTGGTCCCGGTGATTTATTAATATTAAGTTTCCCAAGTCTAATTTTAATTCTGTCCTCTGTTAACCATGGAGGTGCTTCCTGTGATGTGCCATGAGGATAAACACTGCAGTTTTGGTTACTGAAGCCCCCCGATTCCCTCATGAAGACTGAGGAGAAGAATAAATTCAATACCTTCACTATCGCCCCATTCTTTGTAACCAGATGTCCTTCGTCATTCTTTATGGGACCAATATGGTCTGTCCTCCCTTTTTTACTGTTTACATACTTAAAGAATTTCATGGGATTTTTTTTGCTCTCCTCCGCTATGTGTCTTTCATGTCCTATCTTAGCCATCCTTATTGCATCCTTATATTTCTTGTTGTATTCTTTATAAAGTCTGAATGCTGATGATGATCCCTCAACCTCGTATTTTTTGAAGGCCTTCTCCTTTGCTTTTATATGCATTTTTACATTGGAGTTAAGCCATCCAGGACTTTTGTTCGTTCTTTTAAATTTATTACCCCATGGGATGCATTGGCTAATGCCCTTATTTAATATGCTCTTAAACCAAACCCATCTCTCCTCCGTGTTCTTTGTTCCTAAGATTTTATCCCAATTATGCCTTCTAGCAAGGTTCGTAGTTTAGGGAAGTTGGCTCTTTTGAAATTCAGTGTATTCCCTTATGTTTCCTATTTGTGTGATTTATACTGAAGCCAATTAACCTGTGATCGCTGTTACCTAAATTGCCCCGTATTTCCACTTCCATGATCAGGACTGTATTGTTGGTAATCAGTAGATGGAGAAGCTCTTTATTTGTAGATGGTGCGTCTACCATCTGACCCATAAAATTGTCCTGCAAGACATTTAGGAACTGGCGAGTGGATGAATGCGCTGTTCCCTCCACCCAGTCTATTTCTGGATAGTTAAAATCCCCCATTTTGATAACACTTCCCATCCTTGCTGCTAATGTGATAGGAGATTTGTCTCCCCTTCCTCCCTCAGGTTAGGGGGCCTATAGCATACTCCCAGTATTATTTCCCCTTAGCTTCATCCCTTTGGAGCTCTACCCATAAGGATTCCACCTCCTCCCTAGCTCCCTTAGTGATGTCATCTCTCACATTCACTTGTACATTATTCTTGATATATATAGGCATACCCCTCCCTTTTTTACCCTCTCTATCCTTGCGTTAAAGGGTATACCCTTGAATGTTAGCCAGCCATTCATGAGAGCTGTTGAACCAGGTCTCTGAAATTCCCACAAAATCCAAATCCTCCTCGTACAACAGTATCTCTACGTCACCCATCTTGTCTGCCAGGCTCCTGGCATTGGTGAACATGCCACGTAGTTTAGACCGGTCGCATATTATCCTCTTATTGGGTGTTCCGAGATTGCAACTAGGACTTGCTACTATACTTACCTTGGGTTTATGTGCTTTGGTCAACCTACCACTAATGCCCCCAATACTACCCTCTGGAATATGTTCCGCACTGACTATCTTTACCTCTGGACCCTCCCCCCATCGTCTAATTTAAGAACCCCTCTAACTTTTTGGCCACCTTCATTCCCAGCTGATCTGCGCCCTCCTCATTTAGGTGCAGTCTGTCCCTTCTATAGTGCCGGTTATCAACTGAGAAGTCGTCCCAGTCCTCCAGGAACCCGACCCCTCCTTACTACACCAGCTCTTCAGCCACTTGTTTACTTCCCTAATCTCCCTCTGCCTTTCTGGTGTGGCTCTATGTACCGGTAGTATTCCTGAGAATACTCAGGAGGAGCTCCTCTTCCTTAATTTAGCTCTTAAGTCCCTAAAATCATTCTTTAGGACGCTCCATCTGCCTCTGACTTTGTCATTGGTGCCAACGTGCACCATGACAGCTGGTTCTTCCCAAGCCCCTCCCAGTAATCTGTCCACCAGATCCGTGATGTGCCGAACGCGATCGACATATGACAACATACTGTTCCGCGCTTCAGGTCTTTGTTACAGATTGGCCTCTCTGTCCTTCTAAGAACTGAGTCCCCTACCACCAGAATCTGTCTTTCCTTTGGCAAACTATGGTTTCCAACCTCCCATGTTGCCTGACTCAATTGTTCCGCAGAGTATTCCTGTGTTAGAGGAGCATCTCTCTTCGTTCCACTTGGGCACAAGTCCAGGAGGCTTTCCGACATGCTAATGATAGGTACAGGCTCCATGCTGACCGCAGATGCCTGCCTGCACCTTCCTACCAGATTGGGGACAGGGCCTGGCTGTAATCTCGCAACCTCCGACTTCGTGTTCCCTCTCTGAAGTTCGCACCTTAGTTTATTAGACCTTTCCGAATTCTTCGCAGGATTACCCCAATGGCTTACGCATTAGACCTTCCTTCTAATATGCGTATCTCAAATGTATTTCATGTCTCCTTATTAAAAACTTTGGTCTGCAACTGCTTTACCACCTCGGTACCTCGTCCTCACCCTGTACAGGTTGAGAACCATGAGGAGAATGAAGTACAGTCCATTGTTGAGTCCCATAGGTTCTGTGGGTGCATACAGTACCTGGTGCATTGGAAAGGGTACGGTCCGGAGGAACGCTGTTGGGTCTCATCCTCGGACGTGCATGCCCCTGTCCTCCTCCATGATTTCCATAGATGTTTTCCCCTCATGCGTGGTGGTCCTCCGAGGTGGAGGGGTCATTGAGGAGGGGCTACTGTCAGGTCTGGGCTCAGCCCTCCTTCTCAAAGCTGGCCGCTCAGCTGTCAGATAATTGCCAGCTCCTATCTCTCCACAGTGACTCACCTGTTGATGATATCCTGGTCATGAGTCCTGCCTACTTAAGCCGTCCAGCCCAGATGATTTCTGCCTTTGCCTTGGTCACATCTCTAGAGACGCTCTCCTGTGTTCCTGTTAAAGACTTGCTTGGCTGACATTCCTTCTGGCTTCAGATCTTGCTTGCTGTTCTACTACGCGCCTCTCTGGCTCCCTGACATTTTGGCTTGTCTGACTATCCATTCTGGTTTATGGACTCTGGCTAAGTTTTGACTATGTTTATTCTGTTTACTTTTTTTTTATTATTATTAAACAAGTATGATTTGACTGTACTTCTGTCTCAGTCTGATTCATGGTTTCTGACACACCTCCAATTGGGAAGGAAGGCGTTAGCTAATAGTTCAGGTAGGTGATGCTGTGGTTATTCATGTTGGATGGAGAGTATTCACCCCCAGCCCCATTCATGTGAAGAAATTACCCCCCTTCCCCATTCATGCCTCTATCCAGATGCCCGCTAGTTGAAGCAATGACTCCATGTTACATGGAAATCTTTGTTGTTCATCTTTGTTGTTCTAATGGCACAGGAGATGCCAGGAAGAGTAAAGGAGGACTCCTGCTGGAAAAAGTTTCCAGGGAATGACGCCTAGAGGGGGAGCCATGAAGTGAATCCAAGGCCTGAGAGCTCCAGTGAACACTGCGAGAGAGAGATCTGAGGTGCCAGCCCAAAGACCCAAGCCTAGCCAAATGCATCAGTTCCAGTCTGTCTGTGGATGTCAAGTTCTGTCCTTACAAAGAGGTATGTTTTTTTTTTTTTGTTGGGGGGGGGGGGGGTGGAATCTTCTGATTGCCTGGATGAGTACAGATTCAAATCCTTGGAGGTATTTTAAAAGTTTAGGAAATGAAATTAAGGAGTGAAATAATGTGTACTTTTTTGTATACTGTACATTTTATGGACATTTATAAGCTATAAGAGAGACTCTTTTGGTGTTCTTTTATATTTTTACTGAGGAACCTAAAGACTGTCATGGCCCATTCCCCTTGTTTTTCATGGACATTTGCTATACAGTTGAGATAACGGTTTAAATTATCTTCATTTATGTATCATGGTCCTATGATATGGTAATTTGAATGTGTCTATTGTTTTGTATTTTGATATGTATATATATATATATATATATATATATATATATATATATAATTTATTTATTTATTTATAAAGATGGGCCAATGCATTTATAGGATTTATAGGATTAAAGCAATATAGGATGAAGCATAGCGGGAGCAGGATTCATAATTGTCACTGTTGTGACAAAAGGGTGATTGTGAAGGGTTAAATAATTGTTTAATATAATGATGAATAATATTTCAGGCCGTAGAGTGCTCCTTAAGTCATTGTGAAACTTAAAGTGTTTGTTAACCCCCAAAAAAATACAGATCTTGGTCCCTTAAAGCAGATTAAACAGCACAGTGCTTGTGCTGTGTAGTATACCCCCTTCTAAACTGTAAACCTGCTTGTTTCTGCCACCTCCTGTATCCCCCCTCTCTGAGCTGACCACGATAACCAGGGCTGCTGAGCCCCAACCACCGTGGTTAGGGTGCGTCCCTCCATCATCTGCAGTCCTGCTCTCAGCTCTCTTCTCTCCTCCTCACCCCGTCCTCCCTGCCTGTCAGCTCTCTGTCTGTGTCTATCTCCGCCCCCTCCCATTTGTAAAATAAAAAATGATAAAGGCTCTCTTCCAGCCCCTCTATTATAGCCTGGTTTAGCACACTGTATTATTCTTTTATAAAAACGAGGCTTGTAAATACCTGTTTAGAGCAAACTTCAGGCCTGTCACATGACTCTTGGCCGGTTTCCAGGGCTACTGCAGGAGGGGCTGAGTGGCCATATGAGCTCCCCAGCTGACGTCAGAGGGAGATCTCGGCCTCTCCTGCAGAAGCCATCCATTGGAGCTGTACAGCAGCCGTAGGTCATGTGACCGGCTTGAAGATAGCTCTAAACAGGTATTTACATGCCTAGCAAAAGATCTCCTCTGTATCCAAAAACTGGTAACCTGTAAAAATTTTTAAACATCGTCTATGGAGATTATTAAGGGTCAAAGTTTGTTGCCATTCCACAAGCGGGCACAATTTTGAAGCATGACATGTTGGGTATCAATTTAATCGGTGTAACATTATCTTTCACAATATAGAAAAAAATTGGACTACCTTTATTAAAGTCGTTAGAAAGTTTAATACCATCAATTGCATTTTTAAATTCATTACCATTTTTTAAATTCTTTATTTTAAATTTTCAACATACAATTTAATTAGATACTGGTGTAACATTTACATATAAGTTATATAAACAGAAAACCATAGTCTAAATGTACAAATAAGTGTATATATATATATATATATATATATATATATATATATATATATATATATATATATATTGTCACTATCAACCCAACAATTTCATATAAAATATATATTTATTAAATATTGTTTATTGTACATAAATTAAACATACATGTGGATGCCATGTCATGTGACAAATGGGTAAGTCTAGATAAGTTACATTAATACATAGTACGAAGGCTCATGCCACAATGTAGCTTAGCGCATTTCGAATAATAACGTATCTCATCAGGAGAATTTGTGGATGAATTTTGTATAGTCAAAGCCCCAATCTTTAAAAACAAACAGAAGGTATGATGACTCCAAAAACAGAAAAAACGTTTCTCAACAGGGTAGTGTTGGGGAGCAACAAAGAGCCTGGGAACATGCAGTTGTGTACAAGAGACGTCAAATCAGGAACCACCTAACCCGAAGACGAAAACTGAAAGGCACACAGTCCTCTCTTCTGGGTTATGTCCAAAGTCGCTAGGAACCCTGTTTGTAAGTACATTAATCCCAACCTGGAATCCAGCAAAGCGACAAAGAGGTGGTTATCAGTTATCACTGTGAGGTCATTCCCCAGGCAACTGACAGCAAACATCCAATGGAGGAAGCCCTAGTAAAGAATTTTTAACTTACAAGTCCCCAGGTAGATTAATCTTGGGAACAAAATAGGGAATGCCTAGTAGAAACAATATAACTACCAGATAGAAGACCAGGCTCATGGTGTAGAAAGATGTTGAGCTACATTGTGGCGTAGAAATGAGAGGGATGGGACTGTGTGTGAAAAGGTTTGGTCTGGCTGACCCAAATATTGAGAAAGTAGAAAAAACACCTAGTACCAAAGGTACAGTGAGAGACCCCTTAGGGTCGTTAATAGACAGACTAAACCAAAAGGTAAAAAGGTATAAATTTTATTACAAATTGACAATTATGTACATGTAAGAACAAAGCATATGAAGCATAAAAGCCATATCTAATACCCTGAATAATACAATTGTATAGACTAGTCACCATCTTGGTGAAGGAAGGACTGGTGCCGATCAACACAGTGTATATAACACCTTCCGTGTTACGGACTAGAGGTCCTTCTTCAGAGGTTTATGTTGTTAATTCAGATGGGTATAGAGTTTCTACAAAAAAGAGTATATAAGCAAGTTGTACATTAAAAAAAGGTAGTGATAATCCATAATCTTTCAGCTAAACAACAAACTATGCAGTACATTAACATGGCATGTGATGATAAACATGAGCTGATTTACTTACATGGCAAACAATTCACATTAAGCATATATCTGAAGGGAATGACTTGGTCAGAGATACTCTTAGATCATGAAGGCATGCATCTGCCAGGTCCATCAAGCAACCAAGCCACATAAGGGAAAAAGGGCCTTGCTTTGCTGCGAGGACTCAATTTAGTGGAGCAAGAAACAGCCACCACTATTACTGAACCAATATTGCTGTAAATTGTATAAAAAATTGGTATCAGAATCAATTGCTATTAGAGTGTGTCCAAAAAATGTCAAAAGTTGAAATATTATTTTACAAGCTGTAACTTTAGACTTGATAGAGGGCATCAGTGATTTTAAATTGTGGTCTTGGAAAAGCAAGGACATTTTGGAAATAATCATATCAAGGGAATAACTTTTTTAGTCTTGAATATTAAAGTGAATGGTTTGAACCACTGGCGGGTTTTGTTTAGGTTTCCATTTATTTCAATAGACGGGGCGTTTTGGGAGTGCTGTATACAGCGCTCCCAAACCGCCCCAAAGATGCTGCTTGCAGGACTTTTTCTAACGTCACGCAAGTGCATCACCCCAGTGTGAAAAGTCACACTAAAATGAATGGGAGGCGGTTTTCAGGCACTTTACAGGCACTATTTCTAGCGCTAAAATGCCTGAAAACTGACTCAGTGTGAAAGCGGTCTAAGCAAAACAAAATTGATTTTACATACACTTTAATTTATACCACCATCTGAAGAGGAGAGGGGTTATTTTTCGACTATGACATCAGTTTGCGCCAAAGTACATATGATGATCTCATCTGATTTTCCAACCAAAATAAGTGCAAACTCCCAAATAATTTTCACGGGGTGAATACAGTATAAGAATCTAGAGAAGAGCCTTTTTGCCATTGAAGTGTGTTCAAGACTGGCTAAAAAGACATCATTGAAAGGAAATTGACTGTTAGAGGGTATTCTACATTCCATAGGATATCTATCCATAATTGCCAACATTTAGAGGAATATTTACTAAAAAAGAATGCATAACCATGCATTTACATTTATTCTCTGCAAAATGTGCAAAAATGTATGTTTATTAGGCTATTTTCTCTTCTGAACAAAGATTCTTTTTATTATGGGCAGTAGTTAAATACTGCATTACGGCCACTAGAATAAACTGAGGAGCATAGGAAATACATACGTCTTTGTAACAAGAGATAAAATGTAACAGTTCTAAATAACGCTAAGAACAATTATCAAATTGATGTAACTATTCCTAATTCCCTCTAATGTTCTCTAGAATTCTTACATTGAACCTTTTGTTAAAAGGACTTATGTACCTTATATTTGTTATGCTTTCCGGCTCTATTACAGCCCACAATTAGAGCTCGTTCAGAAGAGAAAATAGACTAAATAAAATCTGTTTTTGCCCACTTTGCACAGAATGAATGTACATGCTAATTTGCTGCATGCAGATTTATTATAAATAGACCCATTACAGTATTTTGCAGGC
The DNA here is from genome assembly GCF_042186555.1 of Aquarana catesbeiana. Lineage (NCBI taxonomy): Eukaryota > Metazoa > Chordata > Amphibia > Anura > Ranidae > Aquarana > Aquarana catesbeiana. The sequence continues at coordinate 286,503,415 of NC_133332.1, forward strand.
ACACTTTGAAGATCAAACAGTACATCTTGTTGAGTACTAGGGATGGGCTGAACAGACCCCTGCTCGGTTTGCACCAGAACTTCCGAACACCGTGAAAGTTCGGACCTGAATAACGAACCCTATTAAAGTCAACGGGACACAAACGTCAAAAGTGCCCATTTTGAAAGCTTATATGCAAGTAATTGGGCATACAATGGTTATAGGGGTCCGGGTCCTGCCCTGGGGGACATGTATCAATAAAAAAAAAGTTTGCAAAAAACATCATTTTTAAATGAGCAGTGATTTTTTTATTTTCAAAGTGAAAACATACAAATAAAAAATTCCTTTCAATATAGTGCCTGGGGGGTCCCCTTAGTCTGCATGTAAAGTGGCAGATTTGTACCAAATCTAGAATCTGCTGCAGCAATAACTGCATTTAAAAAGCCCAAAAAAATGACATTTTCCCTGCAAACTGCCTTTATTTTTCTCAGCAACAGCTGGGGAGCCAGTGTAAATGATGAGGCCACAATATAGTGCACTGCGAACAAGATTAGAGATTTTTTGGATACATTCAGGTGTCACTTTGACTTTGGATAGAAATAATGGGTGCGTAAAAATTAGTCTTTGGGTGGCTGTGGCGCCTTCCAACCATAACCCTATAGAGGTAATCTTGATGAAAGCAAGAATTGGCCTTGCTGTAAAAAATTGCAATGATATGCACCTGTTAAACAGGTTCAGAAAAATTGGTCTCTGGGTGTCGGTGGTGCCTTCCCACCGTAACCCTATAGAGCAGGAATATGCAATTAGCGGACCCCCAGCTGTTGCAGAACTGCAAGTCCCATGAGGCATAGCAAGACTCTGACAGCCACAAGTTTGACACCCAGAGGCAGAGGCATGATGGGACTTGTAGTTTTGCAACAGCTGGAGGTCTGCTAATTGCATATCCCTGCTATAGAGGTACTTTTGATGAAAGCAAGAATTGGCCTTGCTGTAAAAAAGTGCAATGATATGCACCTGTCAAACAGGTGCAGAAAAATTGGTCTTTGGGTGTTAATTGTGTCCATGAAACCTATACCAAAAACGCTCTTCCATATGAGATGATTGAAAACCCTCAAAGCTAGGCAGTGTCAAGGCTGGCTCAGCCTTTCCTTCTCTGAGCTGGCCGCTCAGCTATCAGCTAATTGCCAGCTGTTGGCTAATTGCCAGCTCTCAGCTCTCATCTCTCTCCACAGTTACCCAGCTGTTCCTGATCCTGCTCGTCTGACCTGCCTACTTAAAGCTGTCCAGCTCACTTCATCTCTGCCTTCGCCTTGGTCACATCACAAGAAATTAGCATCAGGGGCTTCATAGCTGGTAATCCAGGACTGATTCATTTTTATAAAAGTCAAACAGTCCACGGAGTATGTGGACAGACGCGTTCTATGATCAGTAACGAAACCTCCTGAATCCCCGTTCTGAAAGCACTCTGGATGCATTACAGCCCAACAACTCAATAGCATACTGGGTAAGTTCTGGCCAATGGTCTATTCTCATGACCCAGTAAGTCAGTGGATCATCAGCTGGAAAGCTATCCATCTATGTTTTGGCTTCCAAGGTAATTGTCCACCATGTGATGCAGACGCTGCCGATGGGATGTGGAAGCTGACAGTCCTGTGCAGCGAGGACTAAAAAAATTCCGAAATGCCTCACTTAGCCGGGCGCCTTCTAAAAACACTCCTCTCTTGACCAACAGAAGACTCAAAACGACGTTTACCACCACACCATAACCTACTGGAGTCGGGAAAAATGTTCAATAAAATCCTCTTTAACGTGTCCTCAAGAGATTTTATTTTCTGCACTCTCTGTGGGGACGGGATGAGTTCTGGGATCTTCCCCTCATAACGGTGGTCAAGGAGGGTTGCCAACCAGTAATCATCCTTCTCCTTTATGCCACGTATTCTTGGGTCCTTTTCGCAGGCTTTGAATCATGAGATTGCCCATGCGCCTCAAATTTGCCAAGGCTTGAGAAGCAGACTCCTCGGGGTCATTCAGGATGACAGCATCTGGAACTTCCTCCCCTCCAGCCACGTACTACTCCCAAGGGTCCTGGGGTTGGAAAGCCATCGCTTATAGATTGACGCATGTCTTCCTCTTCTTTGAAGCCTATGAAAGTGCCAGAATCCTCCTCCTCAGCCTCCTCCCCTCTCTCCTCCTGTGTGTTCTGTGACATAGGAATGATGGTGTCTGGATAAATTGGGCCTTGAGAGGAAAGGAAGTCCTCCTCTTCCTCCTGCTGCTCTGCCTCCAGTGCCCTGTCCATAAAGCCACACATAGTGTGCTCCAGCAGGAACACAACAGGGATTTGTGTCACTAATGCATGCACTGTCACTGCTCACCATCCTTGTGGCCTCCTAAAATGGTGACAATACAGTGCATGCATCCTTAATGATCAGCCATTGGCATGGGGGAAAAAAAAGCAGAGGCAGCCTGAGCCTGTCGTTGTGCCGTACTGGCACAGGTGCTCATTGACGGCCCTCTGCTGCATGTATAGCTGCTGCAGCATTGCCAAAGTCAAGTTCCACCTGGTGGGCATATCACAAATCAGGCGGTTTATGGGCAGGTGGAATTCCCTCTGAATTTCAGTCAACTGAGCACTGGCTGTGTATAACCACCTGAAAGGGCTACAGACTCTTCTGGCCTGTTTTAGTACATCTTGCAACCCTGGGTACGTACTTAAAAAACGCACCACCAAATTGAGGACATGTGCCAGGCTGTCATGTACCTTACAGCGGAGCCCGAAATGATGAGGGTGGCCTCTTGCACGGTTCCGGTCCAAGCACCCCTGGTGGTGGGTACAGGGAGTGCAAGGGCAACAAAAGAGTGCAGGTGCCTGCAGGCAGGAGGCTGGAACTTGGAGATACAGGAACCTCTGCTGAGGAGATGTTGAAACTGATCACCAGACTTGTTCAGCGGGAGCCAGATCAGGATCAACTGCAGAATCAGGAACAGGCAGGAGTCGGCAACAAGCTGGCAGCGGGGTACCAAGTCAGAAGGCAAAACCGTAGTCAGAAACAGGCAGAGGTTGGCAACAGATGGGCAGCGGGGTACAGAATCAGAAGACAGAACCGTAATCATAAGTCCAAGCCAAAGTCAGTATTGCAGGTAGAGGCAGGTTCAGTAGGCAGGGGAGATCCAAGAGAATGGTCAGAAGATAGCCGGGTTTTCAGGAATAAGGTCAATCAGGCAGAGTAAGAACAGGAACACAGGAACAAGCTTAAGACAATCCAGCACTGATGCTAGGCAGACTTTCTGTTTATATAGGGTGCTGTGTGCCAGGATTCACGCCAGCGTATGTGCGTGTTCACATGCACATTAGCGTATTAGCACCATAGTGCATTGGCGCATGCGCGTTAGCACATTAGCACCCTAGCATATAGGCACGTGCGCGTTAGCACATTAGCAATTCGGCACTGGTGGGTGCGCGTTAGCGCGTGCACGTTCGCATAGAGGTGCCATTGTGCATGCCCACCTGGATCTCATTTGTCTCTGACTATGGTTCCGTGCATGCACATTGGCATTAGTGGAACGAGGATTGGCAGCTGCTGCACGGAGACGGGTGCTTGCTGTGTGAGTTCTCTGACACAGGCATGGCACATGTGTCAACTTACTCTGTCTAAGGGCTGACAGGTGGTTTGAGCCACCACCATTCCTGGCTCCAGCAGACGTGGTGTGAACCACCTCTGGGCCTGTCCCTGCAGAGCTGCAAGAATCTCTGCTCCAGTGTGGTTCCTGTCCCCTAAACACACAAGCTGAAGCACTGCGTGGCACCTTTTAGCCTGGCTCTGGGAATAGCCCTTTGAACGCTTAGGGAGTACCTGATGTTCATAGGACAATTCTGCAGAGGAGGGCATGGAGGTGGCGGAGGAGGAGGAGGAGGGGGTAGAGCTCACAGGTCTGGCATCATCACCACCAGCTGTATGGAGATGTGGGGACACAACAAGCTGCAGCCCACATCCTGCATCCTTTTTGAGTTGCAAGCAGCGTTACCCAGTCTGCTGTGAACAAAATATATCGTCCCTCCCCATGCTTGCTGGACCACGTGTCAGCAGTAAGGTGGATTTTACAGCTGACTGCCTTGCCCAACGATGCCAGAACATTCCCTTCCACGTGATGGTAGAGAGATGGAATGGCCTTACGTGAAAAGTAGTAGCGACTAGGAACCTGCCATTGTGGTGCAGTACATTGTGCGAATTCACGGAAGGGGGCAGAATCCACCAGGCTGAAAGGCAGAAGTTGGAGAGCCAACAGCTTTGACAAGCTTGCATTTAGACGCTGGGCATGTGGGTGGCAGGGACTATTTTTTTTTTTCTGCTGTAGCAGATGGGGCAGAGAAATTTGCCAGCTACAGTCTACAGCTGGTGGTGTGCTGCTGGCAGATGTGCTGCTAGAACCTGGGACACCCTGTGTTATACCATCATCCTTGTCAGTGGAGGCTGCTGAGAGGCAATGACTCGGTATAGCAAGGGCAGACTGAAGTGGGTAAGGAGCAGGAGGAGGGACAGATTTGTGCCCCTTTTGAGTAGCTTTTAGGTGCTCTTGCCAATGGACTGAGTGGTTGGACGTTAAATGCCTTGTTAGGCATGTGGTACCCAAATGGTTGGTGTTTTTTCCACATTTGATGTGCCTGAGACACAGTTTGCAGATAGCAACAGTGTGATCTGTTATAGATGTGCTGAAAAAGGCCCAGACAGCTGAGCTTTGGGGAGTGGGCTGGGAGATAACAGCTGCAGAATGTGATGGAATAGGGTGGCTGCTCTCTACTCTTTTTTTTTTTTTTCATTCTTTTTTATTAAGTTTTTGCACACAATACCAAACATAAAACAGTCACTGACCCGGCAGGCAACGTGCCACCCGGGTTGGCCTCACAGAGCCATCTACAAAGAACTAACATAGTTCAATCTATCCCCTTCCCATTCCCCCCACCCCCATTCCCAACCAACCAATGACCATAGTTAATATACATACATATGTACATATGTGCACCTTAACATTATTACATAAATTTACCATGCCTCTCTTTGGATAGGTAGCTACTCATTACCGTAAGTGGGTATTTTGTTTATGTCTCATGAGGGGAATCCCGTCAATTAGGATTAGCCTATTCTATCCAGGTTTCATAGGTTACTAATGCAAACAAAATTACACATTAATATTTATTTAGCCCACTGTATCTGAAGAGTCCAGCTAAGCCTGCCACACTTTTCTAAATTTCTTTTCACAGCCTCTGGATCTGTATGTTGCTTTGTATAGAGGTATTACAAAGTTGATCAGACCTTTCCAATACAATATAGAAGGTGCAGCTGTTTTCTTCCATTTCAATAGGATGGCCTTTCTACCATAAAACAACACAATATTTAACAAAGTGCAGTGTGCTCTGGATGGAACCACCTCTTCCACCAACCCTATTAGACAGACTATTGGGGTCATAGGAACTGGGATACTAAGTAGCTCCGAGAGGCATTCAGTAATCCCAGACCAGAAAGTTTGAATATGCGTGCAGCTCCAAAAGATATGCTCTGAGTCAGCTGGAGAATGAGAGCATCTCCAGCACTGACTATTAACGGAAGGATATATGCGAGATAATCTGGCAGGGGTAAAATAAATACGGTGAAGGAACTTGAAATGAATTAGGCGGTCTCTTGCGGACACTTTGAAAAGGATGATCCCACATATTCTCCCAGTCCTCCCCCTGTATACTAGTGATTTCTTTCTCCCAACGTTCCCTGCATCTGGTTATACCTAGTGGCGTCTTTTTGAAGGGAGATTTGTACACTGTTGACAGAGGTTTAACCAACTCCTCCTCAGTCAAAAGAGTCTCCAGGGCTGATGGCAGGAATTCTATTCTTTTGCCATCGAACTGCGCCTGAAATGCGTGGCGCAGTTGCAAATAGCGGAAGAAGAAGGAATTCGGTAAATTATGTCTGGCTTTTAATTGGTCAAATGTACACAGCTCCCCCTCTCTGGTGACATCTCCCAACACCTTAACACCCCCACACACCCATACCATAGGATCTGAGAGTGAATAGAAATGAGGCAGGGCTGGGTTCATCCACAGTGGGGCTGATGGCGTAACTCCCAAATAGCTAGAGGACATCAAAGTGGTGGTGATTTCCCATGCCCTAATGGTCGCTTTCATCGAGGTAGTCAAAGGCAGGCAAGATTTCGGGCCTCTGTAGAGGGCCAATCTCAGACTCTCATAGGACCCCAAGTGTGCAGCTTCCAGGACCGTGGCGGAGTCCCCGTCATCCGCCATCAGCCATCACCTAGCAACCACCATCTGGCCAGCCACATAATATTTATGCCAGTCAAGGTAGAGCTAATCCCCCCTGACCCCACGGCTCCTGAAGTATTTTGATGCTCATACGAGGTGCCTGTGGAGACCATATAAAAGAACCTATTATACTGTTTAATGTTCTGAAAAAGGATTTTGGTATCCATATGGGAGAGTGGCGTATAAAGTATAGTATAACCGAGAGAAACTTCATTTTTAGTCTATTAACTATGGGGAGGAGATTTAGAGACATATAGTCCTGAATACAGGCTGTGATTTTTACTCCTAGATAAGTAATAGAGGAGACCCATTGCAACGGTAGTGTGTCATCTTGAAATGTTCTAGCCTCCGGACCTAATGGCAGAATTGATGATTTGCTCCAGTTTACTCGTAGGCCCGAGAAAGTGGCAAACCTGTCTAATATCGACAGGGCTGCTTTTAAGGAGGGACCCGGATCCTGAAGGAACAGGAGCAGATCATCTGCGTACAATGCTACACATTCATTGATGTTACCCACCCGAATCGCACCCACCAGCTCAGATCTTCTAAGTGCCCTTGACATGGGTTCCATCATCAGGGCAAATAAAAAAGGGGTGAGTGGGCACCCCTGCCTAGTACCCCTCCCTATTGGGCAATAATCAGAAACGTTAATTCCTAGCCGAATTGCCGTTTTGGGAGTGCTATATAATAACTTTACCCATCGACAGAATCTTGGACCGATCCCCATGGCCTCTAACACCTTGTGCATATACTGCCAGTCCACAGAATCAAAGGCCTTCTCAATGTCTATAGAGACTACGACCTTGGCCGGGGACTCTGTAGTATCTAACTGTAAGTTTGTGAATAATCTCCGGAGATTCATGTCTGTTGATTTGCCAGGAATGAAACCTGTCTGATCAATGTCTACCAGGGTATCAATAACCCTGGCCAACCTTGATGCTAGCACCTTAGCAAGAATCTTCAAATCCAAATTAAGTAACGCTATAGGGCGATATGAAAAGCACTCTAATGGATCCTTGCTAGGCTTCAGGAGGAGGACCATATAAGCTTCCATCATGGTTTCTGGCAAGGATCCCTGCTCCAGACAATGCTTAAAAAGCATATTTAGGCTAGGGGCTAGTTGTGACATGTATAATTTATAAAAATCGGCGGGAAATCCGTCAGGACCTGGAGCTTTATGGGGAGAGAAAGCAAGTATGGCTGTTTCAATTTCTAAGAAATGCTGTTGTCTAAAAGGGTAGCATCAGTATCTGACAATCTAGGCATGGATAAATTCTGTAGTAACTCTTCCACCTCCTCAACAGCATACTCAGGGATAGGTGAATACAGGGACTTATAAAAGTTTACAAATTCCTCCAGTACCGTCACAGGGTCAAACACTAATCTGCCGTCCCCTGTTCTTACCACCGGAATACTAACTGTGAATACTAACTGTGATACTAACCTTTGATCAGCTGCTAAATTGGCCAAAAGTTTGCCGTTTTTGTCCCCTTCAGCAAAAATATTTTCAGACCTGTGTTTTGCCTCTGTATGGGCTAAATCAGAGAAATGCAGTGCCACCAGTCGCCTGTTTTCCAGTAGTGACACATAAGTGGCCCCCAAGGGAGAGTCTGCATGTGCTTTAGCACTCTCCCGCTCTTTGGCCAGTAGAAGCTCACCCTCTTCATTATGATCCCTCCTAGCTGCCTTAATGGCAGATAAGCATTCAACCCTTGAGACTGCCTTAAATGTGTCCCATACCAAAGATGGATCAGCCGAGTCTACATTGGTGACCCAAAAGGTATCCATGGCAGTTTGAATTTGAGCTGTCACCTGCTCTTCTTGTAACCAACCTGGTGCCAGTCTCCATCCCCCTCTCCTCCCCCCGAGGGGGAAGGCCAGGGTAACCAAGAGCGGGTTATGGTTGGAAAGTCCCCCAGCCAGATACTCTGAATTGTATAGGTACTTTAACATGGAGGCACTCCCAAACGCCAAGTCAATTCTGGCCAAGGATTTATGAGTTAAAGATATATGGGAGTATGACTTGACTCTGGGTGTCCCCACCTCCACAGTTCAGTCAAACCTGCCACAGTCGCCCAGGTGGATAGTTCAACTGAGGCAGGCCTAGTTACATTAGTGGAATCCAACCCAGGTTCTACTATGGCATTATAATCTCCCATATAATCTCCCATTAAAAGCACAGGGAGATGCAGGTAGGGCGCCAGTGTCACCAATAAGTCATATAACAATACCTGAAAAGGAGGAGGTAAATATATGCATACTAACAAAATTGTTTGACAAGAGACATCCAATACAATTGCCACATATCGTCCTCTTGGATCTGTAAACACCTGTTGTACCGTACACGCAATTGCTTTGCTAATTAGAATGGAAACTCCCCTGGCGTATGTAGAATAGGTGGAGTGGAATGCCTTCTGAATCCACGGTTTGCGTAAAGATAGAATCTTACTACCCTCCAGGTGTGTTTCTTGGAGGAGGACGATATGTGGCTTCACCTGCTTCAAATTTTGAAATACTTTCGCCCTCTTAAATTTATTGTTTAGTCCCCTCACATTCCATGAAACTATTTGTAGCTTACTAGCCATCATAATAGTGAAAAAAATCAGCTGTCAGGAATACCCCTATTTGCACTGCAGTGACTATTAAATACCACTTACACATGATCATGTACAATCTATGTGATATAGGTGCACCATTAATAACAATCCTATGGTCTTGGTCAATCCCTCCATCCCCTGCTGTTATACCAGAAACTGCAAAAAAAAACAAACAACAAAACTGGTCCGGTATGCAGCTTTAGCCCTGGAACAAAAAACCTTGAAGAGTTCAACCTGAAGTGTCGACAGTTCGGAATTGGACGAAGAAAAAAGAAAAGCAAACAATCTTCTCTGGTGTTTCCTATTTAGAGCTCCATGCTCAGTCCAGGAGCGGGAAAGTACAGCCGATCGGCCTTATAACCAAAAGGGCAATTCAGGAATGTTAATAACGGAAAAAAGAAAAAACAACCAAAATTAACAGCTCACTAAGTTATAGTGTGTAGTCCGTGCTAAATTTCCCCCTCACCATATGCATAGGTTACAGGCGGATAACTGCGGTTGCACATGGGGAATCAGTAGGGTGTGTATATGCAGTGGCTCAATTCACCACGCACACAGGAAGGTCATGCACCATCAATCAGAGACTGTAAAAACCCCCTCGACAGTAAAGAAAAAAATCCACAAAAATAAAAAGAGATAAAACAAAGAAACAAAAATCAAAATAACAGGATGTATGCAACTCCTGCTCCTTTAGAAGATGATGGTTCATGGATTTTGATCCAACCAATCGCAGGCATCCTGCGGGTTGTCAAAGAACTTCACAGTGCCCTTAAACTGCACACGAAGACGGCTAGGGTATAGCATACTGTATTTCAATTCCCGTTCTCTAAGCCTGTCCTTCACATCCGTGAAAGACCGGCGTCTTCTTTGCGTCTCAGCCGAGAAGTCAGGAAACAGCATAATACGAGCATTCTCAAATTTAAGCTCCTTATGTTTCCGTTCTTCCGCCAACAACATATCACGATCCCTGTAATTAAGGAATCTAACCAGGAAAGGTCGTGGCGGGGTGCCTGAGGGTCTAGAGCCAGTGGGAACCCTGTGCGCTCTTTCAGCAACATATGTGGGTGGGAGATCCCCCAATGCCAACAGGGATTTGAAGAATTGCTCCGCAAAAGTTGTAGCAGCAGTCCCCTCAGCCCCTTCAGGCAACCCCACCACCCTCACATTATTTCTTCTCTGGCAGTCTTCCGCGTCATCTGCTCTATGTTGTAATGATCTCACCATAACTTAAAGTTCCTCAAGCTGTGATCCCTGGTTATGTGAAGCATCTTCCACTTCCGATATATGATCATCCGCTGTGGTCAGTCTGCCCCTAATCTTATCAAGATCATGGCGATAAGGTTGCATTCAGAGGCTAACAGATCTATGCGTCCCATAAGCTCTGATTTTGATGCCGCAATAGCTTCCAGGATGGGGCCTGATATGGGGGACCTGGTTCCTGCCCCAGGGGACATGGATCAATGCAAAAAAAAGTTTTAAAAACATCCTTTTTTTGGGAGCAGTGATTTTAATAATGCTTAAAGTGAAACAATAAAAGTGTAATATTCCTTTAAATTTCATACCTGGGGGGTGTCCATAGTATGCCTGTAAAGGGGCGCATGTTTCCTGTGTTTAGAACAGTCTGACAGAAAAATGACATTTCAAAGGAAAAAAGTCATGTAAAACTACTCGCGGCTTTTAATGAATTGCCGGTCCGACAATATAGAAGTTCATTGATAAAAACGGCATGGGAATTCCCCACAGGGGAACCCTGAACCAAAATTAAAAAAAAAAAATGACGTGGGTCCCCCTAAATTCCATACCAGGCCCTTCAGGTCTGGTATGGATATTAAGGGGAACCCCAGCCAAAATTTTTTAATGGCGTGGGGTCCCCCTCAAAATCTATACCAGACCCTTCAGGTCTGGTATGGATTTTACGGGGAACCCCACACCAAAATTTTTTTTAAAATGGCGTGGGGTCCCCCCAAAAATCCATACCAGACCCTTATCTGAGCACGCAACCTGGCAAAGGAAAAGAGGGGGGACGAGAGAGCACCCCCCCTCCTGAACCGTACCAGGCCACATGCCCTCAACATTGGGAGGGTGCTTTGGGGTAGCCCCCCAAAACACCTTGTCCCCATGTTGATGGGGACAAGGGCCTCATCCCCACAACCCTTGCCCAGTGGTTGTGGGGGTCTGCGGGCGGGGGGCTTATTGGAATCTGGAAGCCCCCTTTAACAAGGGAACCCCCAGATCCCAGCCCTCCCCCCTGTGTGAAATGGTAAGGGGGTACAAAAGTACCCCTACCATTTCACAAAAAAACTGTCAAAAATGTTAAAAATGACAAGAGACAGTTTTTGACAATTCCTTTATTTAAATGTTTCTTCTTTCTTCTATCTTCTATCTTCTATCTTCCTTCGGTTTCTTCCTCCATCTTCTTCTTCTTCTGGTTCTTCTGATTCGTCTGGTTCTTCCTCCGGTGTTCTCGTCCGGGAATCTTCCTCCGCGGCGTCTTCTTCCCTTCTTCTCCTCGGGCCGCTCCGCATCCATGATGGCATGATGCGAGGCTCCCACTGTGTGACGCTTCTCCTCTTCTGACAGTTCTTAAATAACAGGGGGCAGGGCCACCCGGTGACCCCGCCCCTCTCTGACACACGGGGACTTCCTTGTGGCATTCCCCATGACGTCAGAGGGGGTGGGGTCACCCGTTATGTATTGATCCATGTCCCCTGGGGCAGGACCCAGATCCCCAAACACTTTTTATGACAATAACTTGCATATAAGCCTTTAAAATTAGCACTTTTGATTATTCATGTTCGTGTCCCATAGACTTTAACGGTGTTCACGTGTTCGAACAAATTTTTTGCCTGTTCACAAGTTCTGGTGCGAACCGAACAGGGGGGTGTTCGGCTCATCCCTAACTGGCAGTAACGCACACAAAAGGATATGGCGCTAAACTGGCAGTAATGCACGCAAAACTATATGACGTTAAACTGGCAGTAACCCACACAGAAGTACATGGCGTTAAACTGGCAGTAACGCATGCAAAACTAGATGGTGTTAAACTGGCAGTAACGCACACAGAATATGTAATAAATGTAAGTAAGGTCCTTTGCGCTATCAAAGTGAATGTATAATATAGTACTTTGATAAATTGCAGCTAGATCTAAAGTGTATGAGTGCACTAAATTGGTATAAAATAAATAAGTGATCAGCGCAACTTAATATTATAAATATAGATGATTTAGCACTGTGCAATATGCAATATATCAATGAGACACATGTAAATTATATAGATGAATGTAGCAATAATCCATATAATCTCTCTTTATCACACTGTTGACACAACAAATAGTGGTGCTGCAATATTGCACAGTGCTAAATCATCTACATATATTTATAGTATGAACGTTCATTGGCATTGTTTTATTTGAGCACTAGCTCATGTTTGCACCTAGCAATTTTGCACAGCATCTTTAGTGTTTTTTTGCACAGTCGCATTTTTTAGCAATTTTTGCACAGATTATTGCACAGTGCTAAATCATCTATATTTATAATATTAAGTTGCGCTGATCACTTATTTATGTTAAACTGGCAGTAACACACACAAAACGATATGGTGTTAAACTGGCAGTAACGCATGCAAAACTATATTGCATTAAATTGGCAGTAACGCACAGAAGTAAATGGAGTTAAACTGGCAGTAACACACAAAACTATGTGGCATTAAACTGCAGTAACGCACACAAAACAATATGGCATTAAACTGGCAGTAACGCACGCAAAACTATATGGTGTTAAACTGGCAGTAACGCACACAGAAGTAAATGGCGTTAAACTGGCATTAACTAAATCAAATAGATGTGTTCAACTACACTGACGCTATCTGAACTGTCCGTACTCTAGCTATACACTAATGCAAAGATTACTGACAAGGTCTCACTACACTATACTGAAACTTTATGAGCTGTCCCTATTCCAGACTAATGTATGTATGAATGACACGGTCTCACTACACTACAGCTGCACACTATGCAAAGCTGAATGATGGTCCTCCTCACTACACTCACATTATCCCTAGACTGACACTAAACTAATATTCTACACTGACAATTGAAGCAAAATAGCACAGTATAGTACACTAACTAACTGATAGCACTGAACAGAGCCCTGTTCTTTCTTTCTCCACGCTGAAATCACACTGAAAATGGCTGCCATTGAAAGAATACTTTTATACTGTGGGGCGTGAATAATCCATGATTGGATGAAGTCATGATGACAGTGTCCAATCATGACTCTGACAGTGCTCTGTGCCCTGATTGGCTGAAGCTTTCACTGCTTCAGCCAATCAAGGTTTGCAATGCACTGTTCAGCACCGCAATGCATTGTGGTCGGTTCGGGGGGGCCAAACAAATGGGTACTTCGACCTTTTGTTCATCAAACATCCGAACAGCTAAAGTTCGGCCCGAACTTATGCTCGGGCCGAACCGTTCACCCATCCCTGTTGAGGACAACATTTTTGAAGAACCATGTATATACACTATATTACCAAAAGTGTATTACCAGCGCTTTGTGCACTGGTCCAAATTTTTTGGTGGAGGGGGGGGTTATGGTGTGGGGTTGTTTTTCAGGGGTTGGGGCTTGGCCCCTTGGTTCCAGTGAAGGGAAATCTTAAGGTGTCAGCATACCAAGACATTTTGGACAATTTCATATTCTCAACTTTGTGGGTACAGTTTGGGGATGGCCCCTTCCTGTTCCACCATAACCGTGCACCAGTGCACAAACAAAGTCCATAAAAACATTGATGAGCGAGTTGAGGAACTTGACTGGCCGGCACAGAGTCCTGACCTCAACCCAATAGAATACATTTGGGATGAATTAGAGCGAAGACTGCGAGCCAGGCTTTCTCATCCACATCAGTGCCTGACCTCACGAATGCGATTCTGGAAGAATGGTCAAACATTCCCATAGACACACTACTAAACCTTGTGGACAGTCTTCCCAGAAGAGTTGAAGCAGTTATAGCTGCAAAGTATGGGCCAACTCAATATTGAACCCTACAGACTAATGCCGCGTACATACGGTTGGAATTTCCGACAACAAATGTTCGATGTGAGCCTGTTGTCGGAAATTCCAACCGTGTGTAGGCTCCATCTCAAATTTTCCGACAACAAAATCCCTTGTAAATTCTGATCGTGTGTTCACAATTCCGACGCACAAAATTCCACGCATGCTCGGAATCAAGCAGAAGAGCCACACTGGCTATTGAACTTCATTTTTCTCGGCTTTTCATACATGTTGTACGTCACCGCTTCTTGGCGATCGGAATTTCCCACAATATTTGTGCAACCGTGTGTATGCAAGACAAGTTTGAGCCAACATCCGTCGGAAATAAATCCAGGATTTTGTTGTCGGAATGTCCGATCGTCTGTATGTGGCATTAGACTGGGATGCCTTTAAAGTTCATGTGCATGTAAAGGGAGGTGTCCCAATACTTTTGATAATATAATCTATATATAGAATTAGGTTTAGATAATAGATGCTTTTTTTAATGTGGTAATCAGATTACTTAATGCAATATAATAACATTGACCAAAAACTTTTTTATTGAATGGTATATCAGTTTTTAAAAATCACAAACATCTCCTGGGACAAATCTTCAAAACCTGTGAATCAAGGAGATTTAGTAGCTGTAAATATCAAATCAAGCCAAAATGTTACACAAAACTAGCATGATAAATGGCATTACTTTACCTTTAAAGGCATCTCAACTCCACTTTGGGATAGCTCACAGCAGAGGTTTTTAGATACTGGAAGACTGGCCCACTAATGCATTCCATGTCCTGCTGCAACTCCTTAATTATTTTCTGTGTTGTACATATTACAAAGGATAAATCATGGGCCTATCTGGAAGTGTTTTCTCATTCCAAAGCATATCAGAATCTTGCTGACACTGATCCAGAGCTGAGACTGTCACTCCTGCATAAACATGATATCATTTCCATTCCATTCATACTCCTGCCAGACAGCTGCTGTCAGCATCAGTGAGCAAAAATGCCACCTCACTTGTGACAGCTGCCACTAGAGGTACTTTGTACATAAGCCAGGCTAGGAAAAAAAAAAAAACAGCCAGGCATGCAGATGCTATTTAAAGCAGAAGGCCATAATACTCACTGCAGAATATCTTATAATGCCAGTGTGCATGCCATTTAATTAAACAGATTGCTTGTACATGATGTTTCTATGCTGTAAACAAAGGACCATGTGTTTGTGTGTGTATATATTTTATACACGAAAATCCACATATATACTAATATATTAAACGTGTGTATATAATAGTATAGTGTGGCAGATATATATATATATATATATAAAAATATCTGAAAAGTGTGGCGTGCATTTGTATTCAGCCCCATTTACTCTGATACTAAAATCTAGTGGAACCCATTGCCTTCAGAAGTCTCCTAATTAGTCAAATGCCTTCAGAAGTCCCCTAATTAGTCTCCTAATTTAATCTCAGTATAAATACAGCTGTTCTGTGAAGCCCTCAGAGGTTTGTTAGAAAACCTTAGTGAACAAACAGCATCATGAAGGCCAAGGAATACACCAAACAGGTCAGGGATAAAGTTCTGGAGTAGTTTTAAAGCAGGGTCAGGTTATAAAAAAAATCCCAAGCTTTGAACATCTCACAGAGCACTGTTCAATCCATCATCCGAAAATGGAAAGAGTATGGCACAACTGCAAACCTACCAAGATATGGTCATCCACCTAAACTGACAGGCCGGGCAAGGAGGGCATTCATCAGAGAAACAGCCAAGAGGACCATGGTCACTCTGGAGGAGTTGCAGAGATCCACAGCTCAGGTGGGAGAATCTGTCCACAGGACAACTATATATTTGTGCACTCCACAAATCTTGTTGAAAGAAAGCCATGAGAAGTCCCGTTTGCTGTGTCCTCCACATGGCTTCTCGCCAACTGCAAACATGTGGAAGAAGGTGCTCTGATCAGATGACACCAAAAGTGAACTTTTTGGCCTAATAGCAAAACTTACACTGCACATCACCCTGAACACAGCATCCCCACTGTGAAACATGGTGGGGGCAGCAATCATGTTGTGGGGATGCTTTTCTTCAGCAGGGATAGGGAAGCTGATCAGAGTTGATGGGAAGATGGATGGAGCCAAATACAGGGCAATCTTAGAAGAAAACCTGTTAGAGTCTGCAAAAGACTTGAAACTGGGGTGGAGGTTCACCTTCCGGCAAGACAACGACCCTAAACATACATCCAGAGCTACAGTGGAATGGTTTAGATCAAAGCATATTCATGTGTTAGAATGGCCCGGTCAAAGTCCAGACCTAAATCCATTTGAGAATCTGTGGCAAGACTTGAAAACTGCTGTTCACAGACGATCTGCATCCAATCTGACAGAGCTTGAGCTATTTTGCAAAGAAGAATGGGCAAAAATGTCACTCTAGATGTGCAAAACTGGTAGAGACATCCCCAAAAAAACTTGCAGCTGTAATTGCAGCGAAAGGTGGTTCTACAAAGTATTGACTCAGGCGGGCTGAAGACAAATGCACGCCACGCTTTTAACATATTTATTTACTTTTTTAAGGCACTGTATGTATATATATATATATATATATATATATATATATATATATATATTTATGGTCGGAGCCCTATGTCCGATATGGACATAGATAACACTTATAGTAAAGATAAGACTTACCATCGGAAATAGACCTGAAAGTGTGGACTTACCATATGAAATAGACCTGAAAGTGTGCCTTGGTCTAATGGCCGGTATGCCAAAATAAGGGGGCATACCCTGGTTTAAGAAATGATTATTCTGTAAGAGAAATGAATGAAATGAGTAGTTGAGAAATGCTGTGAAATGGGGATGGGAGGGTGGGTATCGCGCACAGGAAACCGACAAGCACCACAGGTGAGCGGGCTGCTTAAATACCCCCCGGGCTCCTCCCATAAATTCAGGCCACCATACTGGCCTTCCTACTTATGGTCGGAGCCCTATGTCCGATATGGACATAGATAACACTTATAGTAAAGATAAGACTTACCATCGGAAATAGACCTGAAAGTGTGGACTTACCATATGAAATAGACCTGAAAGTGTGCCTTGGTCTAATGGCCGATATGCCAAAATAAGGGGGCAAAAACATTCAGGTAGGGTTATAATTTTATTGGTTTTCAGTTATTTATTGAGCCAGTTTGGAGAATGCCTGTGCCATCTCTGTTTGTGGATTGGGGATGTACCGGGCGAAGCAGGCTGATTTCCACCTGCCTAACCTTTTGATGATGTGATCTGGCACCCCGTGGCGGGATGCCGCGGAGGCTGCTCCGATGCGGAAAGAGTGTCCGGAATACTGACTAGGGTTAAGGTGGAGATTGCGGAGAAGTATTCTTATGTGGCTCACAAACTGAGAGGCATTTAAGGGTTTGACTGGGAATGGTAGAAGGGGACTGCTGTCTGGTTGTTCAGGCAGGAGAGATAGGAGTCGGTTGAGTACAGCGACTGGACACCAGCTGTTGTTGGTTCTGTAGAGGTGGATGTTCACTCCCGAGCCAGTTTGCTGGGTTTTAGAGACCTCGAGATGCAGGATAAAGTGGTCTTGGTGTCGAAGCAAGTGTCGTCTGCATAGTACTAGGTCTGTGGGTTTGTTAGTGGTGAATTCGCCAGGCCGCAAGAACCCGTAGTAAGCTAAATATATGGCTGCTTGTAGGACCGTGCTGGGGAGCAGACCGAATGGCGAAGTAGCCAGTATGTTTGACATGTCCCTAAAGATGGGCCCCGTAATGGGCAAACGCTTAGTGCTGATGACTGGTTGTTGTTTCTGTATTCCCCTTAGGATGGCTCGTATAGCGTGGGATGAGAACAGTGACGACTTCGTCGGGTCTTCAAGCGCCATGAAATGTTGAATGCCGGCTAGGTATAACCGGATGGTGTTGTAGGATAAGGCCAGCTGCGTGTGGCAGTGTGCCGTGAAGGCCAGTACCTGTTTGATATCTGTTGGTTCTTTGCGGCAGGGCGTGAGGAATTTGTTGAAAGCCTTCCAAGCTGTCTGGTAGGCTTTGAGTGTGTTGCGGGAGAGGGAATTATTTATGAGTTGCGTAGCTCCGTGTAGATGTTGCACTAATCCAGGGTCAGTTGTGACCAGACGGGGATAGGGGCCGACATTGGGTCGGCATCGGGAACCTGTTTGAAAAAGGAGGGATAATTGAAACGTGATAGTGCGTCAGCTGCTGAGTTGTATCTGCCGGGTATAAATTCACAGTGTATGTTGAACTGATGTTGTAAAGACAGTTGAACCAACCTGCGCAGGAAGGACATGACTGCTAGGGACTTGGACCTGCCTCTGTTGATGATGTCTGCCGTGGCCTGGTTGTCGGTGGTGAAGACTACGGTTTGTCCTGTCCAGTGGTGGCCCCAGAGTTGTGCGGCTGCCACTATGGGATAAAGCTCAAACAGGGCAGATGTTTGGAAAAAGCCAGGTATCAATAGTATCTGTTGAGGCCAGGGTCCTGAAAACCAATGATGGCCAAAAATTGCCGCGAAACCTGTGGAGGCTGCAGCGTCAGTCACTACCTGGGGTGAATGGATCGAAACCATAGGTATGAATAGAGATATGCCATTCCAGGCGGACAAGAATTCCTCCCACATTGATAGGTCCGCTATAGCTGCGGAGTCTAATTTCAAAATCTGATCAGGGTCTTGAGTTTCTGACAGAAATCCAAGTAGGCGTGATACGAATGTGCGGCCTTGTGGGATAATTCGCATAGCGAAGTTGAGCATACCTAGGAGAGACTGCAACTGTTTTTTGGTACAGCCGTTGGTGTGTGTAAACTCGTAAATAACTGCCCTAATGCGTGTTAATTTGTCGGGAGGGAGGCTGGCCTGCATTGCGCAGGTATCCAAGCTGACCCCGAGAAAGGTGATGATGTTTGCTGGACCGTCGACTTTGTGCTCGGCGATAGGAACGTTGAGGTTTCCAAAAATTACTCTCAGTTTGTCGAGATCTCCTGGGGGCTTGTTGGGCGGTTCTATCAGTAGGAAGTCATCCAGGTAATGGATGACTTCATGGCATTGGCCCTTGTGTAATAGTATCCAAACGAGGGACTGTGCGAACGTGTCGAAGAGCCACGGGCTACTCTTCGAACCGAAGGTGAGTTTCGTAGCAAAATAATACGCTTCCTTCCATTTGATGCCATGCCAGCACCACAGGGATGGGTGGATGGGCAGGAGCTTGAAGGCATCCGAGATGTCGGCTTTGGAGAGCCAGGCACCTGTGCCTGCTTTGATGATCGCTTGTATTGCCATGTCCACTGAGGAGTATTTTAGGGAAAACTCTTCGGAGGGAATCAGGGAATTGAGACTGGGTATGTGCGAAGAATGAGGCGCAGACAAGTCGTACACCAAACGCAATTTATTAGAGAATTTGCCCTTGACAAGCCCAATAGGGCTGACTCTCCATGTGCTGAAAGGGGGGCAAGTGAAAGGGCCTATTACATAGTCTCGATCTACCTCTGCCTGTAAGAGCTGATCTATGGCCTGTTCGTCGATGGCTGCCGAACGAAGATTGGCGCATTCGTGAGTACTGTGGGGCAGTGCAATGAGGCCGGTGTGAAAGCCTATTGTGAAGCCTTGGATAAGGTAGGTGGCCAGGGAAGGGGTGGGGTGTGAAGTGAGATACAGTCCTAGCCATAAGATGTTGATTCGGCTTAGTCATGCCCTCTTGTTTTGCTTGACTTCACACAAATTCCTAGGGTGTGCTCTTTGGCATAAAGTGCAGATGTGAAGTAGGCGGCATTGGCTGAAGTTGCAGGACCCGTAGTTGTAGTTATTACAGATGGCTGCCCCTCCCACGGTTCGGACTGGGCGTCCGAGTTTGTCCACCTGAGGCGTTGGTTCAGGGGGTGACTGGCCCTGTACTGTACCTGAGGTAGAGGGGAACTCGAAGGGCCGTCTGATCGCCGTATTGGAGCACCAGGTGGCAGTGTGGGTGGAAGACTGGCAAATTGCACACAGAGGTGAGCGTAAGCCGGCAAAGTGGCGGCAGAAGAGCTCTGTGTCCATGAGACTCCAATCTGTCGCGATCTGGAATTGTGCGAATCTGGCGGCGGCCTTGGCTGAGAAGGAACGATGATAATCGTAGAAAGCGAAACCTCCATACTTGTGGCCCAAGTCTACCACAGTATGGAGGTATAAGTCCAGCTCTTCCCGCCTGCTGGGGGTGGCTGAGCATAGGACATCTCTAAGCATGCCAAAGGCCAGGGTAAATTCGGGGACTGATAGCTTGCGGTTCAGCCTGGGGTCTTTGGCTTTAATGACCACCGATATGTCGCCCCAGGAGTAGGCTTTATTTTCTGCTAAATCATGCACGGAGATAAGGAGAGAGGCCAGGTTGACGTCCTTGCCGTCCAAAATGTCCTTCCTGATACTGGTTGGGACCAGGTGGGAGGGGTAGACAATGACGCTTGAGCCTGAGGTACCTGTAGGAAGAGGTGTCAAGGTCTGAGTTGCCGTTGGGTCGGGGACTGCTGTGGCCGGTCGGGCCTCCAGAAGTGCCACCCTGGCCTGGACGTCTGCAACTGAGGTGGATAGAGATGATACCATTGTGTGTAACTGCGAGATGGCCGATGATATGGACTGGAGAGATGCCTGTTGGGTACTGGCTCCTGCTGCTGGTGGGGGGAAGAGGAGTTTGAAGAGCTCGCCTTTCCTCGCTGTGGCGGGGAAGGGGACACCTCTGCGTCTGAGCTCTGCCGTCAGTCTGGGGATAGTCCATCCCCTGAGGGATTGCACGCTGCCGCTTTCTGAGACCGGAGTAGGTGATAGAGGGGCCGTGAAGTCTTCACTGCCGGCCTGGGACATGGTTGCTCTGGTGAGGATCTCTCGAGCTTTATCTCCTGGTTGACTGTAACCTATTGGGGGTGAGATGGATTTCAAGTTTTTCTTTGATCCGCTGCGTCATACTTACCCGACTTGTTCTCCCTTTTTTTTTTTTTTTTTTTTACCTGGGGGGATATCGTCCAACCTGGTGCAGGGTGGACCTACTGAACTTTGACTGACCTGAGGAAGATGAAAGGTGACAATTCGTGAAGGGATTGCTAAGTAACTTGAAGCAATGATTTGTATGGTGCTTGCAATTTGTGACAATGAAATGGTTCGAAATGTTTGCCTTGATTGTGAAATGAATGAACTGCATGACAGAGGTGCGGCCTGGTCGTGTCACGATTTGTTCGACCGTGGACCGGGCTCTGGAGCATGTACTGAAATGAGGCAACTAAAATACTGGTGCTCCTGGGTCGAATCGGTGCTTGTTTGCTGCATCTGGATTCGAATAGGAGTGCGGTATTGAATAAATGAGAGAAATGATTGTTTTGACCGAGGCTCGTATTGGTTGTGCCGTGTTAGCGACTGGCAACCAACCGAGCTCTGGTGTGGGTATGAAATGTGATCGAAACCTGTGATGCATGCCGTGCCGAATCGGTGCGCCTTGGATGCGACTGGTTTCGAAACGGTGATGCGTTGTGAGAGTACAATGGTAGAAATTGCGTGACAGAGATATGGGTCAATCCCCGGTGTCTGCGATTCAGCTATGATCCGGATTTCTGGAGCATGTATTAGAAATGTGGCCAATCCTGGGGCACGCCGAGACGAATCGGTGCATTTTCATGCGACTGAATTCCTGTCGGAACGTGATACGTGGGAATGAAATGATAACCATGACAGAGGTACAAATGACTGATAAGGTAACTCTGGAGCATGTATAGAAATGAGGCCGATCCTGGGGCACGCCGAGATGAATCGGTGCATTTTATGCGACTAATTCATGTCGGAACGTGATACATGGAAATGAAATGATAACCATGACAGAGGTACAATTGACAGATAAACGTAACTCTGGAGCATGTATAGAAATGAGGCCAATCCTGGGGCACGCCGAGACGAATCGGTGCATTTTTTATGCGACTGAATTCATGTCGGGACGTGATACATGGGAATGAAATGATAACCATGACAGAGGTACAATTGACAGATAAACGTAACTCTGGAGCATGTATAGAAATGAGGCCAATCCTGGGGCACGCCGAGACGAATCGGTGCATTTTTTATGCGACTGAATTCATGTCGGGACGTGATACATGGGAATGAAATGATAACCATGACAGAGGTACAAAATGACTGATAAAACGTAACTCTGGAGCATGTATAGAAATGAGGCCAATCCTGGGGCACGCCGAGACGAATCGGTGCATTTTTATGCGACTGAATTCATGTCGGAACGTGATACATGGAAATGAAATGATAACCATGGCAGAGGTACAATTGGCTGACAATAACGTAACTCTGGAGCATGTATAGAAATGAGGCCGTAATAACTGGGGCACACCGGGACGAATCGGCGCATCTTTGGTGCGATTGGATTCGAATCGGAGCGCGGTAGGTGACTGAAATGAGAAATGATTTGAAATGTCAGAAATGAGTTTTCAGAAATAAGAAATGATTTGAAATGTCCGAAATGATTTTTTAGAAATGTTTTTCCAGAAATGAGAAATGATTTGAAATGTCCGAAATGAGTTTTTTTTTTTTTTTTTAAATGTTTTAGAAATGAGAAATGATTGGTACCGAACTAACTTGATTTGATAACTTTACAAGCTGCGACTGGCTATGGCTGTCTACTAATACCGACAGGCTAGAAATGATGCGACGTCAGCGTCGCTGTGCTATCGAATTGTAACATATCGAAAGTACGAGCGATATACATTGCAGTTTATGCGATGCGGGTGAAACGAAATTTGAACTCACGGTTTAGTGACATGATATGAAAAACGAAAAGTCCGACGGGACCTTACCTGCGACAGCCAAGCCAGACGCGTGGTACAACTATAAACGAAAACGCGGACTTCGAAAGTTTAGAGTACGGAGTATCGAATACGGGAACTGCGAGGCAAGAACTTGCGGACGCTGGTATCGAATAGTCGGCTTAGTGACGTATATCGCGCACAGGAAACCGACAAGCACCACAGGTGAGCGGGCTGCTTAAATACCCCCCGGGCTCCTCCCATAAATTCAGGCCACCATACTGGCCTTCCTACATATATATATATATATATATATATATACAGTACCTCACAAAAGTGAGTACACCCCTCACATTTTTGTAAATAATTTATTATATCTTTTCATGTGACAACACTGAAGAAATTAGACTTTGCTACAATGTAAAGTAGTGAGTGTACAGCTTGTATAACAGTGTAAATTAGCTGTCCTCTCAAAATAACTCAACACACAGCCATTAATGTCTAAACCGCTATCAACAAAGTGAGTACACCCCTAGGTGAGCATGTCCAAATTGAGCCCAAAGTATCAATATTTTGTGTGGCCACCATTAATTTCCAGCACTGCCTTAACCCTCTTGGGCGTGGGGTTCGGCAGAGCTTCACAGGTTGCCACTGGAGTCCTCTTCCACTCCTCCATGAGGACATCACCGAGCTAGTGGATGTTAGAGACCTTGCGGTCCTCCATCTTCCATTTGTGGATGCCCCACAGATGTTCAATAGGGTTTAGGTCTGGAGACATGCTTGGCCAGTCCATCACCTTTACCCTCAGCTTCTTTAGCAAGGCACCAGTCATCTTGGGTGTGTCTTTGGGGTCGTTATCATGTTAAAATATTGCCCTGCGGCCCTTTCTCCAAAGCATGCTCTACTTCAGTATGTCACAGTATATGTTGGCATTCATGGTTCCCTCGATAAACTGTAGCTCCCCAGTGCCAGCAGCACTCATGCAGCTCCAGACCATGACACTCCCACCACCATGCTTGACTGTAGGCAAGACACACTTGTCTTTGTACTCCTCGCCTGGTTGCCTCCACACACACTTGACACCATCTGAATAAAATACGTTTATCTTGGTCTCATCAGACCAAATGACATGTTTACAGTAATCAATGTCCTTAGTCTGTTTGCCTTCAGCAAACTGTTTGTGGGCTTTCTTATGCATCATCTTTAGAAGAGGCTTCATTCTGGGACAACAGCCATGCAGACCAATTTGATGCAGTGTGCAGCGTATGGTCTGAGGCTGACCCCCACCCCTTCAACCTCTGCAGCAATGCTGGCAGAACTCATTTGTCTATTTCCCAAAGGCAACCTCTGGATATGACGCTGAGCATGTGCACTCAATTTCTTTTGTCGACCATGGCGAGGCCTGTTCTGAGTGGAACCTGTCCTATTAAAACGCTGTATGGTCTTGGCCACCATGCTGCAGCTCAGTTTCAGGGTCTTGGCAATCTTCCTATAGCCTAGGTCATCTTTATGTAGAGCAACAATTCTTTTTTTCAGATCCTCTGAGAGTTCTTTGCCATTAGGTGCCATGTTGAACTTCCAGTGACCAGTATGAGAGAGTGAGAACACCAAATTTAACACACCTGCTCCCCTGCCACACCTGAGACATTGTAACACTAACGAGTCACATGACATTGGGGAGGGAAAATGGCTAATTGGGCACAATTTGGACATTTTCACTTAGGGGTGTACTCACTTTTGTTGCCAGAGATTTAGACATTAATGGTTGTGTGTTGAGTTGTTTTTTTTAGCGGACAGCAAATTTACACTGTTATACAAGCTGTGCACTCACTACTTTACATTGTAGAGAAGTGCAATTTCTTCAGTGTTGTCACATGAAAAGATATAATAAAATATTTACAAAAATGTGAGGGGTGTACTCACTTTTGTGAAATACTGTATATGCAAGTATGAAACACAGACCTCATATCAAACAAATTACACCAAGTGGTCTTACCCCAATGCTGATTAGTTTCTCTGAGTTGCACTTTGTTGTTTGTTGTATTTTGCATATTTTATTGACCAGGCATTGCTATTACTGATAAGCTTAGAGACCATAAACTGCGGAACTGTATATCTACCAGTCAATAACCAAACAACTTCATCATTGGCTGTTTTGATTTTAGAAAAGGAACCCTAATTGTTTGTTATGGGTTACAGTAATAGTGGTCATGAATGTTTCAAACTTTTTAGCTGATCAATGTGCGATTTAATCAAGAGTCAAAATCAACAAACATTTGAATAGCCATAGCTTTTTGTCAGATTGACTTAGACTCAATTTAGATTAGATTAGATCAAATGGAGTCGATCAGCCAGGGTGGAAAATGATCATTTTGCGCCGACTGATACTTTGTTTATAAATCATATTTTGATCGTTCAGATTATGTGATTATGTGATGGAAACAGAAGCAATTGATCATTTAAAAGGGATTTTACACTTTTATTGTTTCACTTTAAGCATTATTAAAATCACTGCTCCCGAAAAAATGGCAGTTTTTAAAACTTTTTTTTGCATTGATCCATGTTCCCTGGGGCAGGACCCAGGTCCCCAAACACTTTTTATGACAATACCATGCATATAAGCCTTTAAAATTAGCACTTTTGATTTCTCCCATAGAATTTTAAAGGGTGTTCCGCGGCATTAGAATTTGCCGCGAACACTCCAAATTGTTCGCTGTTCGGCGAACTTGCGAACAGCCAATGTTTGAGTCGAACATGAGTTCGACTCGAACTCGAAGCTCATCCCTAAGCAGGAGTAATCTCGACAGCGGCAGTGGTGCACAGGCAAGCAGTCCCCTGCACATACACACACTGACAGGTCACACAGGCTATTGTAGAATGTGCAGTCCCCAGACTCTCATTGTGTGCTCATGGTCATAATGATCACAGCACAGCAGGTACTCCATGGCTCTGTCAGTGTAACATGGCTGTTGGGTGCTGACTTTCCTGATATATGGCTGTACTGTGTGTTACAGACTATAACACAGCACAGCCATAACAAAGTCAGCACCACACAATCATGTTACACTGAAAGAGCTATAGAGAACCTGCTGTGCTCTGATCATCATAATGATAATGACCAACATAGTGAAATGCTTCTTTACACATGTGATGGGTAGGGACAGTAAAAACACACAGCCACGATGCATTGTTACCACCCCCAAACCTTTGATAACCTTTCACCCAAGCTTTGCAATCAGGTCCACCTGTCAGTTTTTCATGCAGACCTGATTGAAAGCTCCATGTAGGTTTACAGGTATGAATTGACTTGTGTGCATTTAGATCCGCCTACCTCCGTGTCCATTCAGGTAAAAAAAAAAAAAAAACTGGAAAAGAACATACTTTTCAATTTTTCCAGACCTAAATTTGATAGATCAGAGGTAGCCTGATGTAAATGGACACAAGTGTGTGATGTATGGGGACACAAACTGAATGGGCACAGATGTCAAAACACTGACATCTCTCCCATTCAGATCCAGTTATTATTGGTGGGACACTGTAAATGTTACATGTTCCAGCTCCTGCCACCAGACACCCCCCCCGACAGTGTGGGGGCAGGGGCATAGCCAGAGGTGGGGTTGTGGGCGGGGTCAGGGGCAAAGCCATGGGCGGAATCAAGGGGGCCCCGTCAGGTGGGCTGTATGGAGCCCCATGATTTCTAACAGCGGCCCTGCTCCCAGGACTCCTACAGGAAAAGATAGGCAGATAGAGAAAAAGGTGGGACATAAAAAGCAGAAGGAAAAGAGAGAATGTGAAAGAGACAAACTGAATAAACTTGTTATAGCGCATTCTATATTCCTCATATCCCCCTGGGGCAGGAAAGGTCCAGCCTCTTCCTGACCCATAACAAAAAGGTCAGAGGTCCCCTGGGTAGGGGCAGCTCTGTCAGCCTTCGAGAGAAAGTAAAACACCCCTCAAAGGCTGTTGGAGGTGCATTGCACCCACCACGGTCTCACCACCATTTAAATAAGTAATATTATTAACATATGAACCGAGTCTCATTCTCTGTAAAGATAATTGGGCCAGAAACCGGGTGAATGGACTTTCAGCTGGCCCAGACCCCCCCCGCCAGGGACACCTCCAGAACATAGATACCCCCTGTGATGGCCTCAGCCCACAGAGTGTCCACATAAATTCGGTAATAGGATCAACAGGCTTAGCGTACCATAAAGGAACTGTATAGTGGAATATAATAGTACATTCCTTGGGTCTCTCCTCTAAGGGAGAGAGCTAGGCAGTATTAAGCTTTAGGGATATGTAGACTTCGTAACCAGAACATTTTTAAAGAAGGGGGCCCCGGCCTCACTACTGTAACTGAAGTGCAACATAAAAAAAAGGAGGGGGGGGAGAAAAAGTGCCCTAGATAACAGAGAGAGACTATTAGGTGTGTCCCTTCTCCCTTCCCATCCCTCAGATTGTTCCCAAAGGGTTGACCCCCTCTGTAATGGAGGATGAGTGTAGTTCAATTTGGATGGGGTCAGCAACAACAGGGGTAACCAAATAGGGTGTTTAGATCACATTGATTGAAGCTGCATCTGTCCAACTGTGCTCAGGGTGGAAGAGAGTCCTTCGATCATTTGGAGTGGTGCTTTTTCCACGCCGGCTTGAGAGGGCTTGCAGGGCATTTCGCTGAGGGTGTTGTTGTGTTTTCCGGCCTGATGAGGGTTGCAGTTCTTGCAATAATAAATCCAGGTGTAGAAGAATACGCTCGCCTTCGGCAAACAATAGGAAGCCATATCTTTTGTTGTGAAATGAGAAGTTCAGGCGGAGTGGAAAAGACCATCTGTAGGTCATTTCATTTTGCGTCAAGACTTGGAGAAGGGGTTTCAAGGCTCTCCTTTTCTGTACAGTGTAGGGTGAGAGGTCTGCAAAAATTTGGTTGTCCTTGGAATGTCAGGTTTTTTGCTGCACACGACCTTTTCATTACATCTTCTTTCAAAAATGTAGAAAAATGTACCAAAACTTCTGGCAGAGTTTTGGTTAATTTTGACTACTGATTGATCTGCCTTTCTGTCAGTGTGTTCCATCCGCATACCCAGTTGTTGGAAATCAGCGTGGATTGATGAAGTTATTTGAGCAGCGTTTTGAGCTAGGCCCCTGGATAGCATTGTGGAGAATGCTGACATCATGGATGAAAAATCAGTAGGTGTAGGTGGAAGGCCTTATAGTGCCCCCTCACAAGCCTCTAGTGGTGCCATGGGATCAGACATTGGGGTCAGGAGAAGGCTATCAAGTGTTCTCCCTATTAGGGATTCAGTGGATGTGGGTGAGGGTGTCATCGTGTGGGCTGCACTCACTGTGTCTATTTGTGGTAAACGAGGCACGGTTCCCGGGGTGTCTTGGTCCGCGATGGAGTCCGCGAGTCTTCCTCCTCTGTCCCCCTGCCCTGTGTACTTGCGGCCGCCATCTTGGAATGGCTGTGGGGCTTGGAGGTCGCATTCAGTGAGCGGGATAGGTCCTGTCTGGCAGTGCCTGCTGACATCAAGGTGATCCTGGGGTGTGCCCCTTACTATTGCTCATAGAGCGGGCTCGGAATGAGCTCTCAGCCGGCTGCGACAGGTGTCGCTAGACCAGAGCGGCATGAAGCTCTAGATGATCGCGGCCCTCTTGGCAGCCTCCGCGCATGCGCCCTTTTTGATTTACTTTAAATCAGCTTATTGCATCCAGGTAATTTTCGGGGAGCTACTGCTAAATTATTATATCTACAGCTCACAGTACATTAGCATGATCAGTAAGCTATAGATATAGTATAATAAAATTAAAAAATCTGTGGTTTACCTACAGTATCAGTATTCTGCCTGCTCATGTCCATACATCATTGCTCACTACCCAAGGAACCCCTAGAAATTTCTGGAGAAACCCTGGCTGGAAATAGATGCCTTAAATTCTGGCAAAAAAATAGAAGTTGCCTAGAAGGAGTAAGTTTAAAAAAAAAATGCCAGCCTCTGGATATGTGTCATCACGACAGCCTGGACTCACAGTGCACTGAACAACACTTACACCCCATTATATGAGCAATGTTCAGTGCAGGAGTAAGGACCACCCTCTGCCCCTGGAGAAGAGGACCCATTAATTAGGTTGAGTAAAGTCCTTCATGTTTATCCAATAAAACAAAATAGTTTATAAATAGACAAATTGAAAACCTCCATATACAGAACCCTATATCCACAGTCGATCCAGTGGAAAGTAAGAAACACTTATAGCACGGTTCAGTTTCCCCTAAAGGGGAAAAAAATTATTTCCAATCTCCAAAGGCGATGGAATATTCCCTGGATAATCAAACTATAGTGTTTATTACTTGCAAATGTAATAGACAGAAGAAAAGAGTCCCTTTTGTCTATTGCATTGACTTTGCATTAGTTAACTCTATTGAACTTGCATTAGTAAACAATTCTTACCTGCAATCAACTTCAGAAAGCAAGCTAGGAGTTCATTTTCTACAACTTGACATCAAAGTGAATCTGTGTGGACAGAAGTATGTAATCTGCCATTGAACATTGTTTAGAATATTATGGTTCCAGGGCTGTCTTCCTGATCCTGACTTCAAATGCCTAGGGATTTAATAACCTTGAACAAGCACTCAGATCTGATAAATTTTGGTCCCATCTCTACATATTTGTCTCAAATCACTGCCAAGATCAGTATGGCAACCCTCTTTACCGAGTCATAAAAACTCAACAATGGCAGCCCCCGTAATTCTATCCTCACACTTTCCCTTTAATGCATCCATAAACATTGGTTTGGGCTGGGATTGGAAGATAAACTGTTTTTTTTGAGTAGCAACAGACCCCCCCCCCCCAATTTATTAATTTCAGGGGGACAACCTATAGTTCAGTTTTGCTCTTTTCTTGCTAATACCAATTGTTTCCCAAAGTTTTAGACTAGTGTTAGAGGATGCGGCCCCCCTACCTTCCTCCATAATATTAATATGCATATTGGGTGTGCCAAGCATGCCAGACAAAGGTGTCATTTATTATTGGTACATCAAGCTGACTTTGAAGACGGCATGTACCAATGCTTCAAGCAAATACAATGGGCACCAGTTAGAGGTCCCACTTATGCCCTGCAGCAGAGGAATCAAACGAATAACTACTTTCTTTCCATGGGGGAAAAATTCCATGGAAGGCCAATTGTGCATAAAAAAATACTAAAAAGTACTGTGCAATACTAAGGGGTAAGAGGTATAGCACTAAGAAATGGTGGTAATAAACAAAGAGTTCATCAAAAATATAAAATTGATATGTTAATCAAAAACATAGTTCATCAGGAATAATCAGAAGACTGTAGAGAAAAAGCCGTCACCAACACCCAATATAACTGACTCTTACCGCCAGTGCATTGAATATACATAAAGAAAAGATTTATAGTTGGTCAAATCCACGTTTCATACGGCCCACTTAGTTACAGCAAGAGGTCCTTCTTCCACTGACCCACCAGATGCAATCAACTCAATCTCGGCAAAAACTTGACTTAGCAGTATGCTCCCAAAGGTATAGCACGGCGGCCACATATGCAGGAAATGGAAGAAACACTCTCATTGCGCAGACATCCAACAGAAAAGCGAATTTATTTAGTAAAAAATGATATCCAAACTCACATGTAATAGATAGAATACAGGCAATAGTAAAGCGTCCAGCGCTTCCTACCAACGAGACGGCGGCCACTCCCCCGTCCACAGCGCTACGTCAAAATGCCTTTACTCAACCCAACGTTTTGTCACAAAATTGCATCTTCACGCCCCTGAAGATGCATGTTTGTGACGAAATGTCGGGTTGAGTAAGGGACGCGTGACGTAGCGCTGTGGACGGGGGAGTGGTCACTATCTCATTGGTAGGAAGCGCTGGACACTTTCCTATTGCCTGTATTCTATCTATTACATGTGAGTTTGGATATAATTTTTTACTAAATAAATTCGCTTTTCTGTCAGATGTCTGCGCAATGAGAGTGTTTCTTCCATTTTCTGCATATGTGGCCGCCGTGCTATACCTTTGGGAGCATACTGCTAAGTCAGGTTTTTGCCGAGATTGAGTTGATTGCATCTGGTGGGTCAGTGGAAGAATGAAACGTGGATTTGACCAACTATAAATCTTTTCACTGTGTATATCCAATGCACTGGCGGTAAGAGTCAGTTATATTGGGTGTTGGTGATGGCTTTTTCTCTCCAGTGTTCTGATTATTCCTCATGGACTATGTTTTTGATTAACATATCAATTTTATATTTTTGATGAACTCTTTGTTTATTACCACCATTTCTTAGCGCCACACCTCTTACTCCTTATTTTTAGCATTGTACCTAACAATATTGTGTTAGCAGCTACTTCTACTATTATTTTTCTCAGTTTAGCGCAACAAATCTTCTCCTTTTTACCGTAAAATACTGTAGGTGCTATCAAAATGCATATTTTCATTTGTGGTTGTTGAGGAATAAGAAAACTCAGCTAATAATAAAATACTTAGGTGAACAAAACAGAAATGATTTTGCTGTCTTCATTACTAGCTAGTTCCATTATTATTTATATGTAAGAAAATATATTGCGCAAAACTAGAAACAGATGTAATAATCCCTCCTGCCTAGGAATCAGACACACAGGTCGTGTCACAGAGACTTTGTGACTTTGCCTGATTTGCAACTAATTGTGGAGCTAATTTGCTAAATGTCCCCAGATCCTGCAGATTGTTTCCAAGAAGCTTGAGGGACATACTCTATAGACAATTCCATTTAAATAAAGAACAGTGTAAAATCAAACAAACCTAGTAAAGTTGTTTCTTATCTGAACCAAGCGCAACACTGCCGAATCATCTTCTTTGTAGGTAACCAGTGACGCATGTTATTCACCCGAATATCTACATTGCTGGGGTCCTCACATATATTGTTACAAAAAATAGAAATTACATTTACTCACCATTTGGTTTTTGTTTTTCTGCTCATTATTCTGCTTCTCCCAATCCATATAGAGTGGGTATAGAACTCCCTTTAAAATAATAACATTTTGCTACTTTTTAGCCTGAAATGAAGACAGACACAATTTATGTTTTATCCAGCTGTGTTTACTCAGTGCAACTTCTAACATCCAAATGAAAGATATAACACCAACAAGTCAGAAAAAATCTAAAAATCACTGGATAATCTAAAGAATAACTGAGTTGGAAAAAGGATCACCCCTAGTGTCAGTATTTTGTTGAAGCACCTTTTACTTTAATTATGGCCTTTAGTCTGTTGGGATATGTCTCTACTAACTTTGCAGATCTAGACTTTACAATATTTGCCCACTCTACTTTGCAGAACTGCTCAAGTTCAGTTAAATTTGATGGTGACAGTTTGTGAACTGCAGTCTTCAAGTCATTCCACAGATTTTCAGTGGGGTTTAAAGGCTGGGCTCTGAGTAGGCCATGCAAGGACATTCACCTTTTTCTCCTCCAACCACTGTGTGGTCATTTTTGCTGTGTACTTTGGGTCATGGTCATGTTGGAAGGTTGCCAACTTTTTGACAGAGGGCAGCATATTTTCCTCAAGAATTTGACAGTATTTTGCCCCATCCATTTTTTCTTCTATCCTGACAAGTGCTCCAGTCCCTGCTGCAGAGAGATACCCCCATGACAGAATATTGCCACCTCCGTGCTTTACTGTAGGAATGGTGTTTTTTGAATGGTGAGCAGTATTGGATTTCCTCCAGACATATCATTTGGTATTGAGGCCAAATAATAAAATTTTAGTCTCATATGAGCATAACACCTTTTTACATATGGCCTCAGAATCTTCAAGGTGCATTTTGGCAAAAAGCAGTCATGACTGCATGTGGCCTTTTTTGAGGACTGGCTTTTTTCTTCCAACCCTCCTATAAAAGCCATATTTGTGGAGAATCTGTTATATTGTTGTCACATGCACACAATGACCACTCTTTGTCATAAACACCTGAAACTGCTTCAGAGTTGCTGTAGGCCTCTTGGAAGCCTCTCTGACCAGTTTCCTCCTGGCTTTTTTTTTTTTTTTTTTTTTTTTTTATTCTTTATTTATATTTTTCAAGTACAAAACTAAGACCATACAAAATAGCATAAGCAGGCTTACTAAGAAGCTGTCCCAAAAAAAAAATTCCCTCTTAAATTAATAACCCCCCCCCCTCCCACTACCACCCTCCCAACCCCATCCTGCAGGTGGTTACAATAATGCATACAATAATCCATATATCCTTCCATACTTTCCCAGATTCCAAACCCATTAGACTTAGCTTATGATCTCCTCAAGATATCTCCACGTACTCTTAAAACTCCGCCACCCTGCCCATGTGTCTAAGCGTGCGTCCCACTCATCTGATTCCGCTCCCGAACTGTCCAGACACTCTATATTATAAATTTCATTTATACAAAAAAGCCAGTCCCGGGTGTTTGGACTCTTGGGATCCAACCATTTCTTTGAAATCTGCTTCTTAGCTTCGTCTAATAATACAGGAATGATGGATGTTTGATATTGCTTAATTGGCTCCTCAGTTCCATGGAATAAACATATCCATGGATCTTCTAATAAAGTTTTGTTAGCAATTTCCTTGGATAGTTGTATAATTTTTTACCAATATGTTTTAACCACTTGACCACTGGGCACTTAAACCCCCTTAATAACCAGACCAATTTTCAGCTTTAGGTGCTCTCACACTTTGAATGACAATTACTCAGTCATGCAACACTGTACCCAAATGAATTTTTTGTTTTTTTTTAACACAAATAGAGCTTTCTTTTGGTGGTATTTAATCACCGCTTGGTTCTTTATTTTTTGCGTTATAAAAGAAAAAAGACAGAAAATTCTGTAAAAAAATGCATTTTTCTTCATTTCTGTTATAAAATTTTGCAAATTAGTAATTTTTTCTTCATATATTTTGGCCAAAATTTATACCGCTACATATCTTTGGTAAAAATAACCCAAATCGGTGGATATTATTTGGTCTTTGTGAAAGTTATAGAGTCCACAAGCTATGGTGCCAATCTCTGAAAATTGATCACACCCGAAGTACTGACGGCCTATCTCATTTCTTGAGACCCTAACATGCCAGAAAAGTACAAATACCCCCCAAATGACCCCTTTTTGGAAAGAAGACATTCCAAGGTATTTAGAAAGATGCATGATGAGTTTTTTGAAGTTGTCATTTTTTCCCACAATTCTTTGCAAAATCAAGATTTTTTTTTCTTTTCTTTTTTTTTTCACAAAATTGTCATATTAACAGGTTATTTCTCACACACAGCATATGCATACCACAAATTAGACCCCAAAACACATTCTGCTATTACTCCCAAGTATGATGATACCACATGTGTGAGACTTTTACACAGCGTAGCCACATACAGAGGCCCAACATGGCAGGGGAGCACCTTCAGGCGTTCTGGAGTGCCCAGGCCAATTCTGACATTTCTCTCCTACATGTAAAAATCATAATTTATTTGCTAGAAAATTACATAGAACCCCAAAACATTATATATATTTTTTTAGCAAAGACCCTAGAAAATACAATGGCGGTCGTTGCAACTTTTTATCTCGCACGGTATTTGCGCAGCAATTTTTTGAAAAAAAAAACAGTTTTATGCTTTCAAAAAAAACAAAACAGTAAAGTTAGCCCAATGTTTTTACATAATGTGAATAATGAAGTTATGCCGAGTAAATAGATACCTAACATGTCACCCTTCAAAATTGCACACGCTCGTGGAATGGCGCCAAACTTTGCTACTTAAAAATCCCCATAGGAGACGCTTTAAAAATTTTTACTGGTTACATGTTGTGAGTTACAGAGGAGGTCTAGGGCCAAAATTATTGCTCTTGCTCTACCGATCGCAGTGATACCTCACATGTGTGGTTTGAACAGCATTTTCATATGTGGGCGCAACTTACGTATGCGTTCGCTTCTGACTGCGAGGACACGGGGAAATTTTTTTTTTTTTTTTTTTTTTTTATTGTTCATTTTACTTTATTTATTTTAGTTTAGTTTATTTTTAGCTTTTTTCCAAAAAATACATTTTTTGATCACTTTTATTTCTATTACAAGGAATGTAAACATCCCCTGTAATAGGAATATGGCATGACAGGTCCTCTTTACAGTGAGATATGGGGTCAATAAGACCCCACATCTCACCTCTAGGCTGGGAAGCCTGAAATTAAAAAAAAAAAAAAAAGATCCTGGCTTCGATCATAGCGATGAGTCGGTAGAAGCACCTGAGGGTGGTGAGAGGGGGGGCATCCCCTCTCGCCTCCCGTAAGAATGATCAAGCAGTGGAAAAGCCGCTATGATCATTCCTATGGTGTAGGGAATCGCCGGCTGAAAAAGTTGATATCTGAATGATGCCTGTAGCTGCACCCATCATTCAGATATCCCCGCACAAAGCCAAGGACGTTGTATGACGGCCGGCGGGCGGGAAGTGGTTAAAAAACATTTTTTTTAACACAAAGTTGTCCATTTATACAATATTTCTAACACATAACATGTACATACCAAAAATGACCCCCCAAAGTAGATTCTCCTACTTCTCCTGAGTACGGCGATACCACATGTGTGAGACTTCCACAGCCTGGCCACATACAGGGGCCGAGTACAGCAGAGTATGGCTGAGTATGGCAAAGTATGGCTGGGTATCACCGAGTATGGCGGAGTATGGCAGAGTATGGCAGAGTATGGCAAAGTATGGCGGAGTGTGGCAAAGTATGGCGGAGTATGGCGGAGTATGGCGGGGTATGGCGGGGCATGGCGGGGCATTGCACAGGATCATTGCAGAGTATTGCACAGGATCATTGCAGAGTATTGCACAGGGTTGCACAGGATCATTGCAGAGTATTGCACAGGGTCATTGCAGAGTATTGCACAGGGTTGCACAGGATCATTGCAGAGTATTGCACAGGGTTGCACAGGATCATCGCAGAGTATTGCACAGTATTGCACAGGGTTGTACAGGATCATTGCAGAGTATTGCACAGGGTTGCATAGGATCATTGCAGAGTATTGCACAGGGTTGCATAGGATCATTGCAGAGTATTGCACAGGATCATTGCAGAGTATTGCACAGGGTTGCACAGGATCATTGCAGAGTATTGCACAGGATCATTGCAGAGTATTGCACAGGGTTGCACAGGATCATTGCAGAGTATTGCACAGCATGGGGGGGGATGGCTGAGCATGGGGGGGATGGATGTGACTGTACATGTCACTGAGCTGCGCTGTGGGCACTACACATCCAGCCCACAGCGCGGCTCCCATCCGATCTCTCCCCCTCTGTACCGATCGGTACAGAGATGGAAGGGAGGAACCGGCGTCATTTGACGGAGCGATCACATGGTAAACGGCCACGATCAGCGGCCGTTTACCGTGATCCGTGATGCGCCGGGTCCTCTGGACCCGGCGGTCACGGATGTTCCCGTGTGCGCGCCCCAGGGGGCGCACGGGAGCAGTTTTCTGGAATCACGTCATATGACGTGATCCCAGAGTTATCCAGCCGCCCTGCAGCCATCATTTGGCTATGGGGCGGTTGGCAAGTGGTTAATAATGGAACACTCCCACCATATGTGGGTCATCGTTCCTGTATTTGTACACCCTCTCCAATATTTCTCAGATTTATCTGGTTGAAATTTGCTTATTTTGTCTGGCGTGGCATACCATCCTGCTAAACATTTAAAGTTTATTTCTGTCCTCTTTATATCAACTGAGTGTATATGCCAGATTGAGTATAAAGTACAGGGCATATTAAATCAAAGTAGCAGGGGAGCAAGTAAGGAGGTATTATGAGAGGACGTGTGCAAAGAACAGCTGAACCCAAGACCCCTAGGGAGAGTTTAAAAACCAGCACAATTCAGAAATACCTCAAAGACGCTAGCTCAAAGAGTCCAGGATTAGACATGAAACAGGCCACGACAGCCTAACACTCCATCTCCAGCTTCCACCCAAACTCTCTCATCCCCCAGTCAGGCTGACCCTGAGTATTTGAGGGGGCCTGCCCCGCCAACCCTCTGGTTGGGGATTAGTCAGGGCCCTCAGAACACCCCAGCTAGCTCCTCCTAGACCCCTCAGAACTGCTTCAGGAATCTTCTCCCAGTTTCCAAAGAAGATTTACCTACACTAATATCACAAAAATTCGATCACTCGAATAACGCTAGGGGCTGCTACATATAGTTGCTTGTTTGTTTCAGTTTACCTACCAGGAACTGAAATTCTGACCACAGCTGCTCACTAGGGATGGGCCAAACAACCCCCTGTTCGGTTCGCACCAGAACGTTCTAACATCGGAAAGTTCGGAATTGAATAACGAACCCAATTGAAGTCTATGGGACCCAAACGTGAAAAAAGGTCCAATTTTGAAGGCTTATATGCAAGTAATTGGGCATACAATGGTTATGGGGGTCCGGGTACTGCCCTGGGGAAGATGTATCAATTAAATAAACGTTTGTAAAAAACTTCATTTTTAAATGAGCAGTGATTTATTGATGCTTAATGTGAAAGTATAAACATGGAAAATTCCTTTCAATATAGTGCCTGGGGGATCCCCTTAGTCTACCTGTAAAATGGCACGTCTGTACTGTGTATAGAAACTGCTGCAAAAATCATTGCATTTATAAAGTCAAACAAATGAAATTTTCCCTGCAAGCTTTCTTTATTTTGTAAGCAACGGCTTGCAGAGCCAGTCTGTATGATGAGGCTACAATGTAGTGCACTGGGAACAAGATTAGAGATTTTGGGATAAAATCTGGTGTCTTTTCCACAGACTTTGGATAGAGGTAACAGGTGAGGAAAAATTGGTCTTTGGGTGTCGGTGGCACCTTCACACTGTAACCTTATAGAGGTACCCTTGATGAAAGCTAGAATTGGTCTTGCTGTCAAACATTGCAATGACATGCACTTGTCAAACAGGTGAGGAAAAATCGTTCTTGTCAGGGCTGGGTTCTCAGTCCTTCCTTCTCAGTGTTTAGGTTGCTCAGCTGTCGGTTAATTGCCAGAACTCATCGTTCCACAGTGGCTCACCTGTTGATTATTTCCTGCTCATCAGTCAAGCCCACAGCCAGCCCATCCTGGTTATTTAAACTGCCTGGTTCACTTCATCAATTGCCTTTGCCTTGGTCAAACATATCTAGAGACTCTCTGCTGTGTTCCTCTTAAAGACTTGCCTGGCTGACGTCCCTTCTGGTTCCTGATCCTGTCTGCTGCATCTGACTACGCTGATCTTTGGCTCCCCGATTTCCTGGTTTGTTCTGACTACACGATTTGGCTACTGAACCCTGGCTATGTTTTGACTACATTTACCAGTTGTACCATTTTTACTATTTTATTAAAATTTGTGATTTCTACTTCATTTTCTGTCTCCGTCTGTTTCATGGCTCTTGATAGTAGGACGAAGGCCATGAATTCAGAAGATGCAAGCAATCCACTTGCTGGTAATATTTTTTCCAGATTGAATGAGCAGGATCACTGCATGGATCAGTTTGCCATAGCGTTAGAGGCCCCTGATTCGCACTGCTCACCTGGATCCTCCCACGGTGGCTGTTTCAATTACAACCTGTGTTGCAGGCCATCTCTGTTGCTGCTCCAGTCTCTATGCAGGCACCCTCCTCAAATATTACCTCTATAAGAGGTATTTCTGGTTCCGCTGCACTTCCCCAGTGATTTGGGGGTGATCTAGTTTAATGCAGAGGGTTGCTGAACCAGGTTGGGATATACTTTGAGATGCTGCCCCAGGCGTTCCACACGGACAGAAGCAAAGTAGGCTTCATCATTTCTTTGCTTTTTGATAGAGCCTTGGCCTGGGCAAACCCTCTATGGGAGACACAAAAACCCATTGTCCTGAGTTACCCAGAGTTTTTGGTTCCCTTTAAAGGGTATTTGACGTTCCCGCATATTTCCACTGTCCATTAAACCAAGTTACGAGAACTGTTGCCGTTTACACCATTGAATTCCATATTCTGGCAGCAGAGGTCGCTTAGAACAATGAGGCCCTCATGGCTGCTTTTTCTCATGGTTTCTCAGATAACCTCAAAGATGAGCCAGAGACATACCTACAGATCTGGAGAAGTTGATCAGGTTTGCCAATCTCATTGACTCCAGACTCCGAGAGAAACTTTCCTTTAAGGAGCGATTACAGAAGCCACCTGTACGTTTGGCTCTGAACTTTGCAGTCTCACCCTTGCCTCCCTCACCTCCCATGCATCCTGGTATCGAGTCTGCCAGTGAAGTAGAACGCATGCATTTGGGCTTCACACTGAGATCTTGTATCAATTATAGGGACCTCAATCGCATCACATTTAAGAACGCCTACCCAATTCCGTTGATTATTAATATTATTATTATTATTATTTGAGCGCCTCAAGTGAGCAATGGTTTTCATGAAGCTCGATCTGAGAGGGGCATACAATCTTGTGAGGATCAAGGAGGGCGACAAATGGAAAACTGCATTTAACACCAGGACAGTAGGAATACCTTGTGATGCTGTTTGGCCTTTGTAACGCTCCTGCAGTTTTTCAGGACTTTATCAAAGATGTCCTCCGAGATATGTTACAGCAATGTGTGGTGGTTTAGCTCAATGATATTCTCATGCCACCACACAGACGTATCTACTGCCAGTTTTTCAATGGACCCAGAGAAATTATCTGCAGTTCTACAGTGGCCTCAACCCATAGGCCTACGTCCGTTACAACGTTTTCTTGGCTTTGCCAATTATTATTGGAAATTTATTCGGAACTTCTCTTCTTTGGTCAAACCCCTGACTGATATGACCAGAAAGGATGGTAACTCACAGAATTGGTCTCCGGATTCCATTAAAGCCTCTGAGCCTCTTAAGGCTACCTTTGTTTCTGCTTCTGTGTTGGCACATCCCAATCCTACACTACCCTTAATGCTTGAGGTTGATGCACCTGAGATTGGAGTGGGCGCCCTTCTGTCTCAATGTCTTACCTCTGAGAGCGCTGTGCATCCTTGTGGCTACTTTTCTAAGAAATTGTCTCCTGCAGAATGCAATTATGAGATTGGGGACAGAGAGTTGTTAGCTATCATTTTAGCCCTTAAAGAATGGAGGCATCTCCTCGAAGGTACCACTGTGCCAGTTCCCATTCTGACTGACAATAAGAATCTCACATTCTTATCTGAGGGTAAGTGCCTCTCTCCCAGAAGGGCGCGATGGGTTCTTTTCTTGTCAAGCTTCAATTACATAGTCTCATTCTTACCCGGTACTAAGAATATAAGGGCTGATGCATTGTCTCTGCAGTTTTCCTCCGCTTCCAAGGTGGAGTCGGTTCCTGTTCCTGTGATACCTCCCGATCATATTCTGGCTACGGTTCGTACCAGTCTCACTTCACCTTTGGGTGACAGAATTCTTATCATTCAGATCCATTCTCCTCCTGAGAAACCTTGTGACTGCTGCTTTGTTCCTGAGAGTCTCCACACCGCTGTGCTCCAGACTTACGATTCTCCCAAGGTTGCTGGCCACCCTGGGAAGAATCAACTAATTTGGCTATTTCCCAACAATTTTGGTGGCCTAGTCTCCACAGTGATGTAGCCACCTCGGTAGCTGCCTGTTCTGTCTGTGCTATGATTAAGTCACCATGACAACTTCCAGTTGGCCTCCTACAACCCATACCCAATGGAGAGAGTCCTTGGACCCACCTGTCTATGGGTTTTATTGTAGAGTTACCCAACTCCCAGGGCAACACAGCTATCCTTATGGTTGTTGACCGGTTCTCGAAAATGTCACATTGCATTCCACTTAAGAAGTTGCCCACATCCAAAAAACTGGCATCCATTTTTGCTCTGGATATCTTTCGATTACCTGGGCTACCCAAGGTTATCGTCTTGGACAGGGGTAGCCACTTTGTATCCAGGTTTTGGTGAGCCTTTTGTGCACAGTTAGGAATTCAGCTTTCCTTTTCCTCTGCATATCACCCACAATCCAATGGGGCCGCAGAATGAGCCAACCAAGCCTTGGAGCAATTTCTACACTGATATATTTATCAGTTGGTCAAGCCTCCTACCTTGGGCAGAGTTTGCTCACAATCGTGCCGTCAATATCGCTTCCTAAATGTCTCCATTTATGGCGAATTATGATTTCAAACCATCAGTGTTGCCTGGCTCATTTGTTCCTCAAAGAATTCCTGCATTAGAGGAGCATCTCCACAATCTTTGCTCCACTTGGATGCAGGTCCAGGAGTCCCTGCAACGTGCCAGTGAGAGGTACAGACTCCATGCTGACTGCCAACGCTTACCTGCGCCTTCCTGCCAGGTTGGGGAGAGGGTCTGGCTGTCATCTCTTAACCTCCGACTCCGTGTTCCCTCACTGAAACTGGCACCACGATTTCTAACAGACGGGTTCTATCATCAGTAACAAAACCTCCAGCAGCACTGAATGCCTGTTCGGAAAGCACACTGGATGCAGGGCAGCACAGCAGTTCAATAGCTTACTGGGCAAGTTCTAGCTAGTGGTCAATTCTCTTGACCCAGTAAGCCAGTGGATCATCAACTGGAAAGCTCTCCATCTCTGTTTTCACTCCTAGATAATCGTTCACTATGTGATGCAGACGCTGCCGATGGGATGTGGAAGCTGACAGCCATGGGCGGCGAGGACTAAAAAAAATGTGAAATGCATCACCTAGTCTTCTTCTTCGCTCCTCTCTTGACCAACAGAAGCCTAAAAAACAGGTTTTCCACGACACTGTAACCCACCAGAGTCGGGAAAAGCATTAGATAAACTCCTCTTTAAGGTGTCTTTAAGGTGCCCTCAAGAGATTTCATCTTCTGCACTCTCTGTGGGGACGGGATGAGTTCAAAGGCTTTCTCCTTGTAACGGTGGAGGGAGAGATCCTTCTTCTTTATAGCACGTATTCTTGGGTCCTTTCGCAGGCTTTGAAGCATGAGGAAGCCCATGTACCGCAAATGTGTGGAGGCATAAGAAGCAGACTCCTCAGAGTCACTGAGGATTATAGTATCTGGAACTGCCTCCTCCCAGTCACGTACTACTCCCAAGGGATCTGTGGATGGAAAACCATCTCTTACTATTTGACGTATGTCTTCCTCTGCTTCAATGCCTCCAAAACTGCCCGAATCCTCCTCCTCCTCCCTCTCTTTTTGTGTGTTTTGTGGCATAGGAACAATGTCGTCTGCATAAAGTGGGCCATGAGAGGAAAGGAAGTCCTCCTCTTCCTCCCGCTGCTCTGCCTCAAGTGCCCTGTCCATAATGCCATGCAGAGTCTGCTCCAGTAGGAACACAAAAGGGATTGTATCACTGATGCATGCATTGTCACGGCTCACCATCTTTGTGGCCTCCTCAAATGGTGACAGTACAGTGCATGCATCCTTTATGAGCTGCCATTGGTGTGGGGAAAAAAGCCTGTTGTTGTGCCATACTCTCTCAGGTACTCATTGACGGCCCTCTGCTGCATGTGCAGCTGCTGCAGTATTGCCAAAGTCGAATTTCCACCTGGTGGGCATGTCACAAACCAGGCTGTTTAAGGGCAAGTGGCATTCCAATTTTTGAATTTGAATTTCAGCCAACAGATCACTGGCTGTGTATGACTGCCTGAAATGGCTACAGACTCTTCTGGCCTGCTTTAGCAGATCTTCCAACCCTGGGTACCTTTTTAGGAAACACTGCATCAACAAATTGAGGACATGTGCCAGGCATGGTACATGTGTCAACTTTTCCTGTCTAAGGACAGACAGAAGGTTTGTGCCATTATCACACACCACCATTCCTGGCTCCAGTTGGCGTGGCATAAACCACCTCTGGGCCTGTTCCTGTAGAGCTGCAGGAATCTCTGCTCTGGTGTGGTTCCTGTCCCCTAGACACACCAGTTAAAGCACTGCACGGCACATTTTAGCCTGATTTGAAAAGGCACTTGAACGCTTAGGGGGTACTTGAGGTTCATAGGAAAATTCAGCAGAGGAGGGCATGGAGGTGGAGGAGTGGTTAGAGCTGACAAATCTGGCAACTTTACCACTAGCTATATAGGGACATGGGGGTACAACAAGCTGAAGCACTGAGCCCTGTCCTGAATCCTTCCGAGTTGCAAGCAGGATTACTGTGAACAAAATTTATCATCCCTGACCATGCTTGCTGGACCACATGTCAGCAGTAACATGGACTTTGGGGCTGACTGCCTTGCTCAACGATGCCACATCATTGCCTTCCACGTGATGGTACAGAGCTGGAATGGCTTTACGTGAAAAGAAATAGTGACTGGGAACCTGCCATTGTAGTACAGCACATTCTGCAAATTCGCGGAAGGGGCAGAATCCACCAGACGAATAGGCAGAAGTTGTAGAGCCAGCAGCTTTGCACAAGCTTGCATTTAGACACTGGGAATGTGAGTGGCAGTGACTGAAGCAGATGGGGCAGAGAAATTTGCCGGTTATAGTCTACAGCTGGTGGTGTGCTGCTGGCAGATGTGCTGCTAGAACCTGGGACACCCTGTGCTATACCACCATCCCTGTCAGTGGAGGCTGCTGAGAGGTCATGAGGTATAGCAGGGGCAGACTGAGGTGACTAAGGAGGAGGAACAGATTTGCGGCCCTTTTGTGTGGCTTTCAGGTGCTCTTGCCAATGAGCTGAGTGGTGGGAGGTTAAATGCCTTGTCAAGCATGTGGTACCCAAATGGCTGGTGTTTTTGCCACCCTTCATCTGCTTGAGACAAAGTTTGCAAATTGCAACAGTGCGATCAGCTGCACATGTGCTAGAAAAAGCCCAGACAGCTGAGCTGTGGGAAGTGGGCTGGGAGATAACAGCTCCACAATGTGATGCAATAGGGTGGCTGCTCTCTAGTCTTCCATGATGGCTGCCTCATTGGGGTTGTGCCTCACCCTCACTTTCCTCCTCTGCTCTATCTGGCACCCAAGTCGCGTCAATGACTTCATTATCATCATCTCCTCCATCCTCATTACCACTGGAGACAACTTGGCAATACGCTGCGACTGGAGGAACATGACTGCCAATTTGTGTACCAGTGTTCTCCCCTTTCTGTAAGCTTATTTGCTGCCTTCCTCAACCTCAGAACAACATCTGAATCAAGTAATGGCTGTGCATCATCAAGGAGCAAATGGCTGACACTGTGTTCAAATAACTCATGCCTGATGCTTGGGCTATGGCAGGAATAGCTATGGACAAGGAGGCAGGTTTAGCCACTCTGGCAGCTGCAGTGGTCTGTGCACCAGTCTCTGCTTGGGTGATGGAGGATGAGGAGGATGAGGATGGTTTAGTAAGCCAGTCCACCACCTCCACTGCATGCTGTGGCTGGATAGCATGGGCAACATCACTAAACAGAGGAAATGATGCCCTGCCTGAGGACTGACCACATCCACCTTTGTCTGTGAACACATACGCTGCTGGCCCCCTCACAGTGCCATGGGAATGTCTGCCTCTCCTTGTTGTCCTCCCAGATATGATGGGGGGTTCTTATTAACAC
This sequence comes from Aquarana catesbeiana, assembly GCF_042186555.1. Lineage (NCBI taxonomy): Eukaryota > Metazoa > Chordata > Amphibia > Anura > Ranidae > Aquarana > Aquarana catesbeiana. The sequence goes on from NC_133332.1 coordinate 286,547,549, forward strand.
AATGTAATATAGATGTGGAAATGTGTATGTGGATGCACTTTAATCAGTGGAAAGTGGTGTTTGGTGCACTTTAACTTGAGCACTCACTACTACACAGACATACTCCACTGATACACTATATGATACTGCAGTAAAACTGCAGTGATGCACTGCAATATACTGCGTCAAATTAGCAATAATGCACAGAAATGTACTGCGCTAAACAGAAGGTAACACACTGCAATATACAGCGTTAAACTTGCAGTAATGCACTCAAATGTACTGCGTTAAACAACACATAACGCACTGAAATATATGGTGTTAAACTTGCAGTAATGCACTGAACTGTACTGCGTTAAATGGAAGATAACGCACTGAAATATACGGCGTTAAACTTGCAGTAACGCACTGAACTGTACTGCATTAAACTGAAGATAACGCACTAAAATATACTGTGTTAAGCGTGCACTAACGCACAGAAATGTACTGCGTTAAGCGGCATGTAACACACTAAAATTTATGGCGTTAAACTTGCAGTAACGCACTGAACTGTATGGCATTAAACTTGCAGTAACACAGTAAAATTGTACTGCGTTAAGCGCGCACTAATGCATAGAAATTTACTGCATTAAACGGCACGTAACGCACTGAAATATATAGCGTTAAACTTGCAGTAACGCACTGAACTATACAGCATTAAACAGAATATAATGTACAGAAATATATGGTGTTAAACTTGCAGTAGTGCACTGAACTGTACTGCGTTAAACTGAAGATAATGCACTGAAATATATGGCGTTAAACTTGCAGTAACGCACTGAACTGTACTGCGTTAAATGGAAGATAATGCACTGAAATATACGGTGTTAAACTTGCAGTAACGTACTGAACTGTACTGCGTTAAACGGAAGATAACACACTGAAATATACTGCGTTAAGCGTGCACTAACGCACAGAAATGTACTGCATTAAACGTCACGTAATGCACTGAAATATACGACATTAAACTTGCAGTAACGCATTTAACTGTACGGCGTTAAACTTGCAGTAACACACTGAAATATACAATGTTAAGCGCGCAGTAATGCACAGAAATGTACTGCGTTAAATGGCACGTAACATACTGAAATATACAGCGTTAAACTTGCAGTAATGCACTGAACTGTACTGCGTTAAATGGCACATAACGCACTGCAATATATGGCGTTAAACTTGCAGTAACACAAATAAATATACTGTGTTAAACGATCACTACACTCACACTGACTGAACTATGCCTACATTCACACTAATGTAAAGATGAATGGTCCTACTACACTCACACTGAACTATCCCTAGATTCACACTAAACTGATATTCTACACTGATGGTCACCAAGCACAACCCGCCACACTTGAAGTCCTACCACTGCGCTTACAGTTCAAGTGAATTATATAAAAGTAGAGCTGCCACTTTAAAAGTGAAAGACTGTGAATAGTATTTTTTTTAAACTCTATCAAAATCAGATGCAAAAAAAAAGTGGCGCTTAAATCACAATGCTCAAGTGATATAATAAATGTCTATGTAAACACACATAATTAGTGCAATCAAATCAAATGCAATCAAATTACCCTGTGATTGATTTGAAAAATAAAATCTAATAGCAAAAAAAGTCCATAAACTTGATCCAGTAAAGCTGATTTTGTCTAGTAATTAAAAAAACAAAAAACAATAGGGGTCAATCATGCCAGAATAAGTGAAAAGGCTTTGCAAAATAAATTTACAAAGTTTCCACTCACCTTGCAGTCGATCACCCCACTTCTGGTACCATTTCTGTTAAGTCGCCCCTATTTCTCCTTTGAACCCGGGTCGGACCTATGGGTGTATGGATAGAACTCTCTGATCGATCGGGTAATCAAGACACACATGGGATGGTGAATCAAAATTACAATGGTTTACTGGGTTTGCATATATTTTATACACTTACGGAGAGAGAAAACCTCCCTCTTATTATCAGCCAATCAGATTGAAGCATAGACTTTATGAAAAAATAAGCATAAAATGTCATAAATTGCATATTTTGCCTAGAGATATCCCTCAGGCTATATATAAATATAAGTTTATATATATGTGACCACGTATGCTAGGCAATCTGCCAATTGTTCCAGACATGCGACCGTTGTTTTATCACTTCATATATTGCTAAATGTCAAGCTAACCACACGTACATCCTGTTCAAGTACATAGCTCACAAGTAATCTTTGCACTTCTAATTTTCTTCATAAGAAAGCAAAATACATTTATTCTATCTAATATATCTTAAAGCAGCACTCTAACATCCTTACACTTGGCAAAAAGAAGTGTAAACCTCACAGAAAGGGTTTAAAAGACTCTCCAAAATCCAGCCGTGTATGTACCGGATCTCTCCACATGTAAATAATAAAGAATGCACTGTAATAACGTAAAACCAGTTTAATAAACACTGTGCAAACTTCAACCATTACACTCACATTAATTTCCTTTAAAAGCAAACCAAAAATGACACAGCAAGACTCTCCAATAGGTGCCCAAAAAATGGTTTATTGCGGTCACGGTGGACCCGAGGTGTGCGGATGTTATCTCACCCCGACTCGCTCCTCAGACTTAGATCTCCGCTTCCTGGTTCAGCTTGGCGCGTCACACATCACACGCTAGCTCTAATGATTGCCGTACAGCCACGCCCAGAAATATTTTGTCACACCGACTTAATCATGGGATTGGCTGTACAGTTCGGCAACCAGTCCTCTTATACCATCTGTATTACCTAAATACTATACCATTCTATAATATGGCTATATTTCTTAATATCTAAAAAAATCCATATAGTCCATATCTAAAAGAATTGAATAATTACAATACTAAAAAATTCAGGAGATTAATAATTAAAATATCAAAAAATATATATATACACACACACACATATATATATATATATATATATATATATATATATATATACACACGTCTATATGGATCACTCATCCCAATAATTTAAATGATCCTAATTCACAGAGTGAGTTGTATCCAATCCCTACTCCTCAAAAGAACTTGTAGGATTAAAAATAATTTATGAAGCAATTGAGGTCTACCTCAATATTGAGGCCTCTGGGAGAGAGACATTCCAACAGAAATATTCATTGAGTTTCTCTTAGGGACAAGTCCCTCAACCAGTTTGAGCCCTTTCAGGATGGGTACACACAGTCTATCCCGCAAAATTGTAATAAAGAGGGATCCTGATCGTGCTTCTCTTTAAAATGTAGTGATACACTGTGATAGCTAAAGCCCTTTTTAATATTTGCCAAATGTTCTGCAATACGGACTTTCAGCAACCTTTTTGTTCTCCCCACATAGAACAATCCACAGGGACACCACAATAAGTACACAACATGTGAGGAATTACATGTAATGAATTCCTTTATTTCAAAGATTTCCTGATCAATGTTTGTAACCCTCGTCACGCCCCTGTTATTGACCTTCACCGTTCTACAACATATGCACTTTCTGCACTAGTAGAATCCTTTTAAATCGATTGATAATATTTGTTGGCCAGGCGGGGCTAATATCTTTTTTACCACCTGGTCACCAAAATTAGGGGCTCTCCTGTATATAAATTTTGGTTGTTCTGGTAGAACTTCCCCCAAATATCTATCTCTACTTAAAATGTGCCAGCATTTTTTAAAAATGGTCTCTATTTCTTTATACTGAAGATGAAAACTTGATATATATCCCCATTGGTGTCTTGATGTATGGAGTTCTTTTTTCTTGTAAAACATTGTTCCCTTGGGGTATTTGATACTTCCTGAATTATTTGGTTCAGAGTATCTTCTCGGTATCCCTTCTGTATAAATTTATCTTTTAATATATTCGCTTTGTATGATAATCCTCCTGTTTGGTGCAATTTCGCCGCACTCTAAGCATCTGTCCTTTTGGGATATTTTTAATCCAAGCAGGGTGTGGACAAATAGCTGATTTCGATCCGTGGGTTTGAAGTATACCCTAGTACTCAGCCCATTTATATTTTTCTCAATGGTCACATCAAGAAAATTGACAGTCATGTTACTAATTTGATAGTCCAATCTGATATTGTTTGTATTATTATTCAAATAATCCAAAAATTCTACCACAGATTCCTCCGACCCCTCCCAAATAAATAGGAGGTCGTCTATGAATCTGCGGTAGAATCTCCCCCAAATTGGCCACAGAGTGGCAGTGGTGTCAGTAGGCAGAGACAGGGGAGAACAAGACTCCTTAAGGTAATCATGCGAATAAACCCACCCCTAAATAAATAGCCAAACGTTTGTCAAATAGTAGTACATGAAATCCTCATACCTCCTGGGTGATGAATATCCATTCCCATTTTGCAGGGCGGTAGCAACGCTCCGTTCATTGCAGGGCTCAGCCTTTTATACATATCGCCGAGTGGTGCATGATGTCATTACGTTACATTACGGCTCGTGGCATCATGCATCCTCCGTGCAGGAGTTCCCTGCACATGTATCGAGCTGATGGGGCAGTACTATAGACCATCCACGTCATGCCATCCATACAGCACGCATGCCCGGCATTGACACAGGCATACCGCAGTGCAAGGGGAAACCTTGGGCAATGGCTGCATGGCACCCCCTGAGCAAAGCCTGGGGAGAGAACTGTGCAGCGGCCACCCACCGATGCAAAGGAAGTATCCCTTGAGCGGAGCTGCGGGATCGAGGGTCCATCAAGGGGTGAAAAAATCTCATGCAGGACCACCACAGCTGAAAAGCAGGCGATTCCCCCATTGGGGTGAGGGAGAAATGGGAAGGAGAGGGAGAAAGAAGCACAGAATAATTACAGTACATCAGTTTAAACATGAATTATTTTGAAGCAGCACCTCAGACGGGGATGGAAATATACAGTAAGCACAATTGTGTACAGATACAATAGCATCAATTGTAGAGATGTTATTCGGACAGTGTCATAATACAGACCTTGTAAAAACAAAGAAAAATACTAAATAATACAATAATACTTAGACATTATGGGATTATTGCAAGACCTACTCCTTTTCACAACCGCCCAGGCAAATCCCTCAAGGAAAGGTCAGAAACTCATCTCTTCATTAAGGGGTGAAGTCGCCCCAAGCTCCACAATCCAGCATGCCTCCCACTGCAGCAGGAGCTTGTTCCAATCTCCACCCCTGGGACTTGGATGAACCCTATCCAGGATAAGAAATTGTATTTTAGGAAATCTCCTCTGGTGACAGTTAATCATATGTCTACCCAGAGGGAGATCGGGATTGGCAGAATTCATACAGGTCATGTGTCTAGAGGTTCTCTTGGAAAACTCTTAATTTCGTCTTGCCTACGTAAAAGCAGTTGCACTGAATGTCAGTAAATAAATTCCCCTTCAGTTTTGCAGTTAGCAAAATGTTGTGGTTTATGTGTCCGTCCATTGGGGAGTATAGTGTTCTGTCGGGTGTTAATGTATGGCAGATTGAGCATCCGCCACATGTAAATGTACCAAGTCTTTTACAAGGGTCATTCCTGTATATACCCACAAATTCCCTTTGGACCAATTAGTCCTTCAGTGACGTTGCTCTCCGGTATGTAATTGCTGGGATTTCTGGTATATGTATCTTTAACGTAGGATCTATACACAATAGGTGCCAGAACTTTTCAATGATTTTCCTGATGGATTGGTGTTATTTATTATATTTTGTAATAATACGATTACATGAGGATCGTCTGGCTTTTTCCTACAGAATTATAGGTCCTATCTCACTTGGTTATTAGCACGTTAAAATGCCTTCTTCAGACAGGTGTGGGAGTATCCTCTCATGAGGAGTCTCCTCCCCAACTCCCCAGCCTCCTGGAGAAAGGATTCCTGATTCGAGCAATTACGTTTGATTCTCAGATATTGACTATAGGGAATTGACGGTATAAGAGGTTGTGGATGTAAACTGGAGGCATGTAGAATTGTGTTGCCTGCTGTGGACTTGTGATACAGTCCACTTGACAGGCTTCCAGCATTATTTTTTGTTATTGAAACATCTAAGAACGTAATATTTGTCTCACTGTATATCATGGTGAACTTTAGGTTAAACGTATTTTGATTCATTAGGGAGATGCATTGCTGCAAATCTGTAGCAGAACCCTCCCACAACATCAAAATATCATCAATTTAGTGGAACCACGCCGCTATATGATGCGTCAGGGGCATGGCCGATTTGTCGGCCAAAAAAGACTGCTCCCATTCCCCCAGGTACAGGTTGGCATACGATGAGTATGCCAACAAAGAATAAAGTCATTCAATTTGCGATTTTCCTTGTGTGTCTGAGATATGACAAGTTTAATAGCTGCCATACCCAACTGATGAGGGATTGAACTATACAATGCCTCTATGCCCACCGCAACTAATAGTGCCTGTTTTGATATGTGTAAACCCTCCAAATTTTGCAGTAGGTGGACGGTGTCTCTGACATAGGATGCAAGGTTGGTTACAAAAGGTCTTAAATGTGCATCGAAAAATCTGCTAAGATTTTCTGTGATGGATCCTCTGCCTGATACTATCGGTCTCCCTGGCGGTGTGTGGAGGTTCTTATGTACTTTCATCAAACTCTAAAAAGTGGGATTGAGGTTTATACCATTCTTTTATATTGGATAAAAATGATCTGTCACAATTAAAACCTCAAGCGTAAAAGAGCATCATATCCAAGCGGCGCTTCTGTCAAAATTCTAAATAATGACACATCTGCATATAAACTAATATACTTGCAATAGTGATAGCCAAGCAGTCAATCACAAATACAGAAGTGAATAAACGTGAATAAAAAGTCTGTGCCAGACTTCACATGTAGATGTAGAGGGGAAATATTTGGATAGTGCAGCAATCACTTTATTCCACACCCCGTGCTCCACACGCCCCTTTGGGGTTCAAACTCACCACAAAGATGTAAATAACAGCCATTCATGATATCCCACTAATTTCCTGCATCGGCCAGCTCGGAGGATCACTTTTTTTTATCAGCTGTATAAAAAATAAAAAAAAGTGATCTTACAAGCTGGCCGATGCAGGACATTAGTGGGACATCAACTTCATCAAACTCTAAAAAGTGGGAATTTTGTGGTGTTTAGTACGTAAAAATTCCCATGTATCCTGGTCTATGACGCCCTGTAAGAAGGCGCCATCTACCAGTGCATAAACCTACATCAGACTTAGAAATGCCCGCTCTCGAGATTTTATACCATTCTTTGTTGGACAATATTTTATTGCACATAGCTTTGTATTGTTCATTAGACATGATAATAATGTTCCATCCCTTATCTGATGGTTTAATCGTAAGGGAGTGACATTTTTCAAATTCTCAAGAGCAAGCTGTTCTGGTCTGATAAGGTTACCCTGGGATTTATGTATTTTAAATTTTTTAATCTCGGCTGTGACTAGAGTCACAAATGCCGCCAGGTTCGGGTTAGTGCTCGGGGAGGGAACTTTATCAGATTTGTTTTTGAATTTCATCGTTTGGGGTCGGGGTTCTTCTTTGTTTGTGACCATGTTCCTGTAGTAGTGTTTCCAAGTCTATGGTGTCAATAAGATCAGAATGATCTTGTTCCTCCAACAGTGATAGCAGATCATCTAGATCTGCATCAGACTGTGTCTGTTGTGGTTTTCTTTGCTGTATTTTTGGGGTAGAGGCTTTTGAACAGGAGTTTCCTAGCAACCAAGTTGAGGTCCTTGATCACCTTAAAAGTATTAACATTCAAATCTGGGCAGAAGCTTAGTCCTTTGGATAGTAAAGCCTTTTCTTTATTTGAAAGTGAGTAGTCAGACAAATTTATGATGTTCATAGTGTTGATGTTGAAGTGAGTTATGTCATCAAATTGTGAATCTATGTGTCTAGTGTCCTTTCGAACCCTGGTGACAAAAAAACATTGTCTTTGTTAGAGATGGAACAAGTAGTGCTGTGTGTGGGGTGTACACTTGTGTGTTGAGAGCTGGTTCGGTGCTGGGACTCAAGTAGTTAACATTTACCACTTAACGACGGCCCAATTTGTCCTTCACGGAAAAAAAAATGTTTTAATTCACCCAGATGAACTAAGAAGTTGCAAAGATATTTACATACACTTTTATTAGCACATGCCAAAGTTGAAAATTGGGTTCAGACATTAAGATGTGTTTTATCTTCATCATGAAGGGGTTAAGAGAAAAAAAATTAAAATCTAGCTACAGCTAGCAGTTTTTAACCAGTTACAGCTATTTTTTTTCTCCTGGAAGAAAGTTATAGTCCATATCAATACAAACTGACCATTGTAAAAAGACATTTGTTCAATCGACTTTTGTTGAAGGAGTTTGCTGTAAAATTTTCAGATGAATAGTGGCTCCATTGGATCATATGCACCCATTGTTCAGGCATTCTAAAAAGCACCCATCAGGGGGATATATCTATCCGTGTTGTTTAGAATGGATCAAAGGAATCTGTTAGATTTCTTTTGTTCAACCCACTGGACAGATCTAGGGTGGCTCCATTTTTTTGAAGGAGTAAAGGAGCCCCCCTTAAACAGCAACACTGTCAGCCTATGGAATCCTAAATGTACTAGCAAATTGGAATGGACTTGACTTAAAAAAAGGAGAGACAAACTCCAGATAACCATTTTTTAGGCAGTTACAGCAACTATTTTTGTTCTTTTGGGGTAAAGGTTTTTATGTGATTGAATAAAAGTATGGACGAAAACACTAAAAAAATAAAAATAATGCAGCTACCATATTTAAAACAGAGCTCCATCCAAAAGGGGAAGCTCCACTTGTCTGCCTCCTCCCCCACTCTACTGCCCCATTTGGCACCTTTTTTTAGTCTTTTTTTATTTATTTATGAAATAAATGATTAAAGAAAGCTCTATTTGTGTGAAAAAATTATAAAAAAAATGTCATATGGGTACAGTGTTGCATGACTGCACAACTGTCATTCAAAGTGCGACAACTCTGAAAATTGGTCATGGCAGAAGGGGGTAAAAGTGTCTGGTATTGAAATGGTTAAGCTATGTAAATCCCTTTGAGTCCCAGGGCATTTTTCAGGTTGTGAACATGTGAGAATTCGTCTTGCAATTGCTGCTTAGTTTTGCAGGCAACCTAGCCAATCTTGATAAACGGTATGTGATACTGCGCCATGGAATACACAAACACAGTATGAGAGTGCAAATAAATGGGATATAAAATGAAATAGAATTGATGAAAAAGGGCAAATGAATGCCCTGATGTTCCAAAAGAGAAAGTTGCTGCCTCTACAGATTACTACCACTTAAGTGGAGCACAAAGTGAATTGGGAAGGTGTAGGCGTGGCGCTACTTCTCATTTGATTTAATTATGAATAAATATAATTTTTTTTTATATATTTATAGACCATCCCATGAGTAAAACCTATTGATCAGAAAGAAAGGGGGTTGGTGTGTTTCACCCTCTGCCTTTACCAAATCAGAGGGGCATAAAAGTATAAAAGGTGGATATGAATCTACATGGTGTAGAATACTGATGTGAAATCACGTATGGGTATGTTGTGCCCTGAGTGCTAGAAAATTAAATATATTAAAGGTGTAACACCCTCTGCCTGTTGATCACAAAGTGTATTTAGAAAAAAAAATTGCCAAGCTTCAAAACAAATATGACCATCTAACGTGTTACAACCTCTGGTGAAGTAAAACCATTGATGTGTTATACCCCCTGAAGTGTGTAAACCAAAAAATTATCCTGCACAAATAAGATATGAAAGTGTCACACCCTCTGCCTGTTGATCACAGAGTATTTTACAAAAATAAGTGCTAAACTTCAAATAGGTGTACCTGCTAACGTGTTACACCTTCTGGTGTAATACAACCACCTGGTGTGTTACACCCTCTGGGGTGTGTAAACCAAAACCTATCCTGTGCATTGAGCTGACATTTACAGAGGATAGGGTTCTCTGTTCCCCAATCTTGGTATTATTTCCTTGGGATAAATAGTACTTTTATGTTATTTTTTTAGACAGTTGAGAAAAATTGTGAAAAAAAAGGTCTTCTGTTGATTTTGACCACATAAAAACCAAGGCACTGTGTTTTTTTCTGAAATATATTTCTGACTGTATTTTCCAAGTTGGTATTGGAACTCAGAACGAGGCGTTAGAACGCAAGGCAGGGATGGCAGCATGGGAAAATGTCTTGCGTTCCACGCCTCGTTCTGAGTTCCGAGTTCCTCCACAGCAGGTGGCCTTCCATCCGCAAAGGGGGACACTCACACAGACAGCGCCAGAGCGTTAAAGACCGAGGGAGCAGAAAGTAGGAGCAGCACCAGAACTCATCCTTGTTGGGACCGATATGCTTGTTTACATCACCTAAATGTGAGTTTATAAACTGTATGCTCTATTAAAGTTTTCTTTAATAGAGCCTCTCTCCTTGTGTTTTCTGCAGTATCTTGGAACCCGGTTTCTGTTCCCATATGATGGCAGCCTTAAAGCGGAGTTCCGCCGTTTTTTTTTTTTTAAGTCAGCAGCTGCAAATACTGCAGCTGCTGACTTTTAAAATAAGGACACTTACCTGTTCAGGGCTCCTGCGATGTCGGCACCCGAGGCCAATCTCTTCCTCGGCTCTCGGGTGCTGGCGCCGCCATCTTCGCCTTGTGGCTTCACTTCCTGGTTACCTACTGCGCATTTGCAATTCGCACTGCACTATCCCACTGGTCCCTGCTGTCTCCTGGGACCTGTGTGTCTCCCAGAAGACAGCAGGGGGGACTTAGAAGGCGCGGTTATCTATGCCCGGAAGTGGGAGCAAAATATCTGTATTAGACAGGTATCTGCTCCCCCCCCCCATGAAAGGTGCCAAATGTGACACCGGGGGGGGGGAATCGGAAAAGCAGAATGTCCATTTTTGGGTGGAACTCCGCTTTAAGTGTTTTGTACTTTACTATTTTTATGTAATATCATCTTTCTACATGGACTAATAGAGACTGTGTACTTCACAAACATAAATTGTTGCTATTGGGAGGTTTATGAGTCTTGCAACATTGCGCCTTCACTTGTATTTTAGATTCTTTCACTGCAGGTCCTTAGGTACAGCTTCTTCTCCAGCAAGGAGAACAATGAGCAGCACAGTAATGACATCAACAATTCTAATTCTAGATCTTATGAGATATCAGTTACAGGCAGATGATCTTGTATTCCAGGAAGTGCACACTAGACATGACTCGCTATAGGAAGAGCACTGTTATTTTTCAGGAGAGGTTAATGTCAAAGCTCGTGAAGGCCATCAAGAGGGAATACGAATCTTCCTGAAGTTCCTGGATGATGGAGCTTCTAGCAATTACGTTTGGTGGGCATATATCCAAAATCCCATACATCACCCAGCAGCATGGCTACTCAAAACATATTCTAATTAAAAGGAAAAAATTGTTAAATTGAAGAGGTGCTTGAGGAAGTAGGAAAATAATATTCTTCCAAAGTTAATTTTGCTTAGAAATCATTACAGTTTTCAGCATTATTGTCAGCGGTATAAACCTACCTGCTGTTTGCTGACTGCAGAATGTCTAACTGCAGACTTCAATGATAGTACCAATCTGCCATTGATGATGGTTTGAATTTACTTGAAGGTAACAGAGATAATTGCTCCACCAGACAACAACAAAGCTATTTCCTTAATGATCTTGTTTGTCTTCTGTGCCTGGAACTCCCGTCGTTGCAATGAGAGTATTTAATTTGCCCACTGTATAAATACCTATGAGTTGACTGTGTAAAGTCACCAACAGTGAGGGAAAATTTCACCTTTGTAGGAACAAGTGAAATATATTTATATTATGCTCCTTGCTCACTGATTTTGTTTTCCTCATCCTTCAATTTCTTATGACGCACTCTAATTACTATATATTCATGCCAGTTTTACATAAGGAATGCTAAAAACTATTTTATTTATTTAAAAAGGCATGCAGAAAAGCTTTTCAGTTAAGCTAAAAACAAAATGTTGCTGTTAGCTTGAGGTTACTCCTCTTTACATATTGATATCTATAAATTTATTTTTATTATTATTATTTTATTTTATTTTGGGTACTTATATAAGTACCTGAAATCAATAAATTTAAAGAGATACTGAGGTTTATTTACTAAAGGCAAATCCACTTTGCACTACAAATGCACTGTAAGTGCACTTGGAACTGCAGTCGCTGTAGATCTGAGGGGGACATGCAAGGAAAATAAAAAATAGCATTTTTGCTTGAACATGATGAGATGATAAAATCAGCAGAGCTTCCCCTCATTTCAGATCTTCCCCTCAGATCTAAAGCGACTGCACTTCCAAGTGCACTTGCAGTGCACTTGAAATGCAAAGTGGATTTACCTTTAGTAAAAAAACCCCACTGTCATCTTGCCCATGCAGCGCAAAGTGACAATGGGGGGGATTTACTAAAATTGGAGCACACAGAATCTGGTGCAGCTGTGCGTAGTAACTAATCAGCTTCTAAGTTTTATTATGAAAGCTTAATTGAACAAGCTGAAGTTCGAAGCTGATTGGTTACTATGCACAGCTGCACCTGATTCTGTATGCTCCAGTTTGATCAAATCTCCCCCAATGTCGCTGGAAAGGCCACCCCCTATACTCACTAGACCAGCGTTCCCATGGCACGCCCTCCTCCACAGCCACCCACAAAACTGACTTTCAGGTATGGAGGAGCGAGTGAGTTCTGAGATCTAGGCCCCAGCACTGTCAAATGAGAGGGGGACTAATGTCACCCCTCTCCCAGGTTGCCAACTTCAGACATTTCAGTAGCAGATGTGAGGGGGGAAAAAGAAGCAAGCGATCAAAGAGGTCCCTTATTATACGGCTATTATGTTTTATTATATGTTGAATTAATTATAAGTTGAACTCTAAGCTAACAGCTAAATACACAGATAAAATTAATACTGTATATGAGCCTTTTTTTAGGATTTGTTTTTCTGTCCATCCAGTTTATTAACATACCTCTGCCAAACAGCACAGCCCAAGACCTGATTTTTCTCTGCTGCAGTTAAGTAACACATACTTATCCTTCCCCTAGCTGTGAAAGGAGAAGCAGCAAAATTCTGAGCTCATTACTCTGCTTTATAATCATGTCTAGGGATAAGCCAAACACCCCCGGTTCGGTTCGCAGCAGAACATGCGAACAGACAAAAAATTTGTGCAAACACTGTTAAAGTCTATGGGCCACGAACATGAAAAAGCAAAAGTGCTCATTTTGAGGCTTATATGCAAGTTATTGCCATAAAAAGTGTATGGGGACCCAGGTACTGGCCCAGGGGACATGTATCAATGCAAAAAAAAAGTTTTAAAAACTGACGTTTTTTTCAGAAGCAGTGATTTTAATAATACTTATAGTGAAACAATAAAAATGAAATATTCCTTTAAATATTGTGCCTAGGGGTCTTCTTAGTCTGCCTGTAAAGTAGTGCATCTTTCCCATGTTCATAACAGTACAACAGCAAAATTACTAAAGGAAAAAAATGTAGTTGAAAATTGCTTGCAGCTGTAATGTATTGTCGGATCCCGGCAATATAAATAAAAATCATTGAAAAAAACAGCATGGGTCCCCCCCAATCCATACCAGGCCCTTAGGTCTGGTACGGATTTTAAGGGGAACCCTGTCCCAAAATAAAAAAAATGGCATGGGCGTCCCCCCAAAATCCATACCAGACCCTTATCCGAGTGTGCAACCTGGCAGGAAAAGAGGGGGATGAGAGAGCGACCCCCCTCCTGAACCGTGCCAGGCCACATGCCCTTAACATGGGGAATGGGGAGGGTGTTTTGGGGTCCCAGTGACGTAACCGGGTGACCCCGCCCCCTTCTCATGTCATGTGGGCAAGCCCTTGGCTTAATAAGAGCTGTCAACGTGAAAAGGCTGCAGTCGGTGGGCCATTTTTCTGTTTTTTGGGGGGGTTTCAGTCCGTCAGCACCGTGATTGAAGATGGATTTACAATGTGGGACACTTTTTTCTATAAAGGAATTGTCCAAAACTGTCTCCTGTCATTTTTACTTTTTTTGGTAAATGAGTAGGGGTCCAATGTACCCGATACCCATTCACATGGGGGGGGGCAGGATCTGCGGGCCCCCTTGTTGAAGATTACGATAAGACCCCCTCCCGCAGACCCCTGCTAGGGTTGTGAGGATGAGGTCCTTGTCCCCATCTTCATGGGGACAAGTTGCTTTGGGGAGACCCCAAAGAACCCTCCCCATGTTGAGGACATGTGGCCTGGTACAGTTCAGGAGGGGGGCGCTCTCTGGCCCCCCATGTTCCTGCTGCCTGCCAGGTTGCGTGCTCAAATAAGGGTCTGGTATGGATTTTGGGGGGGACCCACACACGATTTTTTTTTTTAATTTTAGAAAGGGGTTCCCATTAAAATCCATACCAAACCTAAAGGGCCTGGTATTGATTTTAGGGGGGACCCCCAGGCCATTTTTTATTTTTATTTTGGTGCAGGGTTCCCCTTAATGTCCATACCAGACCTGAAAGGCCTGGTAATGGACTGGGGGGAACTGGGGGGGAACTCACGCCATTTTCAATGATTTTTATCTATATTGCCGGGATCCGACAATACATTACAGCCACGAGCAGTTTTAAATGACATTTTTCCTTTAGAAATGTCATTTTGCTGCTCTTGTTCATTACAATATGTACAGCCACTATGTAAGCAGCCTTACATAGTGTGGGGTGTGGACTTCATGGCTGTAAAGGGAATTGCAGGAGACTGATACCAGGTCAGATTCTTGTACTTATGCTGCTTACATTTTAAAAAATACATTGAATCATGTACTAATAAATAGGGATGAGCCGAACACCCACCCGTTCGGTTTGCATCAGAACAGGCAAAAAATTCTTGCGAACACCGTTATGGGACATGAACATGAAAAATCAAAAGTGCTCATTTTAAAGGCTTATATGCAAGTTATTGCATATAATATATAAGTGTATGGGGACCTGGGTCCTGCACATGTATCAATGCAAAACAAAGTTTTAAAAACAGCCGTTTTTTCAGGAGCAGCAATTTTAATAATGCTTAAAGTGAAACAATAAAAATGAAATATTCCTTTAAATATCATGCCTGGGGGTGTCCTTAGTCTGCCTGTAAAGTAACACATCTTTCCCGTGTTTAGAACAGTACCACTGCAAAATGACATTTCTAAAGGAAAAAATGTAATTTACAACTGCTCGCGGTTGTAATGTATTGTCAGATCCTGGCAATATACCTAAAAAAAATTGAAAAAAAAAGCATGGGTTCCCCCAGTCCATTACCAGGCCCTTTAGGTCTGGTATGAATATTAAGGGGGACTCCGCATCAAATTTTTTTTTTATAATTGCACGGGGGTCCCCCCCAAAATTCATACCAGGCCCTTCAGGTCTGTAATGGACATTAAGGGGAACCCTGCACCAAAATTTTAAAAAATGGCGTAGCAGTCAACCGCAAAATCCTTTACATTCTGTAACGTCAGAGGGGGCGGGGTCACCGTTTATGTCACCGGGTGGCCCCACCCTCAGTTATATAACAGCTGTCAAAGCAAAAAGGCTACACTCACCTTCCATCAAGGTGGAGTTTTTTTGTTTTTGTTTTTCTCGGGTCGTCTGCGATTGGATGGAAGATGAATGGACGTCGCGGGACTTTTTTTTTTAATATAGGACTTGTCCCAAACTGTCTCCTGTCATTTTTACTTTTTTTGATGAATGTACCTGATACCCATTCACATAAGGGGACAGGATCTGGGGGTCCCCTTGTTAAAGGGGTAAAGGGGGGTTCCAGACTCTGATAAGCCCCCCACCCACAGACCCCCACAACCACCGAGCAAGGGTTGTGAGAAAGAGACCCCAAAACACCCTCCCCATGTTGAGGGCATGTGGCCCGGTTCAGGAGGGGGGGCACTCTCTTATCCCCCTTTTCCTGCGGCCTGCCAGGTTGTGTGCTCGGATAAGGGTCTGGTATGCATTTTGGGGGGACCCCCTCGCCATTTTTTTTTATTTTGGTGCAGGGTTCTCCTTAATATCCATACCAGACCCAAACAGCCTGGTGATAGACGGGGGGGACCCATGCCGTTTTTTTCAATGATTTTTATGTATATAAAAATACATACAATACAATACATTAGAGTTGCGAGCAGTTTTAAATGACTTTTTTCCTCTACAAATGTCATTTCGCTGCTCTCATTCATAAAACTATGTACGGCCGCTATGTAAGCAGCCTAACATAGTGTGGGGCGTTGACTCAGCCCCCTGAGCCATGATTGGCCAAAGACAGCCTGCCTTTGGCCAATCATGGCTCTCACAGCAGAACGCACTGTGATTGGCCAAAGCATGCAGGTCAGGTGCATGCTTTGGCCAATCAGCAGCCGTCAATGAGTCTCGTCGTTCATTATGGGGCATTCCGCAGGTGCTCGAATTTTCCGCGAACGCCCCATAATGTTCTAAATTCGGCGAACACGCGAACACCCGATGTTCGACTCGAACATCGGGCTCATCCCTACTAATAAATACAGAGCTGTATTCATTTGTGTCTTTGATAGTTGCCTGGAGTTCATCTTTAAAGTGTAACTAAAACATATCTGAGAGCCACAAACTGAAAACATTATTCATTAATCTTTAATATTCAAAGCAAACTCCGCCACGTCTCCATTTGTTATTTTGTTGAGAAATCACTTTGAAAAACACCCCCCCTAGCATTTCTAGCCGTGGCCCTCTTGAGTAAGGGCAGATGATTCATGTAGCATTTTCTTCCTGGAATTGAACTGCCCTTAGCTCAGGCATGCAGGCAAGAGGGCGTGCGTAAATGAGAAAAACGTCTTCCCCTCCTCCAGATGAAAGAACAAAAATGCCCATGAAGACTTTCAGGATGTAAGTCATCATTTTGGCCTAGATCAAAATCCAGGAAGCAACTAAAAAAAGTAAAAAAATAAAATTTAAACAAGTAAATATAATATGCATTCTTAGCTATTTACTAATGCTAGCAGCATAAGGATTAAAAATAGTTCATGTTGACTGAGGGAGTTTAGTTCCACTTTAACCTTATTTTATGGCTCCATCATATATCATACTGAAGTATAGAAGTATATTTCACATTCAAGTGTGCTTATATAAAAGTCAGTCCACTCCAAAGCAGCATTTCAATTAGATGCAGAGATTAATTTCTTTGCTCACCCGGACTGTTTAAGTATTCATTTACATGGCCATAAACATTTTACTGATGTTATTACATGTGTTTTCTAGGAGAAAAGTTCCTGCATAATGATCACTAAAATACTTGCATATAGATGCATTTAAATGCATAAAATTATGTATGTCATTTGCAAATAGCGCCCAAAACCCTTACTCTGCTAAAACCTGGAGTTGTGCACATGGAAATAATGTTTAGAGCATGATATAATTGTCTAAATGGTACTGAAATATGTGGTATATTGTTTAATGATAATCAGCTTTTATACTGTGTGAAAAATTATTTCTACACTGAAATATATTTAAAAGTCTGAAAAAAGAGAAATTTCCTGTCTCTGTACAACTAGGTGCCAACACAACTGAGCATGCTCAGACCTGCAAACAGCTTTCATAAGTGAGTTTGGGGTGGAAGAACTAAACAAGAGAGAGGTTCCCCCAAAATGGGGTTTTTAGGCAGCGCAATGATAAAGGAAATCAAATTCAGTATCAAAAATATAACAAATTTATTAAAGTATACCATAAAAGTTAAAACAATGAGCTCCAGTGGGGGGCATTTGAGATAAAATTACATTGCATATTAATAGGCTGAACATATATTGGCAGACATATATTCACAACAACACTCGGTAGCATGAATATTTGAACCTGACGCGTTTTAACCCCTGTACTTGGGGTCTTCTTCAGAGGATTGGTCTGCTGAAAAATATACATAGATGAAATTGATACATGTAAATAAATTACATTAGTATAATGGTAGTTACATTCACCATGTAGAATATGGATACAATAGTAATAATTTACCCAGTAATATATGTTCGGCAAAAAAGAGAACGAGGCCTCCCATATGGAGATCCCTTGGAACGACTATCCTCCTGTCCCCCCCAGGAGAAGGACACCGGGCACCCCTACCGCCAACCGCGGTTCAGGCCGGGGTAGTGAAAGCAGCGACGTGGCTTGCGAGAGGTCACACTCTTGGATACCACCCACCAGACTAACAAAAACAACCAGGGAGCACAGAGGGTTACACCTGTGAGGGTAATCAAAAAGTTCCTCATAATAAACTCAGTCATTTACATGGTACTGATTATATGTCCAATCAGTACCATGTAAATGACTGAGTTTATTATGAGGAACTTTTTGATTACCCTCACAGGTGTAACCCTCTGTGCTCCCTGGTTGTTTTTGTTAGTCTGGTGGGTGGTATCCAAGAGTGTGACCTCTCGCAAGCCACGTCGCTGCTTTCACTACCCCGGCCTGAACCGCGGTTGGCGGTAGGGGTGCCCGGTGTCCTTCTCCTGGGGGGGACAGGAGGATAGTCGTTCCAAGGGATCTCCATATGGGAGGCCTCGTTCTCTTTTTTGCCGAACATATATTACTGGGTAAATTATTACTATTGTATCCATATTCTACATGGTGAATGTAACTACCATTATACTAATGTAATTTATTTACATGTATCAATTTCATCTATGTATATTTTTCAGCAGACCAATCCTCTGAAGAAGACCCCAAGTACAGGGGTTGAAACGTGTCAGGTTCAAATATTCATGCTACCGAGTGTTGTTGTGAATATATGTCTGCCAATATATGTTCAGCCTATTAATATGCAATGTAATTTTATCTCAAATGCCCCCCACTGGAGCTCATTGTTTTAACTTTTATGGTATACTTTAATAAATTTGTTATATTTTTGATACTGAATTTGATTTCCTTTATCATTGTGCTGCCTAAAAACCCCATTTTGGGGGAACCTCTCTCTTGTTTATAACTTTCAAGGGGTGAGCAGCAAATTCCTGGTTTCCCCTCTGGTGTCTCTCTATATCGGGGTGGAAGAACTTGACTGGCCTGCACAGAGTCCTGACCTCAACACAACAGAATGTCTTGGGGATGAATTAGCGCGGAGACTGTAAGCCAGGCCTTCTCATCCAACATCAGTGCCTGACCTCACAAATGCACTTCTGGAAGAATGGTCAAACATTCCCATAGACATACTCCTAAACCTTGTGGACAGCCTTCCCAGAAGAGTTGAAGCTGTTAAAGCTGCAAAGGGTGGGCCAAATCAATTTTGAACCCTACGGACTAAGACTGGGATACCATTAAAGTTCATGTGCGTATAAAGGCAGGCATCCAATACTTAGGCCAATATATTGTATATTGCTTGTAACACTGAGCATGGCTATGGACTTAGGACTGGTTCACAGCACAGAGATGCTGACTACATGTGTGAGGCTGCCCACTAGCTAAGTGGGTAGTAATTTTGTCTAGCATCACTGGGGTTGCTGGCTCAGTTCCTCAACATGCTAATACTTGTGTTGAAGTTTATATGTTCTCCCTGTGTGGGTTTCTCACCACAATCCAAAGACATGCTGGCATTTTATTTGTCTCCTGTCGAAAAAGTCTCTAATGTAAGAAAGTTACTTTTGGACTTTAGATTGGAAGCTCATTGCAGCCAGAGACTGATGTTAATGTTTGTTAGCACTAATCATACCCAGGTACATATGCACAGGTACATATGCTTAGAAAACTGTTGCTTTGTTTATGTGCATGCAAATGGCCTTTGATCTTTGACCTGTAGTTGGAGATTTGATGCACATAGCCAAGGGTTAACACAGTTGCAAATAGTATTATATGTTCCTGCTCATCAGGTGCAATCACTTTAGACATACATGAAGAGACAGATTGAAAGATACTGGTGGGCGTGAACTTCTATTGGGCATGTGTCAGTGTGCTAGCAATACAACCTATCTTATATAAAGGGCTTCAGCAGGGGGGGTTCCTTTGGCCTGAGAAGCGGCCGGGTTTTTTGCTGTGATTTGTGGGGGGAGAAGGAATGATAATGTGCATATTGACAAACGACCAACTAGGGCTGTTTCCTGAAATTCTTGTGCATTTTTTCCATCAAAAGTGGGTTTATGTGGACATGCTGCCAATGTTGTGTGTGTATTTCTGTCTGAACAAGCATTCATGGTTTGGGAGCATCTGCTGACCTTCTAATCTTTGATCTCATTGCTTAATCGTGTACACAGAAATGCACCTTCCAGCAGAACATACTCACCAATGTATGTATGTGGATTGTGGGGTGGTGGTGGGTGTTATAGTTTGAATATGTGCCTTTTGTTGGAATGCTTTGTAAGAATAATGACTGTTTAGTATGTTTTTATAATCTTGCATATAAAAATGTGATGTGTTGCCCGTTATACACTGAAAGTAAAGCTGTGTTCACTCTAAGGTTTAGATAGATTTTAGATTGTACGCTCCTATGAGAAGGGCGCTTAAAACCCAATTGCTAACTGTTTTGCTAAATGTAGCACCATATATCCTGTAGAATATTTATTTTTTTATGCTAGTAAATGCACATAATTTTGTTTCTGCTGGCAAAATAAAAGTACAATATTGAGCTTGTTTTTTTTTTTCTTTTTTGAGAAGAAAGACGTCACTCCCACGAGCATGCACGGGAGTGACGTTACGTGGCTCCGGCCAGTCACAGAGCCAGAGTCCTCGGCCCCAGAAGGAAGAGGGCAGAAGATGGATGCTTCCACCAGTGGGATAGTGCAGGCATCGATTGTGGCAGGTAAGTGCCACATAATGGGCTAGTATGCGATGCATACTAGTCCATTATGCTTTTACTTTGCAGGGAATGACAGAGGAAGTAAAACACATCAGGGTTTACTTCCTCTTTAGCTGCAGCAAATAAAAATATTGCCTTTTGCCCTATCAGACAAGGCTGTGCTGTAAATCACAGGACTGGATGAACAGAACTACAAATCCTTTTGCAGAAAAAAAATAGCTACTGTACATGTATTTCATCTGTATATTTAGCTGTGTGCTTGGAGTTTAGCTTTTAAGCTTCAAAAAACCTTAAATAAAAGTGTTACTAAACACAGGATTTTGCATTAACTATATCTGGTCTCCCACAGTACACAGAACATGGAAATGCAATTATTTTAGTAATTATAAATAGCTAAATTGTTTTTCTCATCAGCAGACAATACAGCTTGTGACTTCTATGAGTGTCTGGTTAAAGCTTGTAGGAGGAGTTTTCATTCTACTCTGACTGTCCTATGAGGTTGCAGGACTCCTGACCCTCTGTCTGGACCGTGCTGATTGGCCCTGTGCTGATCACATGCACCCTCCTAAAAAATATATATATATATACTCTCTAGCAATACACACAAAACTAAGCATGTGCAGAGTGACTCCAAAGGCTCTATACTATCAGGAGGTGGATGGTGGATGGGGACAGTGAAAGAAGGGGAGGATCAGAGAAGACAGGATCAAACAGCCTTTTAACACAATGCAGAGGATTAACCCCTTAGGTCTCACAGTGAGTATAGCAAGCATGCTTTACTGCATATACAAACTGGTTTTACTGTTGTGGGTTTAGTAACACTTTAAAGCTAACATTGACCATTAGGCCGCACAGCAAAACACAGGGGTTCATTTACTAAATGCAGAAAGACAGGTGCTTCAGAGCTTAGTAAATGAGGCAAAGCTTTAGTTTGCAAAGAACCCAATCACATGCAAGGGAAAAAATAAAACAGCATTTTCCTTGCACATGATTGGATGATGGAAGTCAGCAGCGTTTACCCTCACTTACTAAGCTCTGGAGCAACTGTTCTTGCAAAGTGCTCAGTCTCCTAAATCAACCTCATAGGCTAATTCAAAGTCACAAAATTATTGGGCTGATGTTCGGGCACAAGAAAAGATACAGAATCCTAAACCTTAACAGCCATTTAAGGTTTGGCCCATGCACCTTAAAGAACAAAACAAAAAAAATGTTGTTTCATCTTCCCCACTGATTTCCGTTCCTTTCACCAAGAGTGCAAAATTTCAGCGAAACCTACAAACTTTCATCAAAATTTCAGGGAAATGAAAATGCTGAATTTTGCTTATTCCTAGTATTAAACATACAGTATTATTTTCTATAGAGATCCCCATATAAGAGAATTGGTTATGTCTATTTAGTAATTTATATTTAGCTGTATTAGTCCTTTACATAGAACAAAATGTATACAATTATCAGCTAGATGTCTATGCTAACAATAATTTCCCTATTTTAGCTAGTGATGCAGTCCATTTTTTCTCAATTACCACATCATGTTTTCAGTGTACACAGGAAAAGTGATGTTCATTTTACTGCAATATACTTGCATGGTATGTTTTTCTGCAATTAAAATCTGAATATAATAAAAAAAACAATAATAATGTTGTGTCATGCAGTTCTCTCCCTAGGTAGCTGCTGGAATGTCTCATTTTCTAAACAATCCTTTGAATAATGCTCTGGGGTTTTGCATAATTATATAGTAGCACAGACATTCTGTATCAAAGATACAGGGCCAAATTAAAATTCATAAAAATTGACAATACTGAGAAAATACGCTTGTTTGAAATTGCTTCTCTATTTATCTTTTTTTTTCAGAACTGAATGCAAGTAGGTCTGGTTATTTTAGGTTTTGGTTACAGTAAATGACCAACTAACAAAAAAAAGACTGCTGGCTATATTTAAGAGTTTGTTTACCAAAGATCAAAATTGTAATTTTGACATTTTTTTTCCTCCAGCGTCAACCACTTAATTATAAAGTTTATTTAACAATTTTGTTTGCTGTCAATTTTTTTCTTTTGTTTTATTTTATTTTATTTTGTTTGATTCATATTCATATTTCTATGAATTTCACAAAAAAAGTTCTCAAGATTAGTATGACAAACACTCTGTCCCATATTGCTTTAACATAAATTTTGTGTCGTATATGTATGTATTTCATGTGAATTATTGAAATTTGTATTTTTTTACAGTGGGAACGGAAAATATTCAGAATCCCTTAAATTTTTTTCACTCTTTGTTGTATTGCAGCCATTTGCTAAAATCATTTAAGTTCATTTTTTCTTCCTCATTAATGCACACACAGCACCCCATATTGACAGAAAAACACAGAATTGTTGACATTTTTGCAGATTTATTAAAAAAAGAAAAACTGAAATATCACATGGTCCTAACTATTCAGACCCTTTGCTGTGACACTCATATATTTAACTCAGGTGCTGTCCATTTCTCCGGATCATCCTTGAGATGGTTCTACACCTTCATTTGAGTCCAGCTGTGTTTGATTATACTGATTGGACTTGATTAGGAAAGCCACACACCTGTCTATATAAGACCTTACAGCTCACAGTGCATGTCAGAGCAAATGAGAATGATGAGGTCAAAGGAACTGCCTGAAGAGCTCAGAGACAGAACTGTGGCAAGGCACAGATCTGGCCAAGGTTACAAAAACATTTCTGCTGCACTTAAGGTTCCTAAGAGTGGCCTCCATAATCCTTAAATGGAAGACATTTGGGATGACCAGAACCCTTCCTAAAGCTGGCCGTCCAGCCAAACTGAGCTATTGGGGGAGAAGAGCCTTGGTGAGAGAGGTAAAGAAGAACCCAAAGATCACTGTGGCTGAGCTCCAGATATGCAGTCGGGAGATGGGAGAAAGTTGTAGAAAGTCAACCATCACTGCAGCCCTCCACTAGTTGGGGCTTTATGGCAGAGTGGCCCGACGGAAGCCTCTCCTCAGTGCAAGACACATGAAAGCCCGCATGGAGTTTGCTAAAAAAAAACACCTGAAGGGCTCCAAGATGGTGAGAAATATGATTCTCTGGTCTGATGAGACCAAGATAGAACTTTTTGGCCTTAATTCTAAGCGGTATGTGTGGAGAAAACAAGGCACTGCTCATCACCTGTCCAATACAGTCCCAACAGTGAAGCATGGTGGTGGCAGCATCATGCTGTGGGGGTGTTTTTCAGCTGCAGGGACAGGACGACTGGTTGCAATTGAGGGAAGATGAATGCGGCCAAGTACAGGGATATCCTGGAAAAACCATCTCCAGAGTGCTCAGGACCTCAGACTGGGCTGAAGGTTTACCTTCCAACAAGACAATGACCCTAAGCACACAGCTAAAATAATGAAGGAGTGGCTTCACAACAACTCTGTGACTGTTCTTGAATGGCCCAGCCAGAGCCCTGACTTAAACCCAATTGAGCATCTCCGGAGAGACCTAAAAATGGCTGTCCACCAACGTTTACCATCCAACCTGACAGAACTGGAGAGGATCTGCAAAGAGGAATGACAGAGGATCCCTAAATCCAGGTGTGAAAAACTTGTTGCATCTTTCCCAAAAAGACTCATGGCTGTATTAGATCAAAAGGGTGCTTTTACTAAATACTGAGCAAAGAGTCTGAATAGTTAGGACCATGTGATATTTCAGTTTTTCTTTTTTAATAAATCTGCAAAAATGTCAACAATTTTGTGTTTTTCTGTCAATATGGGGTGCTATGTGTACATTAATGAGGAAAAAAAAGAACTTAAATGATTTTAGCAAATGGCTGCAATATAACAATGAGTGAAAAATTTAAGGGGGTCTGAATACTTTCCGTCCCCACTGAATATGTGCCTACAAAGTCCATTATTCCTTTATTCAGTATTTATAGTCTACGTAGGATGTGGCACACCCATACTTAGGTGTTTGATTGCCTCCTGAGGGCAATGCAATCAATCTAACCCCTTTGGTGGAAGCACCATTTTGCGTCTACTCATTTGGAGCAGACTGCCCAGTTTTATCATTAAAATACAAACAAATATTGCATCATTATTTTGACATTTTGGACTGTTGGACTGTTAGAACAATTGGCCCAGTGATCAAGAGGCATAATGGACTTTGTTGGGGTAGCATGGACTGGCCTTATGAATGAATATCAGACATCATATAATGGCTCTAATAGGGAGGATGATGATCTAAAACAGTATTTTGGTAAAATTAAACAGCTACTCAAAAGAAAATCCAATCTACATTGGCATATGGAATTTTTCAATCAATAAATTTGTGAAAACATCAGTCTGATGGGCCTTAGAGTCCAAATTTTTTCTACAGTCAAAAATATTACACAAGAACTTAAAAACTCGTGGGAAAATGTCCTCAATAAATGCAGTAAAGAATATATGCAATTATTGCTGATTCAATATCAGTTAGATATAAATTTATTAGATCAAGAATTAGCTATGCTGAATTCGCAGTATGAACAAATTAAATGCATGCCAAGTTTGGAAGCAAGAATCAGGAACTCAAGGAATTTTTGGATAGGCTAAATAAAAATATAATATCCAAAAAACAAGTTAAAATTGCTAACGATTGAACTACATTCACTGAGGGATATGCTTACAGATGGGACAATCAGATTAGGGGAAGAGGATCCAATAACAGAGGTCAATCTAAAATCCTGCATTATAATGGTAATATGTCAGAAGATGATTTTGAATCTGACTCATCTGTCTCTTCATCCCTTTCACAGGTACATACACCACGACAGGCTCTCATCCACAAACTGGATCACGTCTAATTGAATCATTCTAATTTTTCACCCAAACATGGACAGTCACAAGGTGAACAAAAACAAGGTGATGGGAAGTTACATGGCACGGATTTATCTAAATATGCATACATGGGCCCTATAGCAGCTCAAGCTGTTCAATTGATTCACACTCAAAGCATTTCACAAATAGCGCAATCTAACACTACCACTGTTTCTGGGGGAGGAATAGTGGACACGAGAGTACTGCATCCTCCCAATACCCCGCTGCCCCGAACCCCATCCCACTTCAACACTAAAGCTGCGTACACACGAGCAGAATGTCCGACAGAAAAAGTCAGAAGAAAACTTTTCATTGTATATCCTGATCATGTGTGTGCCTCATCTGACTTTTTTTTCAAAAATTCTGACGGACCTAGAAATAGAACATGTTCTAAATATTTCCGACTGAACCAATTCCTATTGGGAAAACCGCTCGTCTGCATGTTGACCAAAAACGACGCATGCTCTGAAGCAAGTACGAGACGGAAGCTATTGGCTACTGGCTATTGAACTTCCTTTTTCTAGTCCCGTCGTATGTGCTGTACATCACTGCGTTCTGGACAGTCAGACTTTGGTCGGACTTTGGTGTGACCGTGTGTAGGCAAGACCGCTTGAATGGAATTCCATCGGAGTTCCATCAGAGAAACCTTTATTCCGACGGCAAAACCGGTCGTTTGTACGCGGCATAACAAGTCATACACACAAACAAAGGACAATGAACACTTATGTAACATGTCAGGACATCCCTTTAGGGGAAGTTCCCCTCTCCACATCAATGGTGATGAACTCAGTGTAATTAATCTCACCCCTTACCCCCTTTCTCAGGACAAATTGACAATCCTCCAACTGGGCCTTAGCTTTTGTCCCAGCAGTAAAATGGATAAGTACGAAGTGATAAAAGATATTTATCTCTTTGCAAGAAAACTTACATACAAATCACATTTTTGACCCAGATAGAAAGCGGGCAAGGGAGGAGAAAGCACTGTCAGAACAAATTAAGAAATTTACAATGAAGGATTTTCGAGCCTTGAGGGACTTGATGCTCCTTTTGGAGGAAAATCAGGAATATGATGATAGTCAACCAGCAGAACCGACTGCTAGGTCAAACACAAATCAAATAAATTTCCTGATCTCACTATAAATTCTCAAATATCAGCCTTTCTTATCGCTATGATCAGTGAAATTAAACGCATGTCAGTGGTTAATAATACTTCTAACCTCACTGCACAACAACAACAAGCAATTAAGCAATTACACTGTAGACAGGATACAGTCATCAAACCCTCGGATAAGGGTGGTAATATAGTGCTCAGTTACAATATGTAACCATGTGTTACAACATCTTTAACAGTGGTGAGTGGTATCGACCCATCACACTTGAAATTACCTCCCAATTCAAGTAGGAATATAAACAGCTTATTTACACTGCCTACATGGATGCTTTAATAGATCAACAAACATATGAATACCTCAATACATCACATCCAAGAGAAGCAATTTTTTATGCTATCCTGAAAATACACAAAAATATTGAAACACCTCCGGGCAGACCAATAGTGTTCAAAATCGGCTCTATTACAGAAAATGCAAGCAGATTTGTGGACTTTTTTCCTATGTCCAATGTTACTGGACTTCCCTCTTATGTGAGAGATACATCAGATCTCCTAAAGCGATTGGATGGTTTGAAAATTTCTCCAGACGTACTATTGGTTACAATTGATGTAGAGGCATTATATTCCAGCATCCCCCATGATTCAGGCTTACAAGTAATTAAAATGTTCCTAATGGAACAGGATCATCATCGACAATGGGAGTTTTACTCGTTTGTGTTGAGGCTGTTATCCTACATCCTTAAGCATAATTGGTTTTCTTTTCTCAGTTCCCACTACCTCCAGGTGCAGGGCGTGAGCATGGGCACTTGTTATGCCCTGGCCTATGCCAACCTGTACCTGGGCAGGTGGGAACATGAGATCTTTTCCAATGAGTGACTTAGTCGATACCTGGACCAAGCTCTTTGCGGGTTCAGGTATATTGATGATATTCTCTTGATTTGGACAGGCACAGTTGAATCACTACAGGAATTTATGCAGCAGTTGAACAACAATCGATTTAACCTAAAATTCACAATGAATTGGCATAGGGACACTATATCATTTTTGGACCTATCGATATATAAAGACGTATCCAATAACTTAGCTACAAAACGCTACAGGAAAAGCACAGCGGGTAATACGCTATTGCATGCACAAAGTGGATATCCTACCTCTCTTGTGCATAGCATCCCATATGCCCATATGCCTCTAGCGAAATTGTACACACAAATCGGATTTCAAGACTCAAGCTGCAGAGCTACGATTAGGCCTGCGGCAACGGGGATACAGCAAGAGCCTTCTGAGGAGGGCCTATAACAAAGCCCTCAACAGAGATAGAAATCAATTGCTTTATCCCAATGCAAAATGTAACCCCAAAGACCAGACCACAACACCAACAACTTCCCACCTGCATGCAAAAACACTGGCATCTTCTGAGTGAAGATGCCACCCTCCATAAATATGTCAGAAGTACTCCAGAGATAGTGTTCCGCAAAAGCCCCTCAATAGGCAACATATTTACATCTAACCAGTACACACCAAATAGTCATACCACATTGATGGATCGAGAAATGTATACTTGTGGACAATGTGCGTACTGCCCCTGGGTACAAACGGGTACAAGATTCCGCTTACCCAATGGGGAAATGTTTTATCCTCGCTTTCACGCAACGTGTAACACACAGGGTGTTGTATACTTGATGGTGTGCAAATGTGGAGCATTCTATGTAGGTAAGATGCCAACTAGAACAACGCATATATAACCACATTTACTACTCCCAATCCCCAAAAATGCTTACACCAGTCAGCCGCCACCTGGGTCTATACCACAAGTTTGATGTTACCCATGTCTCATTTATTCTTTTAGAAGTGGTATTCAAGGACCCATGTGGTGGTGACTGGGATAAACGCATTCTCCAGAGGGAGACACTTGAGCGTCTTGAAGCGACTAGGTTGCTGGGTATTAATGAGGTGCTATCATATCTGCCCTCCTTGTGAGGACCCTCGGGTGGCCCCTCTTATTCCTGAATAATCAGCATTACAGTATAATATAGTATACTATGTGGGTTATTAGGTTTGGCTGTATACCAAACTACAATTAACTGGTATGTGTATTTATTTTGTTGGCCCTGGCAATTAGCGAACAACTATGAAATTGCTTTTTTATATGCAGAGTGCTACACCAACTTAAGTGTTTAATGTTTTTGAAGTCAATGTTCCCATTAACTCAAATGTACAAGTATAGCAATTTTCCAATTATGTTGGACTGCTAGATCGAACAATTGTATGTGCTGTGAACGTGTGTATTTTGAAAAATATTGTCGTATATATCAGTGTTAATTTTAGTCTTAGGACTAAAATGGCATTTTAGTTTTAGTCCCATTTTAGTCTTCTGCAATTGTTTTAGTTTTAGACGTATTTAGTCGACTAAATCTCCAGTACATTTTAGTCGACTAAAATGTCCTACATTTTAGTCGACTAAAATCTCCAGTACATTTCAGTAATTGCAATTTAGTTTTAGTCATAGTTTTTTGACTTTTGACTAAAATGGCATTTTAGTTTTAGTCTCATTTTAGTCTTTTGACTAAAATGGCTTTTAGTTTTAATCGTATTTTAGTAATCTCAATTGTTTTAGTTTTAGTCGTATTTTAGTCGAATAAAATAGTATTCATTTAGTTGACTAAAATGTTTTAGTCATTTTAGTAGACTAAAATGTTTTAGTCGTTTTAGTCGACTAAATTAACACTGGTATATATGTTTTCTGTACCTGAGTTTTGGCTGCCATTCCCCTTTTTGGCCACTGGGGGCATCAGCCGCGGAATGCCGCTGGAGGCACATTTGGGATGTGTGGCCACCCAAGCCGCTGGGGCTACAACCCACCCTCCGGGGTACTTTTTTCCCCAGTTGGGGAGCGTGTATCCGCCCATGGCAATTCGGAAGCACTCTCCCTCTGTGTCTCCTTGGTCCACCGCAGTCAGTGTCAACCATTTAATTATAAAGTTTATTTAACAATTTTGTTTGCTGTCAAAATTCTTCATTCTTTTTATCTTATTTTATTTTGTTTGATTCATATTCACATTTTTATGAATTTCACAAAATTTAAATAGCAGTATATTACAGGTCTCATTTCAAAGTTTTCCATTTGCCTGATTTCTTTCAAATTACTCTACATTTTTGTATTACTATTTTTTTAATGATTTCATAAAAATATGATTTCATACAGAAATGAAAAAGAAATGTTAAAGATTGTCCATTTTCTAGTTCAGTTCTGTATTTTGAAACTTTATACATGCCCGATAATACTGGATCAAGAGATGAAGAAGCTGTAAACCAGAATTAGTTATTTCTTTATAAACAGCCTCCTTATACAGTAGTTACATAGTTAGGTTTAAAAAAAGACAAGCCCATCTAGTTCAACCAACAACAAAAAAATAGACAGAAAACCTTTATATACACAATGCTATACCTACAATTTATCCAGAGGAAGGCAAAAAAAAATAAAACACGATCCAGTGGGGGAAAAAAAATCATTCCTCATCCCCCAGATGGCAATCAGATATAATGGAAAACAAAATGAAACAAAAACACATACCCAGAGGTAAGCTCATTTTTTATCATCCCCCTTTCCATTGTTCTGCACATTCCATTTCCTTTACCTGTTTTGCAACATAAAAATGTCCCATGCTTCCCAATATATATTGCTATAATGTTTTTTGGGTTTTTTTTTGGGGGGGGGGGTTAGTATAAAAAAAAAGGTGGAAGTGATTCCACACACATCCTATGTTTCTTGGATCTAAATATAGATGTAGAAATTAAAATAATGTAAATGCAACAAGACACGAAAAGATACTCAGAGAGAGAGCTGGGATTCTTTAGGTGCCAATAACCTAGCCCACACCATCAGATAAAGCCATATATTTTATATATTTTATTTGATCAATTCATATTAAAAACAGTAAAGGACAAAAAAACACACTTAAGATTCGCTAATAATATTGGATAATTTCATATTGGATATTCACAATATAATTATTTATAAATGGTTGTTGTGGTATAGCAATCCCAACATGTTTCACAGATTTATGGGCTTCTTCAGGAGTAATATGCTGCCACACCTGAACAGATAGATCAAATACATAAATAAGTATATATACAGTTGCAATTTTATAATCCAATTTACTGTTTTTAATATGAATTGATCAAATAAAATATATGGATTTTATCTGATGTTGTAGCCTAGGTTATTGGCACCTAAAAAATCCCATCTCTCTCCCAGAGCATCTTTTCGTGTCTTCTTGAATATATATGGGATGCAGTGCCAGTGAGATTTCCTCTGACTAATTTTTCCTTTAATGCAGGTGCAAGTTTTACAAAGGGCATTATGGTCTTTTTTTATCATTTAGCAACTTCAGCACAAGGATCATTTTGCGTCCAGAAAGAATTATGGAGGTGACAATAAAAAAGAAAGTTTAGAATAAAAATTACTAAAATTGTCAAGCACACAACAGAGCATGAAAGATTCTTAGTGCAGAAGAGTACCAATCTGGACCAAGGGGTGGACCAAGTTATTTTAATAGGATGTGTCAAAAGCACTGGAAATTGGAGTATGCCTTTGGAGGCTGCTCAGAGAGGCCCACACTTATGGAAACAAAAGAAGAATCTATTAATTCTTTTTTTTTTTTTTCAAATTTAAGGATCTAAAGACAGCATGTGACTTTCCTAAACATTTAAGAGACCTAATAATGAGGGTTAACATTTTGTTAAATAACAAGAATGATTCTATTAAAAGAAAAAATGTATGTACAAGTAAACATCCATCTGGTAAAGACTAGGGATGTGTTTCAGATCATCCATGACCAAATATGGTCAGTGATATCACTTGGGATTCCTGGCTGCTTTGTTTACACTACTACAGCAGTCAGGGATTTGTCATTTAGTGTTGGAAATGCAACGGGTGAACATCATTGCGTGAGGAGTTGTCATGTTGACAGGGAAACGTGACAACCCCCACTCATCACTGAGTGGCAAGTCTTTGAGACTGATGCTGGGTCTATTTTGATGGATAGTGTGTTTGCCCTATGATATTTATTGCCGTTTAGTGGTCAAATGCAGTAATTTCAATTAAAAAATGAAAAAACAGCACAGGAATAACCTATTACTGTTTGTTTTTTGCCCCGTTTGACAGAATGAATGTACATACATTTTCACTAAATGAATTGTTATGCAAATTTTTATAAATACAAATGAAGTGTTGCAAAAGTTGGGTTCCACCTGAGATATTTTGTGCAGGATATGCTTTATAATCACTACTGAAAGCAAATTTATTAATGCATATTTTTTTTAAAAAAAAGGTCTCGTAAGTCTCTTCTAAAATATGGAAACCCTTGTTAACCCTTAGCACTATAATATCCTTCTCTGCTGTTCTTAAACTCTTACTGGGTATATTTAAAGTACTATATTCCAGTTTAATTGTGAACAAAGTAACAAAATTGGGTGTAAGTAAAATGTTGTTAAAATGTTTATACTTCAAAAACACACCATCGTTTAATCACCCTCAAAGGGAATTTTGCACATTCACCACTGCCTCTCCTTTATAAACTCTACAAACAAAAAAATACATTTACAACTCAAATCGTAAAAAACTCTAAAACCATTTAAGAGGTATTTCTTTGTTCAGTGCATTATTCTCATTATTTTATAAGCTAGGAAAGTTTTACTGAAGAATTAGTGAATTAAAATATTCAAATGGTCATCTAAACTTTTTATCATACATGGAATTGGGTGTTTCCCACTTTTACTGGCTGCCGTGAAAATCTCCCATTCTCACTGTAACGTTGCCTTCCTCCTAGCAAGACAAGGCATGTATGGTGTGGAGGTGGAGTACTGGAGGAGAAGGATAGCCACAGTACAGGGGAATGGTGAAGAGCGGAAGAGAATTATTACAGGTATATGTCATAGGCAGAGGAGGGGAGCTTTATGGGATGATCCCAAAGTCAGAAGATTGGAGCTGTAGGATATTAAGTAAGAAGGAGAGAGGTGCAGAATACAGGAAAAAGGGGCAGTGCAAGAAAAAAGTAGTGTGGTGGCAGACAAGAGAATCAGTTCAAAAAGGTGCTGGTGATGGACGAGAGAAACAGAAATGAGAAGGGGCACTGAAAAAGAATTAATAAAGCAGTACGCTGGGGTTCTGAGGACAGACAAGAGTAATAGTTTAGGGGTGGTGCACTGAAGACACATGAGAAGAGAAATATAGGGGCACAGGCAGCCGACAAAAAGAATCTCCACATCTTTTTTGCTCATACTGGCTCACTTTTGCAAATTATCTTGCCTTTTTAATAGAATGAGCAACTATGCTATTAGATAACCAGCCAGAAGGAGCCCCATGAGGTAATTTCATTCATTTCTAACAGTTCAGCCAAAACGTGTATATAGCAACAAATATTCCACCTCAGTAGAAATCTGTATTTTCAATATCCCTAAAAACTAGCTCCATGGTGTTGAGACCCTGGATGACTGCCATTCAAAAACAGGATCAAAATTGGAAGCTCTTTAGATTTGATCAGGCTTCTGTGTTGCACTGTCAGCTGGTAGTCTTGAGTTACTGGAGTCTGCATCTCCTGTGGTACTTTTCTTGAAGCTCAGATATGTTCAGTCAGTCACACTACTTACTGTACTGATCTGAATTCAGTATGCAAAGGAGCCATTTTTCCAGTGTACTAGTGGCATCCCAGTTGTGAGGTGTGGCTTCTGCTTATTGTACAGTGCTTGTAAAATCATATCTTCTGTAAATTACATTTTTGTATTTTTCTGTGCCACCCATAACCATTTTCATTTCATTTTGGTTCATATCCTTTTTTTATTCCCATTGAATACTCCCCGCTCCTGCCTGGAAACTGCAAAGACTGGCAGTGGAACAAACCTGAATACCATGACCAGAAAAAGTCACTGTTGCAAGAAGTTTGTTGCTACAAGCAACAAAATATAACTACTTTTGTAGATTTCTTTGCAACACTCCCTGAATCATTTGCCTCACAGAACCCTATGCTAGGCACTGGTTGGTTGGGAGAATCCACAACTACTTATTCATACTTTGAATGGTCTAGGGTTGTTAGTGGTGTACCCCAAGGTTCAGTGTTGGGACCCTTTAATATATTTATAAATGATATAGGAATAAAAATACCATTTCAGTCTTTGCAGATAGTCCTTACAGGACGTCTCCAACTTACAAGCCGACCTCAATGTACTGTTTATTTAGACAACTATGTGGCAAATGATGTTTAATGTTAATAAATGTAACGTTATACACTTGGGGGCTAAAAATATGCATGCATAATACATGCTAGGGGTAGTACAACTGGGGAAATCGATGGTGGAGAAGGATCTGGGTGCTCAGATAAATCATAAGTTTAATAATGTCATGCAATGCCAAGCAGCTGTTTCCAAAGCATGCAAAATCCTTTTATGTATTTAGAGAAGGATGGACTCCTGAGAGAGACAGGCCCGGATTTACTCCCTTTGCCACCCCAAGGCCGGGTCCTTCAATGCCGCCCCCCCCCCCCCCCACACACACACACACACACACACACACACATACACACAAACCACGTCCTTTATCGATGACTTCTACAATAGATCAATTAAAAACATATCTCCATACACGAGAACACTGAAAATAACTGGCTTTAATTGTACAGACTAAAAATACTTCAGGGTAAGCGCGCGAGGGGTAAGGATTTTTCGCAGGCAAATTTTCAAGGCAATGGCTGGTGTTAGTGCTTCAATCATCCCCGGCACCATGGTTGTTATGGTGTCAGGATGATTGAAACACATTATTTCTATCATTACATTGTAATATAAACTGAAATAGTTCAACTCACCATAATGCAGAATCATTGGGAGCCCTGAGCATGTCACTTGCCACCATCTCTTGTCACTTGCCACGCTGCCTGCCACCAGATGGGGATGTCACTTGCCACTATGCCTGCCACCAGATGGAGATGTCACTTGCCACTATGCCTGCCACCAGATGGGGATGACACTTGCCACGCTGCCTGCCACCAGATGGGGATATCACTTTCCACGCTGGCTGCCACCAGATGGGGATGTCACTTGCCACCATGCCTGCCACCAGATGGGGATGTCACTTGCCACCATGCCTGCCACCAGATGGGGATGTCACTTGCCACGCTGCCTGCCACCAGATGGGGATGTCACTTGCCACCATGCCTGCCACCAGATGGGGATGTCACTTGCCACCATGCCTGCCACCAGATGGGGATATCACTTGCCACGCTGCCTGCCACCAGATGGGGATATCACTTGCCACGCTGCCTGCCACCAGATGGGGATGTCACTTGCCACCATGCCTGCCACCAGATGGGCAAGATAGTTACCACCGCTCTAGGTGACCGGGTTCAAGCTTCCCGTCCTCCGCTGTGTAGATGATTGTGAGAGCCCCAGGTGCCGGAAATTGCTATTCCAATGGTATGTGTATGATGGAAAAATCTGGACAGCTGCACTCCGGATTGGAAAAGTGAAAAATAAAATCCTCTTTATTGAAAAAGTAATAACATGATTAAAATCCGTACATGGCTTTGTTGGGATAATGCAGCATAACCGCTAACGCGTTTCACGCTCCCATAGAGCGCTTACTCATAGCTGAGTAACTGCCACCAGATGGGGATGTCACTTGCCACGCTGCCTGCCACCAGATGGGAATATCACTTGCCACCATGCCTGCCACCAGATGGGGATATCACTTGCCACGCTGCCTGCCACCAGATGGGGATTTCATTTGCCACCATGCCTGCCAACAGATGGGGATGTCACTTGCCACGCTGCCTGCCACCAGATGGGGATATCACTTGCCACCATGCCTGCCACCAGATTGGGATATCACTTGCCACGCTGCCTGCCACCAGATGGGGATATCACTTGCCACCATGCCTGCCACCAGATGGGGATATCACTTGCCTGGCCTCGGTGGCCTTGTGGCTAATCTGGCCCTGGAGAGAGAGATATAATTTTGCCCCTGTACAAATCATTAGAAAGACCTCATTTGGAATATGCAGTTCAGTTTTGGGCACCAGTTCTCAAAAAGGATATTGGGGAACTGGAGAAAGTGCAGAGAAGGGCAACCAAACTGATAAGAGGCATGGAGGAGCTCAGTCATGAGGAAAGATTAGTTGAATCCCCTGTACAAATCATTAGAAAGACCTCATTTGGAATATGCAATTCAGTTTTGGGCACCAGTTCTCAAAAAGGATATTGGGGAACTGGAGAAAGTGCAGAGAAGGGCAACCAAACTGATAAGAGGCATGGAGGAGCTCAGTCATGAGGAAAGATTAGCTGAACTGAGTTTATTCTCTCTAGAGAAGAGGAGATTAAGGGGGGGGTCAACATGTATAAATACATAGGAAAGCAATCTGGCAACACACCTAAGCAATTCCTGCACAGATTTCAGGACAAAATGCAGTGCACTGGCTTCCCAGGGGGGTTAAGCAAGTTTGTTGACCTTCTAATGACCTTCTTTAAAGCCTAACTCTGGGTTGTTACCCAACCACCTTTTACCCCTCAAGGCCCACTTGGCTGTATTTTTTGGGGTTTTTTTGGATACCTGATTTTTCTAGATGTATTCAGGCTAGTCATCTGATGTACAGGTCCCTCTTCTTCTTAAGATCTTCTCCATGGTTGGGAAGTCTTCAGAAATGCTGA
This sequence comes from Aquarana catesbeiana, assembly GCF_042186555.1. NCBI lineage: Eukaryota > Metazoa > Chordata > Amphibia > Anura > Ranidae > Aquarana > Aquarana catesbeiana. The sequence goes on from NC_133332.1 coordinate 286,583,894, forward strand.
AAGTGACACTGACATGATGAGATTAGTTCTTCACTCTGCTTCATTACACAGTGGAAAATAGAAATGTTGTAAGGGCAAATGCTATATATACAGTGGGGACGGAAAGTATTCAAACCCCCTTAAATTTTTCACTCTTTGTTATATTGCAGCCATTTGCTAAAATCATTTAAGTTCATTTTTTTCCTCATAAATGTACACATAGCTCCCATATTGACATAAACGTTGGTGGACAGCCATTTTTAGGTCTCTCCAGAGATGCTCAATTGGGTTTAAGTCAGGGTTCTGGTGGGTCATTCAAGAACAGTCACGGAGTTGTTGTGAAGCCACTCCTTCGTTATTTTATCTGTGTGCTTAGGGTGATTGTCTTGTTGGAAGGTAAACCTTCGGCCCAGTCTGAGGTACTGAGCACTCTGGAGAAGGTTTTCATCCAGGATATCCCTGTACTTGGCCGCATTCTTCTTTCCCTCGATTGCAACCAGTCGTCCTGTCCCTGCAGCTGAAAAACACCCCCACAGCATGATGTTGCCACCACCATGCTACACTGTTGGGACGGTGTTGGACAGGTGATGAGCAGTGCCTGGTTTTCTCCACACATACCGCTTAGAATTAAGGCCAAAAAGTTCTATCTTAGTCTCATCAGACCAAAGAATCTTATTTCTCATCATCTTGGAGTCCTTTAGGTGTTTTTTTAGCAAACTCAATGTGGGCTTTCATGTGTCTTGCACTGAGGAGAGGCTTCCGTCGGGCCACTCTGCCATAAAGCCCTGACTGGTGGAGGGCTGCAGTGATGGTTTACTTTCTACAACTTTCTCCCATCTCCCGACTGCATCTCTGGAGCTCAGCCACAGTGATCTTTGGGTTCTTCTTTACCTCTCTCACCAAGGCTCTTCTCCCCGGATAGCTCAGTTTGGCCGTACGGCCAGCTCTAGGAAGGGTTCTGGTTGTCCCAAACATCTTCTATTTAAGGATTATGGAGGCCACTGTTCTCTTATTAACCTTAAGTGCAGCAGAAATGTTTTTGGAACCTTGGCCAGATCTGTGCCTTGACACAATTCGTTCTCTGAGCTTGAAGCAGTTCTTTTGACTCACGATTCTCATTTGCTCTGCTAGCACTGTGAGCTGTAAGGTCTTATATAGACAGGTGTGTGGCTTTCCTAATCAAGTCCAATTAGTATAATCAAACACAGCTGGACTCAAATGAAGGTGTAGAACCATCTCAAGGATGATCAGAAGAAATGGACAGCACCTGAGTTAAATATATGAGTGTCACAGCAAAGGGTCTGAATACTTAGGACCATGTGATATTTTAGTTTTTCTTTTTCAATAAATCTGCAAAAATGTCAACAATTCTGTGTTTTTCTGTCAATATGGGGTGCTGTGTGTACATTAATGAGGAAAAAAATGAACTTAAATGATTTTAGCAAATGGCTGCAATATAACAAAGAGTGAAAAATCCGTCCCCACTGTATATATTGCATTTGCCCTTACAACATTTCTATTTTCCACTGTGTAATGAAGCAGAGTGAAGAACACTGTGTGTATGTATATATATATATATATATATATGTATATATATATATATATATATATATATATTGAAGATTATAAAATAAATTGTTATTGGAAGGGGAAGTTTTTTTTTACAACAGCAATTGAATTACAGGTTTATAGTTACTTGTTTTTTAAGGCTAAGCCTTCATTTAAGTAAATCAAGATTAGGCAGCATATCTGTTGCTACGTATAAATTGTGACAGCTCCCTTTCTGCAGCTCAACACCCAGACCATGTGTCATGGTGAAGGATTATTGTTACAGTACGAATAACACGCTGAACTGTACTGAAACAAGTTATTCCTCCTGGGAGATGCATTACAAGAACAGAGGCCATAAATTAACATTGCATGTCAAATTCTCAAGCCTGGAGAGCTACCAGAGCAAATTCATCCAGAGTTTTTGCAGTTCAGCCCTTATGAAGAAACAAAAAAAAACCCACTGCTGACATTCAAGCTATTTATATATTTGGAGCAAGAATGCAATGACCCTGTACCACAGAATGTATTTAACTTTATTCCTAATTATATGGCATTAAATCCTGTATTATCCATCAGAAAAGTTATGGATTCATGTAATATAGCACAGTGCCAAAATAAATTATTTTGGTGGTATCAAAAATTTATCAGAACTTGGATCTTTTAAAAATGATACTGAAAACAATAAGGTTGGTACCATAATACTGAAGATAAGGAATTCAGGAAGCTTGCTGGACTAACGGGTGATGGACAGTATTTCCAGGATAATTTTATAGATCACTTACATCATTGTTTCTAGTACATTTAAGCATAAATGTAATCATTCAGATTTGAAAACCATTAAATGATAATAGAATATATAGCCCATGGTTACTCAGATATTAAGATTATATAGTCAGGTCCATAAATATATATATATATATATATATATATATATATATATATATATATATATATAGTCAGGTCCATAAATATTGGGACATTGACACAATTCTAATCTTTTTGGCTCTATACACCACCACAATGGGTTTGGAATGAAAAGAACAAGATGTGCTTTAACTGCAGACTTTCAGCTTTAATTTGAGAGTATTTGCATCCAAATTAGGTGAACGTTGTAGGAATTACAACAGTTTGTATATGTGCCTCCCACTTTTTAAGGGACCAAAAGTAATGGGACAATTGGCTGCTCAGCTGTTCCATGGCCAAGTGTGTGTTATTCCTTCATTACCCCATTTACAAGGAGCAGATAAAAGGTCCAGAGTTCATTTCAGGTGTGCTATTTGCATTTGAAATATGTTGCTGTCAACTCTCAATATGAGATCCAAAGAGCTGTCACTATCAGTGAAGCAAGCCATCATTAGGCTGGAAAAACAAAACAAACCCATCAGAGAGATAGCAAAAACATTAGGTGTGGCCAAATCAACTGTTTGGAACATCCTTAAAAAGAAAGAATGCACCGATGAGCTCAGCAACGCCAAAAGACCCGGAAGACCATGAAAAACAACTGTGGTGGATGAAGAATTCTTTCCCTGGTGAAGAAAACACCCTTCACCACAGTTGGCCAGATCAAGAACACTCTCCGGGAGGTAGGTGTATGTGTGTCAAAGTCAACAATCAAGAGAAGACTTCACCAGAGTGAATACAGAGGGTTCACCACAAGATGTAAACCATTGGTGAGCCTCAAAAACAGGAAGGCCAGATTAGAGTTTGCCAAACAACATCTAAAAAAGCCTTCACAGTTCTGGAATAACATCCTATGGACAGATGAGAATAAGATCAACTTGTACCAGAGTGATGGGAAGAGAAGAGTATGGAGAAGGAAAGGAACTGCTCATGATCCAAAGCATACCACCTCATCAGTGAAGCATGGTGGTAGTGTCATGGCGCGGGCATGTATGGCTGCCAATGGAACTGGTTCTCTTGTATTTATTGATGATGTGACTCCTGACAAAAGCAGCAGGATGAATTCTGAAGTGTTTCGGGCAATATTATCTGCTCATGTTCAGCAAAATGCTTCAGAACTCATTGGACAGCGCTTCACAGTGCAGATGGACAATGACCCGAAGCATACTGCGAAAGCAACCAAAGACTTTTTTAAAGGAAAGAAGTGGAATGTTATGCAATGGCCAAGTCAATCACCTGACCTGAATCCGATTGAGCATGCATTTCACTTGCTGAAGACAAAACTGAAGAGAAAATGCCCCAAGAACAAGCAGGAACTGAAGTTGCAGTAGAGGCCTGGCAGAGCATCACCAGGAATGAAACTCAGAGTCCCGTGATGTCTTTGTGTTCCAGACTTCAGGCTGTAATTAACTGCAAAGGATTTGCAACCAAGTATTAAAAAGTGAAAGTTTGATGGATGATTGTTAATCTGTCCCATTACTTTTGGTCCCTTAAAAAGTAGGAGGCACATATACAAACTGTTGTAATTCCTACACCGTTCACCTGATTTGGATTTAAATACCCTCAAATTAAAGCTGAAAGACTGCAGTTAAAGCACATCTTGTTTGTTTCATTTCAAATCCATTTTGGTGGTGTATAGAGCCAAAAAGATTAGAATTGTGTTGATGTCCCAATATTTATGAACCTGACTGTATATACAGTGTCTTGAAAAAGTGTTCATACCCCTTGAAATTTTCCACATTTTGTCATGTTACAACCAAAAATGTAAATGTATTTTATTGGGATTTAATGTGATAGACCAACCGAAAATAATGGTTTTCAATTTTTTTTACAAATTAATATGTGAAAAGTGTGGTGTGCATTTGTATTCAGCCCCTCTGAGTCAATCCTTTGTAGAACCCCTTTCGCTGCAATTACAGCTGCAAGTCTTTTTGAGTATGTCTCTACCAGGCTTGCAGATCTAGAGAGTGACATTTTTGCCCATTTTTCTTTGCAAAATAGCTCAAGCTCTGTCAGATTGGATGGAGAGCATTCGTGAACAGCAATTTTCAAGTCTTGCCACAGATTCTTAATTGGATTTAGGTATGGACTTTGACTGGGCCATTCTAACACATGAATATGCTTTGATCTAAACCAGGGATCCTCAAACTACGGCCCTCCAGCTGTTGCAGAACTACACATCCCATGAGGCATTGTAAAACTCTGACATGCACAGACATGACTAGGCATGATGGGAATTGTAGTTCCTGAACACCTGGAGGGCCGCAGTTTGAAGACCCCTGATCTAAACCATTCCATTGTAGCTCTGGCTGTATGTTTAGGGTCGTTGTCCTACTGGAAGGTAAACCTAAGCCCCGTCTTACATCCTTTGCAGACTCTAACAGGTTTTCTTCTAAGATTGCCCTGTATTTGGCTCCCTCCACCTTCCTATAAACTTTGACCAGCTTCCCTGTCGATGCTGAAGGAAAGCTTCCCCACAACATGATGTTTCACAGTGGGGATAGTGTTTTCAGGGTGATGTGCAGTGTTAATTTTCCGCCACACATTGCATTTAGCTTTTAGGCCAAAACTTTACATTTTGGTCTCATCTAACCAGAGCACCTTCTTCCACATGTTTGCTGTCCCCCACATGGCTTCTTGCAAACTGCAAACAGGACTTCTTATGGCTTTCTTTCAACAATAGCTTTCTTCTTGCCACTCTTCCATAAAGGCAAGATTTGTGGAGTGCACAACTAATAGTTGTCCTGTGGGCAGATTCACCCTCCTGAGCTGTGGATCTCTGCAGCTTCTCCAGAGTTACCATGGGCCTCTTGGCTGCTTCTCTTATTAATGCTCTCCTGGCCCGGTGTCAGGGAAATTGTGTGCATAATCGTACCGAATGACGTGCAAGAAGATGTGTACTTGCTAATAGGAATTCTCGAGTGGCAGCTAGATGTTCCGTAACCCACGCGCATGCGCATAGGTATTTGCGAGTGACAACTAGACATTCCTGACCTGTTAACGTATTCCGCATTAGCGTGAACGTGCCTGGGTACTTGGCAACCTCTTGCCTATTGAAACTGACTCCATAGACCAGAAGATTGCTGAGTGGTCATCAGCTTCTACCATCTGTGACCTGATCCTGTGCTTGTTCCTGTATATAGATAAAGTGATGTGCTCGTAATATCTATAGGATATCCTACTATTCAATGTGCTGACAGGTCACATTCTACTTGTGGATACTTTGTTACAAACTATACAAAAACTTGAACAGTGATTAGCATAATATAAATAAATATAAATACAATGTGTAGAAAAGTCTGCTTTGAAAGTCTGATTGGAGGCCTCCTGGAATACAAATCCAAAAGTTAGTTCACCATTTGTTCTTGTGAATTAATAAACAAACAAAAATATGTGAAAAAAGGTGGTGGAAAAAATATAGTGAAAAATATATTAAAACAGATATATTAAATAAATATGTAGTTGGTGACAATTATAAAGGATCACAATTGTGTGAATTCCCATACACCTTACTTGAAAAGGTGATTCCTTTGCAGTTTAGAAGAAAAATGATGATGATACCTCTTATCAGTGTTTAAACAAGGCTTACTGAGTCTGGGTTAATCAGCAGAGGATAGGCTTACATCCACCGGCTTGGATCATCTAATCTCCGCTTCTCCCGTTTATATGCTTTCCCCCATATGAAATACAAAAATGGGACAAATATATGTGTAATGGCTGCGCTTAGGACAATAATTAAGGTGTGCAGCCCCCCTAAAAGGAGCTTCCCTAGGGATCTTCCAACTGATTACAAATATATCTACAATGGGGTGTGGCGCTCCCTAATGGGTTATATGGGATAAGCAGCTATATAGAAAAGGGGGTTGACTGCTGGCTAGATTAGTGATTGTGTCCCTCCTATATCCTAATTGAGTGATAGTTGCAAACTAAATAGATACCCTAGTGAGGGTATAAAAATAACACCATTTAGTTGTGCCGAAATATAGGCTTTTCTATATGATAAGAGAAATCATAATAACGTGCACATTACCATATAGTTGCTGCTATTATTATAAAAAAGTGAAAACTGGAGAACTCCATTGGTCCCCTATAATTAATAGTGATACGCTTTCGAAAAGAAAACAACATATAGCATTGTGGATTTGCACTGTACAAGACCATAAACTGCACTTATGCATATCAATTCAAACATATAACCATAACGTCAAACAGGATTATATAGTGATCATAGTCCATAAAGTGATGACTTTTTACAAAAAACGTGTTCAGTTTTCAAAGAGAACGGTGACTGAGGTGCTTTCAAACGTTCTTGGTGACTTTTGTGCTCCCCCTCAAGGGTCCCCACTCACCAGGTCCTATCACCCCAAAGGGGCATAGAGCGTATAAGTATGTCATCCACGATCTCCTCACCACCGTAGTTGTTTAAGGCACCCAAGATAGTCTCTGGTCTCCGTGTGGATGGTTAGGTTGTATTCATAGTGACTCCCTCGTAAAAAAGGAATATAAGGCTCCCATAGTGTAGTAGGTAAAATTTATTTACAGAATTCCAAAATATAAATGTCAAAAATAATAAATAAAAAATAAAAATAAAACCATTAAATAAAATTAAAATTAAAATAAAGTCCAGCAACAATGTACCAGATAAACCACAAGTCCAGGTACAGATACCATGTAGTGGAACGAGTCCACAAAATTATGGCAGATGCATCCCAGCAGCGTGACGCTAGATGGAGACAGTGCTGTGTTTGCACTCCACCTGCGTTCCAACAGTCCGTACCCGGAAGTGACGTAGCGTGCGTGGCGCCGTCGTACGCGTTTCGTCATAGACATCCTCAGCAACGGTGCCAGCACGCCACGCACTGCGTCCATTTGTATGGAGCAGCCTTATTCATCATATCCCTCTATGTGGAGGGCACCAATCAGACTATGGTAAGGTGGAGTGACGCCTCCCACCCTTTCCACAGTGTGCGCAATGGTGAATCAGTATGTGATCCTCCCTTGAGACACCATAAATTATATTATAGTTCCCAGCATAAAGTAAAAAATACAATACATACAATATATGTTAAGGTAGATACAATGCCCATACCAACATTAATAGAACATACCATAATTACTTAACCTATATTACCCTGGTATACTAACAATATATTAACAATGTATTACATCTGATATATACACTCCCCTTACATTTCCTATACGATAAATATCTAAGTGCCCAATCTACATTATATGGGGATGGGGGGACTCATAGTTAGATGTACCTCTTACCTATTGTAATACCAGGAATATTTTGGCGTTAGCCCATATGCAGTAGAAAGGAGAATGCACACCTGCATACTATACATATATTTAGAGAGGTTACATTATGTGATCGACCGATCATATTTATAATGAATGGTACCATGGGGAAAATTAATAGTATATAAAGTGTATATAGTGGGTCCAAGATAAATGAGACGCAGTAGTAGGAAATTATATAGATTGAAAAGTACAATGGACTGACAGACCCACATATTACCTTACCTAGAAAGATACATACATCAAGGGAATCACCTTAAATTATGACCACATAGTTGGCATCAGTGGGGGGATGGTACTACCCATACAGTCAGGAGGAATATGTTGTAAATCCATGAGGTATGGCAAATACAATCTAGAAAATGTGTGAGTCCCTAAGTGAGAAACGGGTATATCCTGATTAACAGTTGCCATCACACTCAGTGGGAAGGGAACATCCCTAAAGGGCAGTTCACTAGACTGCGGAGAAACTGTGCCACTACCGAAGATTATGTAGAACAAGCTGACATCCTAATAGAGCGGTTCCATGAAAAAGGATATAATTTAGACATGCTACATAAGATGAAGAGGGATATAGCACACCTAGATCGGAAAAGCCTGCTAACAAAATCTAAAAGAAAAAGAAAAAGAATACAGAATTGGTGTTTATCACAGGTTTTAATTCCCAATACAAAGAATTCGAACAGATTCTGAAAAAATACTGGCCCATCCTAAAAGAGGATAGAGCGTTAGTAAATGTACTACCCAACAAACCCAGGATTGTATATCGAAGAGCCCCCACCCTAAGACATTATTTTGTGCATAAATCCTCCCAAGGTGACCAAAATTTTTCCAGACATGAAAGGCTTCTATAAATGCCAAAAATTCCTACCATGTAGGGTCAGTAAAAAACAGCCCCGAAAAAGGGAAACTTTTAAATCAAGAACAGATCACAAACAATACCGTATCAGGGAACTTATAACTTGCCAGAGCATAGTTACATAGTTACATAGTTACATAGTAGGTGAGGTTGAAAAAAGACACAAGTCCATCAAGTCCAACCTATGTGTGTGATTATGTGTCAGTATTGCATTGTATATCCCTGTATGTTGTGGTCATTCAGGTGCTTATCTAATAGTTTCTTGAAGCTATCAATGCTCCCCGCTGAGACCACCGCCTGTGGAAGGGAATTCCACATCCTTGCCGCTCTTACAGTAAAGAACCCTCTACGTAGTTTAAGGTTAAACCTCTTTTCTTCTAATTTTAATGAGTGGCCACGAGTCTTGGTAAACTCTCTTCTGCGAAAAAGTTTTATCCCTATTGTGGGGTCACCAGTCCGGTATTTGTAAATTGAAATCATATCCCCTCTCAAGCGTCTCTTCTCCAGAGAGAATAAGTTCAGTGCTCGCAACCTTTCCTCATAACTAAGATCCTCCAGACCCTTTATTAGCTTTGTTGCCCTTCTTTGTACTCGCTCCATTTCCAGTACATCCTTCCTGAGGACTGGTGCCCAGAACTGGACCGCATACTCTAGGTGCGGCCGGACCAGAGTCTTGTAGAGCGGGAGAATTATCGTTTTATCTCTGGAGTTGATCCCCTTTTAATGCATGCCAATATTCTGTTTGCTTTGTTAGCAGCAGCTTGGCATTGCCTGCCATTGCTGAGCCTATCATCTACTAGGACCCCCAGGTCCTTTTCCATCCTAGATTCCCCCAGAGGTTCTCCCCCCAGTGTATAGATTGCATTCATATTTTTGCCACCCAAATGCATTATTTTACATTTTTCTACATTGAACCTCATTTGCCATGTAGCACACATGTGACCTGTCATCGAGTGCCCATGTCAATTACAATACGTGGGCAGAACTACCCGACTTCTACATGTGAGAATACGTGAACATATTAAGAACATAAGAAAAGGGTTTCCAAAACATCATCTCTCCTGCCACTTTGATGCAGTACATAACCGTGACCCCTCGGGGTTGATTTTTTATGGGATTGACTGCATTAGGGACCATTGGCTGGGAGGCAATAAAACTACACTTATCTCACAGAACGAAACCGCCTGGATATACCGGTTGGGGTCCCTTGCCCCCAGGGGCCTCAATTTAGATATTCATCTAAATTGTTTTATAGCTAACCCCTGAGGAGTATTATTAAGGGGCACCTACCGGGAGCTGTATATTGTCCTTGTAGTCATGCAACAAGTGCACACATGTAGGCTTACAAGGTGTGTGGATGGTCTCACGCACACTTGATGCGTGTGGGGGCTCATTCACATACCCTTTATTCGGCTTAGAAGATAAAATAAGGTTCGTTAGGGAATCATGGTGAAACTAAAATCATAGTCCTATCAGATACGTATTGTTACTAGTATCCCTATTCCTACTATGGGTTCCCCCTCCAGGAATGGAAAGGTATAGCATAAGGGATATGAGTATGGCATCCCCATCCATTTTTTCTCACTTAGGGACTCACACATTTTCTAGATTGTATTTGCCATACCTCATGGATTTACAACATATTCCTCCTGACTGTATGGGTGGTACCATCCCCCCACTGATGCCAACTATGTGGCCATAATTTAAGGTGATTCCCTTGATGTATGTATCTTTCTAGGTATGGATATATGCATCTGAAGGTAATATGTGGGTCCGTCAGTCCATTGTAGTTTTCAATCTATATAATTTCCTACTACTGCGTCTCATTTATCTTGGACCCACTATATACACTATATATACTATTAATTTTCCCCATGGTACCATTCATTATAAATATGATTGGTCGATCACATAATGTAACCTCTCTAAATATATGTATAGTATGCAGGTGTGCATTCTCCTTTCTACTGCATATGGGCTAACGCCAAAATATTCCTGGTATTACAATAGGTAAGAGGTACATCTAACTATGAGTCCCCCATCCCCATATAATGTAGATTGGGCACTTAGATATTTATCCTATAGGAAACGTAAGGGGAATGTATATACCAGATGTAATACATTGTTAATATATTGTTAGTATACCAGGGGAATATTGGTTAAGTAATTATGGTATGTTCTATTAATGTTGGTATGGGCATTGTATCTACCTTAACATATATTGTATGTATTGTATTTTTTACTTTATGCTGGGAACTATAATATAATTTATGGTGTCTCAAGGGAGGATCGCATACTGATTCACCATTGCGGACACTGTGGGAAGGGTGGGAGGCATCACTCCACCTTACCGTAGTCTGATTGGTGCCCTCCACATAGAGGGATAAGATGAATAAGGCGGCTCCCTACAAATGGACGTAGCGCGTGGCGTGCTGGCACCGTCGCTGAGGATGTCTATGACGAAACGCGTACGACGGCGCCACGCATGCTACGTCACTTCCGGGTACGGACTGTTGGAACGCAGGTGGAGTGCAAACACAGCACTGTCTCCATCTAGCATCACGCTGCTGGGATACACCTGCCATAATTTTGTGGACTCATTCCACTACACGGTATCTGTACCTGGACTTGTGGTTTATCTGGTACATTGTTGCTGGACTTTATTTTAATTTTAATTTTATTTAATGGTTTTATTTTTATTTTTGATTTTTATTTTTGACATTTATATTTTGGAATTCTGTTAATAAATTTTACCTACTACACTATGGGAGCCTTATATTCCTTTTTTACGAGGGAGTCACTATGAATACAACCTAACCATCCACACGGAGACCAGAGACTATCTTGGGTGCCTTAAACAACTACGTTGGTGAGGAGATCGTGGATGACATACTTATACGCTCTATGCCCCTTTGGGGTGATTGGACCTGGTGAGTGGGGACCCTTGAGGGGGAGCACAAAAGTCACCAAGAACGTTTGAAAGCACCTCAGTCACCGTTCTGTTTGAAAACTGAACACGTTTTTTGTAAAAATTCATCACTTTATGGACTATGATCACTATATAATCCTGTTTGACGTTATGGTTATATGTTTGAATTGATATGCATAAGTGCAGTATATGGTCTTGTACAGTGCAAATCCACAATGCTATATGTTGTTTTCTTTTCGAAAGCGTATCACTATTAATTATAGGGGACCAATAGAGTTCTCCAGTTTTCACTTTTTTATAATAATAGCAGCAACTATATGGTAATGTGCACGTTATTATGATTTCTCTTATCATATAGAGAAGCCTATATTTCGGCACAACTAAATGGTGTTATTTTTATACCCTCACTAGGGTATCTATTTAGTTTGCAACTATCACTCAATTAGGATATAGGAGGGACACAATCACCAATCTAGCCAGCAGTCAAGCCCCTTTTCTATATAGCTGCTTATCCCATATAACCCATTAGGGAGCGCCACACCCCATTGTAGATATATTTGTAACAAAAGTGGGACAAGACCATTGTGCACATAACTTCTAATAAATAAAGTTAACAAAGAGCCCAATAGATCCACTCACATGATGTAAAAGATATAGATCGCATTTACTGATATATGGTCAGTAGTAATCACTCGCCTCCGTGTTCCTCCGTTCTGCTGCTATTCAGGATCACTGCAGGCTGCACACTGACAAGAGCTGACAGGCTCCTTCTCCCTCGTCCACACAGCTACACGGAGGTTTTTCCTATCTGACTACCTACATGCACACATTGAGTGCTACCTACGTGAGTGCACATTTTTAATATTTTAAATAAATTGTTTGCAAACAGAGAGCACTATTTGTTGCCACTTTTTGTTTCATGTCCCGACCCCATTGGAGTGTTGTATTACGGAGCCCTGTGGTCTTGTTGGTGTGTGTGTCACTTGTACCCTGACGGATGCTGCCTCCTGTATGATTACAACCATAAGGCGTTATCTGACCCTCTGTAATTAAAGGGTCCATTCCCCCAGGTGAGAGGCCATCTTATCCTTTGGTGGAGGGCTGCCTGAACCACGTCTCTTCCTACGGGTGTTCGTTTGTACATGAAGACATTATATCTCCTTTATGGACTGCTTTTAATTTTAGCGCTGCACTATTTGATATTATACTGTTTTGAGGGATTTGTTTTTTGACCCTAGTGTTCAGCAGCTTTAGAACATATTCTCTCACCATTTCGCGCTGATTTATTTCACTTTTATTTCCTTCTCCCTCACGTGTATCATCACTAGACACGTGACTTTTTCAAACCTTTTTCAGTACCTTAATACTTTTGTTCCTGTATATACCCGGCTTGCTTGACTCTGCTTGTTCCTGGTTCCTGATACCTGATTGCTGACCCGGCTTGTGACCCGACGCTGCCTTCTGCCTACTGTTCAGGTACCTTCTCTGCTCACTTTATACCAACCCTGGCCTGCCCTGACTCATCTCTGGATCCGATTCTGTACCTCCGCTGCTTGATCATTACCGACTTCTGCCTGCCTGAACACCGGAGACCCTGCATTCACCTGCTCTCCAGCTTGGCTGCCATCTGCTGTCCTGCACCTGCTGCTGTGTACCGGCATCTTCCAGTCCCCCAGTCTGCCTTCTGTTCTGCACCTTTTGGTGTGTATCCGCATCGGCCAGTCCACCAACCTGCCCGCTGCTTGGTACCTGCTGCAAGTATCTTCTCTCCCGGATCTCCTACCAGGCACCCGTGCCACTCAGTGCCCTGTTATATCCTGTCACCACCTTCAGGGGAAACAGGACAGGAGGTGTAAGGGAAAGCCCTCCCGTTAGCTCGGCCTCAACCAGGTACGTGACACCCGGCCTGTCAGTTTAGGTGGACAGCCATATCTTGGTAGGTTTGCTGTTGTACCATACTCATCCATTTTTTGATGATGGATTGAACAGTGCTCTGTGGGATGTTCAAAGCTTGGGATTTTTTTTTGCAAACTAACTCTGCTTTAAACTTTTCCACAACTTTTTCCCTGACCTGTCTGGTGTGTTCCTTGGCCTTCATGAAGCTGTTTGTTCACTAAGGTTCTCTATCAAACCTTGGAGGGCTTCACAGAACAGCTGTATTTATACTGAGATTAAATTATACACAGGTGGACTCCATTTACTAATTAGATGACTTCTGAAGGCATTTGGTTCCACTAGATTTGAGTTAGGAGTATCAGAGTAAAGGGGGCTGAATACAAATGCATGTCACACTTTTCAGATATTTATTTGTAAAAAAATTTGAAAGCCATTTATCATTTCCTTCCACTTCACATTTATGTGCCACTTTGTGTTGGTCTATCACACAAAATCCCAATAAAATACATTTACGTTTTTTGGTTGTAACATGACAACATGTGGAAAATGTCAAGGGGTGTGAATACTTTTTCAAGGCGAACCACTGTAGTAACGTCATGTAGTAACAGTGTCCGCTTCTAGAGGGCCAAGGGTGACTTCCCTGTGCCGCTGGAAAAAACAGCATTGCTCTCTCCCGTCTCTCCTTCACTCAGGAACTACCTTTTTTTTTCTAATAAATATTATGCGGGCTGTGATTAGTTCAGGTAGTGATCATGATGTCATCAACCAGAGCCCACCTAGTATTCATTGACAAAAAATATAAGATAGTTCCAGAGTGGCAGAGAGACAAGAGAGAGCAATGTTCTTCTTTACCGTCAGCAGTTGGAAATTGCTCCTAGCCCACCAGAAGCCGACACTGCTTACTGTATGCAGCTAATGGGACTACAGTGGATTGCTGCAGCCATAGAGTTATCACATAGAGAGAAAACACTTTATCCAAACTGGCCCATAGTCAGTTAATAAGGTGAAATGATTCCTGGAGTTTTTCATTTTTTCTGTCATGTATAGAAACCTATATTTTATTCATTTTTGCACGGCTTAAATTATGCTTTTCAGATTCGAAAGCTTGTGACCCAGTGATTGAGGTCGTGTTAGTAGCTCCCTTTTTGCTTTGTAAATGTAGGTGTGAAAGGTTTTTGGTTTTGGTGTGGGTTTTTGTTTCACAAAAATCTGTTGATCAAGAGGACAAGGGGCACTCTTCACGTCTAGAAGAAAAAAGATTTAATCTCCAATTACTCCCTCAAGAGCTGGTCCTGGCCAACTCATTAGTTGGCTTTAAAATAGCCGGGATTCTTTCCTGAACGTACGTATTATAACAATTATAGGTAAAGTTGATCCAGGGAATATCCAATTGCCTCTCGGGTGATCAGGAAGAAATTTTTACCTTGTTGGAGCAAATTGCATCATGCTTTGCTGGGGTTTTTATTGCCTTCTTCTGGATCAACTGGGGGTATAGGATTGTGTATATGGAATTGTATTTTTTTGGTTGAACTAGATGGGCTTGTCTTTTTTCAACCTGGCTAACTACTCTATGTAACTATGATCGTGCTAAAACCTTTTTTTTAAATACAGTGACCACTAGCTTCCAAATCTGCATGGCAGTGGACTCCCTTTGCTTTTATTCAATTTGCCGCAGGCATTGTTCCTTGCTGCTTGATTCACAGCTGGTCTGGCCATTTAGCATCTGAGACTGAGACTTCCTATAAATGTAACCACCTCTTTTGCTGGGCAATTTGGCCTGTTACAGTTAGTGGGGAAATAATGGATCTACTGGCAGGAGATAATAAAGCCATTACCTCCAAATTAATATTCAAAGAACTGGTTTGCACATGTCATTAATGACATACAGTAAATTTGAGCTTAAAACTCTAAGATTCTTTTCCAAAAAACAGCAAAGGATCCACTATTTTATGTGTAGTAAAGTGTACAGACCAGGTAAATGTGAAAGGATATTCAAACCCAAGAACAAACTTTACACATTTTACAGTTTACCAATCCTTAGATGTGGGATGAGTTTGCACCTTTTGCAGAAAAATATGAAGCACTCAGTTGGATATTGTGGAAAGAAGTTTTAGGCCAAATTCTCAGATGCAAAGGGCCACCTTAAAAAAAACAGGCATTTGCGCCCTGGTAGTGATGCCTACATCTGTTTGCTCTACATGCTCTAAATGAGGCAGTTCAGCCTAGTAACATTTAGATGCTTTGTGGCAGGGCACGCTAGTTTTAACTAGGGATGAGCCCGCGGTTCCAGTCGAACGTAAGTGCATTGACGTCTGATGATTAGCCAAAGCATGCACCTGACCTGTGTTTTGGCAAATCACAGCGCACTCTGCTGCAAAAGCCATAACTGACCAAAGGCAGGGGACCTTTGGCCAATCATGGCTCAGGGGGACTAAGTCCACACCCCACACTATATAAGGCTGCTTACATAGCGGCCGTGTATAGTGTGTGAACGGAGATAGATTGAGCTAGATTAGGCAGGCACTAGACATAAAGGGAATGTATTAATGCCACAAGTTCAACTGCCTTACCTGCAAATTTGTCCAACACAGACAAAAACAATTCACTACAAAGGGTAAAACGTACCCCCTAGGTGAATTTTTTAACTGCTCAACAGAATTTGCAGTATATTGCCTCTCTTGCCCCTGTGGCCTGCTCTACGTAGGGCGTACCACTAGAACCCTACGGAAAAGGTTTGGGGAACATAGCCGCTCCATTGAAAGCAATAGTAACCACACTATCCCTAGACATTTCACTGAATTCCATAAGGGCTCCTCTAATGCCCTACAGGTCTGGGCCATAGAGACCATTCCGGGAAGTTTCCCTCGAGCAGAATGCATCAAGCGTCTGTGCGAGAGGGAAACTTTCTGGATCTACACTTTAGACAGTCTAAAGCCTAGGGGCCTAAATGAAGAAATTGAAATCCACTCAATCTATTAACATATAACAGTACCCATAGATCCTTCAATTGTAATCTAGGCCACCCCCCCAAATGTACTAGACATCAACATGAGGACAAGGTGCTTTGGGGAGGACCCCAAAGCACCCACCCTTGTGGCCTGCTATGGTTCAGGAGGGGGGCACTCGGATAATAAAATTTTAATAAATAAATAAAATTTTTTTTATTTTGGCGTGAAGTTCCCCTTAATAGCCATACAAGACCCGAAAGGCCTGCTATGGACTGGGGGGGGATTGCACGCCATTTTTTTCAATGGTTTTTCTATATTACCTGGAGCTGACAATACATTACAGCCGCAAGCAATTTTAAATGACATTTTTTCCTTTAGAAATGTCATTTTGCTGCGGGGCTATAATAAACATTAGAAACATGCGCTAATCTACAGGCAGACTAAGGGGACCCCCAGGCATGATATTTAAAGGAATATTTCATTTTTATTGCTTCACTTTAAGCATTATTAAGATCACTGCTCCTGAAAAAACAGTTGTTTTTAAAACTTTTTTTTGCATTGATACATGTCCCCTGGGACAGTACCCGGGTCCCCATACACTTTTTATGGCAATAACATATAAGCCTTTAAAATGAGCACTTTTGATTTTTCAAGTTCGTGTCCCATAGACAAAAAAACAAATTTACAGGCACAAATTTTTTGCCTGTTCGCATTTTCTGGTGTGAGCCGAACCAGGGGATGTTCAGCTCATCCCTAGTTTTAACTCAGAATGTCATATTCAGCAGGCATTATGCCTGACAAAAGCATCCTTTAAAGTCAGTAGGACTGCAGCACAACTGCATGCCAAACGTGGCTATGGCAGTTGTGCAGGGTATTTCAATGTAAAATGCCCCTTTGAATTGAAAAACAGGTGTTCAGGAGGTGACAGTATCATCTGTATGCAACTCTAATGCCCCGTACACACGGTCAGACATTCAGACAACAAAATCCTAGGATTTTTTCAGACGGATGTTGGCTCAAACTTGTTTTGTGTACACACGGTGGCACAAAGTTGTCGGAATTTCCGATCGCCAAGAACGCGGTGACGTCAACCACGTACAACGAGACTAGAAAAGGCCAGTTCAGAACCAAGCGCAGCACCCTTTGGGCTCCTTTTGCTAATCTCGTGTTAGTAAAAGTTTGGTGAGAGACGATTTGCGTTTTTTCAGACTCGTGGCTTTCAGATAGTTTTCTGCGGTTCAGTTTGTGCTTGTGGGTTTGTATCTGCTCTTCAGTGCGTGCAGCAAGCTACGGTGACTTTCATTAGTCATTGTGTTCTTGTTCATTCGTTGCTGTTTTTCAGGTCGCTCTTCACAGACCTTGCTGTTTTTCATTGCGTTCTGTTACTTCGTTCTGAGCAGCCGACTGTTTTCTAGCCATGTTGCGTATACATACTCCTCGTAGAGTTCATGCTGTGCGGGGGCTTGGTGTTGGGGTCCTGACCTTGACACAAGTCCAGTCCATGAACAGGGTGGGGAGGAGTTTATGGACCAAGAATTGGTTGCTTCAGCATGACCAGTTCTGTCACATGCCTTTGCTCCATGAAATCCGTGAGAATAATCCTGATGATTTCAGGAACTTTCTCAGGATGACGGACCCCGTATTTCACCGTTTGTTGGCTTTGCTGACCCCCTATATCAGCAGGCAGGATACCTGCATGAGGCAAGCCATCACTCCGGAGCAGAGGCTCGTCGCCACCCTGCGGTACTTGGCGACGGGGAGAAGCCTGCAGGACTTGAAGTTCTCGACAGGCATCTCCCCCCCAGGGTATCATTATCCCAGAGACCTGTTCTGCCATCATTCAGGTCCTGCAGAAGGAGTATATGAAGGTAAGATTTTTATCCTTTAATATCACATTTTATTGTATTTATTGTTTGATAATGTATTGTATTTCTTTCCTCATTCCCTAATTACCATGATTGTAATATGCTGTGAATGTCCCCTTTGTCCTCATGCATGCTGGATTTTTATCTAATTATTTTTTTGTCCTTCATACGTATGTGCCTTCACTAACCTCCCCAGCATGGTCTACAGGCCCTATATTCACCTCATGTAGTCACTTAACAATGTATTTTGTCAGCTCCATAGTAGTGCTTTACCCCAAACACCCCCTAAAATGTTTTAAAATGTGATTGGTGCTTTAAATTCAGGCAGAGTGCCAGAGGCTTTTTTGTTGGGGTGTCCCCAAATCATTTTTAACCCTCCCTCCCCCCAACTGCTAAGTCAGCTGATACCAATTCTCTATCTATCCTCAATCATCTTTCTGCTGACTTTGCCAAATCCATAAACACTATGCCCACCTCTTTTGTGCTCAGATGTATGGATGAATTCCCCAAAGCATGTAGTGCAAGGGCCTGCCTGTTTACTTTCAAATGGTACTGTTTAATTTTTTTTTATCCTATTATTATCTTGATAGGTAATAGCAGAATGTCCAAATGTGCTGAAATGTGTACAGTGTGTATTTATATCTTTGTATTATAACACTTCTTACCTGTCCAGTGGGCTGTCAATAGTGTTACTAAGGAGGGGCTGTTTAAAGTAATACCCATTATTTAGGCATTCATCTCTCAATGAAGTGGAGAGGGTTACCTGTCCAAGAGCTCCCCCCCTATAATGTTAGAAATGGCCCATGAGAGGGGGTGGGGGAGGGGGAATCTGATAGGTGTACCTTATACTTTGGTGTTTAAAAATTCCCATTAATAAATGTTATCTTGATGTTGGCCAAGAATGTTTGTGTCTAATCTGCTTTCCATGTTTTAATGTGCAAAAAGACTAATTTTATTTGTTTTTCCTCCACAGTTTCCTTCCACGCCACAGGAATGGCAGACTGTGGCCTCCCACTTTGCCCAGCGGTGGGACTTTGCCAATTGATGGGAAACATGTCCACATCGTCCCACCATCCAACTCGGGGTCATACTATTATAATTATAAAGGGTTCAATAGTATTGTGATGTTGGCGGTGGTGTCGGCTAAATATGAGTTCCTGTATGTGGACGTGGGGAAGAATGGTCGGATGTCCGATGGTGAAGTCATCGCCCAGATGAAGTTTTACAGGTGTCTCCAGAATGGCAGCTTGGACTTGCCACCTCCAGAAGACAATGTGGAAGGACTCCCATTCGTCATTGTTGCGGATGAAGCCTTTGCGCTGGGGGACCACCTTTTGCGGCCATTCCCAATGAGGACCCTCACCCTGGACCAGAGGGTTTTCAATTACCGGCTGGCCAAAGCCAGAAGAGTGGTGGAGAACACATTTGGAATCATGGCCAGCCGGTTCTGCCTATTTCTTACACCCATCCATATGGCGGAGTATAACCTGAATCATATAATCCTGGCGTGCTGTGTTCTACATAACTTTTTACAGCAACATTCTGCCAACTATGCTGGATCAGTTGGGCCTGAGGCCGGAATTATAAATGAAACAACCCTGACGGCACTTGAAAGTGGCCGTCCTGGCTTGCCCTCCCTGAGTGCCCGTGATGTCCGGCTAAGATACCTTGAGTTCTTTGCGGGTAGGGGGGCCATCAATATGCCAGACAATTTGTGAAACCTTGATCAAATAAAAAAAAATTAAGCAAATCTTTGGTGACATTTGCTGCTTGTGTTTGTTTTAGCTGACCCTGACCGAAATGTGGTGAGTCCTGAAAATGGCGTGATTGAGTAACTTACAAAGCACTGTTGGGTGTTATTTACTAAAGGCAAAGACACTTTGCACTACAAGTGCACTTGAAAATGCACTGAAACTGCACTTGTAGTGCAAAGTGGATTTGCCCTTAGGAAATAACCCCCATTGTCACAGAAAACAAACACCAATTAGAGCACCACAAAAGTGTTGGAGCGTTGAGACAATAATCCACACATTCTTGATTAACAATCTTTTTAACACCTGCACAATCACATGTGCATTTAGAAAAGGTTTTTAAAACAAACCAACATGTTTGTTGTATAACAATTTTTGGGGTGGCATTATCAAAAATAGAAATGTCCATTTAAGATAAAACAGGCATGTTTCAAAACAACAAGAAAGACACAAATCTTGAACTTACAAAGTTCACATTTGGTAGAACTTGAAAGCAATATCAGACATGAGTATTTAGGAACTGTGTTTGATATTGCGTTCAGATGGGGTGAAGTCACCTCAGGAAAAGCCAAATTTTGAAGATGCACACCAATTTACGAATGTCAACATGTGCTAGCTGCCATCACGGGGTATCAAGGGACGTGTTTTGGGGGAGCAACCCCTTCCTCTCAGTTACTTTATTATTGAGGAAGGGGTTGCACCCCCAAAACGCGCCCATTGATCTCCCGTGATGGCAGATAGCACATATTGACACACTGTGTGCATCCTCAAAATTTGGCTTTTCTAAAAATCGCTAAAACATTTTTAACATTGTAGCACACAAAAAAACAAAGGGATTTGGAGGGGTTTTAAACTCTCCCCAAAACACCAATGATGTTCTTATTTTTTTTGAATAACATCATTGATGTTTTTCTTGAGGTTTTCCAATGCTAAATTACACCCCATGATCTCCCCGATCAGGATCTGTGCACTTTCCGAGGTGAAATGCCCTGGATCTACAACATCACCATCACCTAAAAAGAGAGAAACCAAAAAAAAACATGTATTATAAATATGCCGGCATCCATCTCTTACCTGAGCCTGTGGTCGCATACACTCACCTGTTGTGGTGACTAGTTCCACCACGTTTTCTTCCTCCTGCTTTTCTTGTGTTGGGGGTATTTCACCTTCTTCCAGAGGTGGGGAGTCTCTGGTCTCCTCGGATGAGGGGTGTCCTCCGAGTCTTTTCTCCCCTATGTAAAACAAAAATGGTATACCTAGCACACAGATATTTGATGGCATAACTATAAATAGGAAACATTGCTTGGAAGTGGGGTACAATTGTCTGTTTTGGCAGAGTTCCAAGATGTAGAATTTTGAGTGTCCTTTGTCAAGCTTCAATACTTTACTTGTCTTGTACAAGCTTCACAGATGGAGACATCCCTATAGTATACACTGGAGCACCTGTGTGGGCCCCCTAATAAAAAGGGTGTTCTTGTGTCCCACACTAGTGGTCCAGCGTCCAGATGTGAAAACTGCTGCTGAGTGTCCTCTCCTTACACATCTAGTTTGTGTCCTCTCCTTACACATCTAGTTTGCATTTCATTCTAGTAACAAACCCATCTACACAACCAAATTATTTTCATACAAGTAGGCCCTAAAAAATGTGGGCAAATGCATATGGCCAAAACAATGGTATTTTATAGGCCGAAAGAAAAATGTTTGATATGAACGAATAATGTACCCATGAACATGAAAGTTGCCATCTTAAACTGTACAACATTTAAGAAAAGCACATGGAGCAGCACGAACATAATAAAGACACAAAGAATAGGAACACAGCACAACTACTTACTTTTTTGCAGCACTCTCTGGATCTTTCTGTACTGCTCATGTTCTCGTAATTTCAGGTCTGACCACCGCTTCCTGAGCTGATCTTTCGATCGATGTACCCTGAAATTCCGGTGCAGACTTTTGACCACATTCGCCATGATCTTGGCCTTTCAACAGTGGGGTTGGGGTAAGGTCCATACTTCCCATCATAGTCGGCCTTCTTCAGGATGTCGACCATCTCCAACATCTCCCCAAAGGACATATTTGAGGCCTTAAATTGTCTCCTTCTGGATCGGGATGTTTCCGGATGCACGCACCTGCTGTGCCTCCGCCATGTGCTCTTCCCCCACTTCGCCGAACGAAAAGGGGTGGGGAAAAGACTAGAAAGAACGTCAGGGGCGGGCAGAGTTACACGCATGCACAGTGAGTATAAAGCATAACACGCGTGCGTAGTACGTACGATCTGTGAGCAGAGGAAGGAGCATCGGAGGCGCCGATCGTGAGAACAAAGGTAAGATCTAAACTTGGGCCTATACTGCTTCTAAATTGAAGCCTATATTGTAACAAGATTAGGAGAGTTTGGCCTGACATTAGGGTTTGTCTTGTGATGTGTCTTGCAGAGAAAATGGATGGCTTCAACTACCACAATTTCCTCCCCCTGTTCATAGACAAATACAGGGAGCTGCCCTGTCTGTGGCAGGTGAGACATCTTCATTATAATAATATACAAAAGAGGCAGGCAGCGCTGGAGAAACTGCTGGAGTTGGTGATGCTGGTGGTCCCCACGGCAACCATCCCCTATTTAAAAACCAAAATTGGTGGCCTGAGGAGCACTTATCTTAGGGAGCGCAAGAAGGTCACGGATTCCCAGAGATCAGGAGCAGGAGCAGATGACGTTTATGTCCCCAGGCTGTGGTACTATGAGAGACTGCGATTTCTGTCAGACCACACTGAAGTCAGGGAATCCCTCTCTACTCTTCCTTCCACTCTTCCTTCCACCCCAGCTGAGGCTTCCGATGTCCAACCTGTGCCTTCCAGCCAGGAAGAAATGGAGGAGCCCAGCTTGAGTGAGGTATAGCATTCTTCTACAGATTTCTGGACAATAAATAAACGATGTTTACTAGATGTCATTATTGATCACTAATTGCTGATTGAAAAAAGTGTTTTACATATCAATAGACAGTAGCGGGCACAAAAAATTGGGACAAGAATGAAAAATGCTGGGCTCAGAAGGATAGTCTGTTATATTTGCAACAATCAGGAGGTGAAAATTGTGTGAAAATTGTGTGTGATTGATGAATAAAAAACTAAAACGACGTCCCTTTTTCATACACAGGAAGACCTCAGCCAGGAGGAGGCTGTGGAATGTGGCAGACAGGAGGAGGCGGGGCTAAGTTGCAGCCAGGAGGAGGTGGGGCTAAGTGTCAGCCAGGAGAAGCCTGGGACAAGTCGAAGCCTGACCGAATCGCAGGTTCCTCCCCTCCGCCTTCCATACAAAAGAGCGAGGAAGGCGACTCACATGCAGGATTCAGCGCTCAGGCTCATTCAGGAGGCTTCTGCGTCCCTCAGAGCCTTACCCACTCCTGAAGAGGCCTTTGCCTGCATGGCTGCCACAAAACTGCAGGGCATGCAGGAGGGTCAACGCAAACTATGTGAGGACCTCCTTTATAAAGTCCTAAGTAAGGGGGTGAGTGGTGAACTAACACCCACTACCCACCTGAGTGAGTTGGCCCCTCCTCCTCCTCCTGCCCCAACTCCACCACCAGAGCCACAGCATGGAAGGAAGCGTGAAAGGAAGACCAGAGAGTGATGGCCCTGGGTTCAGTCTGGTCTGACAAAAGATGCAGTCTCTTGTATGACCACAGCCTGGGGACACAGATGTCTTCTGCTGCTTTCCGGATCTCTGGGACTTCTGGACCAGACTAGGGGTGCTGAAATTAATCGTTGCATTGATGCATCGCGATTCGGGTGTCCCCGATGCGGCATCGATGCATAAAACCCCGAAAATCGATGTTTGGTGACGTCATTAGTAGCCCCGCCCCTCCCGGGAAAGCGCTCGAGAAAATTTTTAAACCGTCTTTATTTTAATAAATATATTACAAAGGATGGTGTGCCCCCGCTGTATGTGCTTTTTTAAAAAACAATGTCACTTCATACCGAACTTCGCCGGTATACGATCATGTGACTCCCGGCCCGCCCCGCCCCTCTCCGCTCTTTTCTTCGCTCTCCGCTTCCGTCTCCTGAGTCCTGACGTCAGCGGGGATTTCTCAGTCTCGCCCGCCTCTCTTCTGATAAGATAACTATAGTCAGCGGGCGGGACTGAGAATTCCCCGCTGACGTCAGGACTCAGGAGACACGTGAGCGGAGAGCGGAGAGGGAAGAGGAGAGCGGAGAGGGGCGGGACGGCCGGGGGTCACATGATCGTATACCGGCAAAATTTGGTATGAAGTGACATCGTTTTTTAAAAGCACATACAGCGGGGGCACACCATCCTTTGTAATATATTTATTAAAAGAAAGTAATTGGGGGGGGGGTCAGTGATGGCTGCGTTTGGCGGGCACAGGTGGCTGCGTTTGGGCACAGGTGGCTGCGTTTGGCGGGCACAAGTGGCTGCGTTTTGGCACAGGTGGCTAAGTTTGGTGGGCACAAGTGACTGCGTTTGGGCACAAGTGGCTGCGTTTGGGCACAAGTGGCTGAGTTTTGGCACAGGTGGCTGAGTTTGGCGGGCACAAGTGGCTGCGTTTGGGCACAAGTGGCTGCGTTTGGGCACAAGTGGCTGAGTTTGGGCACAGGTGGCTGAGTTTGGCGGGCACAAGTGGCTGCGTTTTGGCACAGGTGGCTAAGTTTGATGGGCACAAGTGGCTGCGTTTGGGCACAAGTGGCTGCGTTTGGGCACAGGTGGCTGAGTTTGGGCACAGGTGGTTGAGTTTGGGCACAGGTGGCTGAGTTTGGGCACAGGTGGCTGCGTTTTGGCACAGGTGGCTGCGTTTTGGCACAGGTGGCTGAGTTTGGCTGGTACAAGTGGCTGAGTTTGGGCACAAGTGGCTGCGTTTTGGCACAGGTGGCTGAGTTTGGCGGGCACAAGTGGCTGCGTTTGGGCACAAGTGGCTGCGTTTGGGCACAGTGGCTGCGTTTGGGCACAGTGGCTGCGTTTGGGCACAGGTGGCTGAGTTTGGCGGGCACAAGTGGCTGCGTTTTGGCACAGGTGGCTAAGTTTGATGGGCACAAGTGGCTGCGTTTGGGCACAAGTGGCTGCGTTTGGGCACAGGTGGCTGAGTTTGGGCACAGGTGGTTGAGTTTGGGCACAGGTGGCTGAGTTTGGGCACAGGTGGCTGAGTTTGGGCACAAGTGGCTGCGTTTTGGCACAGGTGGCTGAGTTTGGCGGGCACAAGTGGCTGCGTTTGGGCACAAGTGGCTGCGTTTGGGCACAGTGGCTGCGTTTGGGCACAGTGGCTGCGTTTGGGCACAGGTGGCTGCATTTGATGGGAACAGGTGGCTGCGTTTGACAGGCACAAGTGGCTGCGTTTGACGGGCACAAGTGGCTGCGTTTGATGGGCACAGATGGCTGCGTTTGACGGGGGAGGTTCAGTATTTTTCAGTTTGTTTGCGCCCCCCAAAAAAATTTTGAGCACCAGCCGCCACTGGTCAGCACAGAGACAGTACAAGGAACTTCACAGGGCTGTTTGTCATCTGTGGATTCTATCCCTTTTGACCTCCCAGCAGCAGTGTGTGTGAATCTCTGTACCCTGTAGTGCACCGGATTAGTGCACTTTTTAGGGAGTGAGGTTATTTTTAATTCAAAACGGAGTTCCAGCCAATTTTTTGTTTATTAGAAGTCAGCAGCTACAAAAAAAGTGCATGTTCTGACTTTTAATAAAAAGACACTCACCTGTCCCACAATCCAGCGACGTGGCCACCCAAACCCTCCCTTCTTTCCCCCGCCTGTCCACAGCGCTGGCAATACTACTGTGGGCATCCGGCTGTGACAGCTTGCAGCTTCACAGCCGGGTGCGCATGTCTCACTGCGCTGTCCTGCATAGCCGGGCAATCTTTTGGGAACTGTGATGTGTCCCAGAAGATTGCAGGGTGGAAGGGCCACCTAGGCGGCCCAAGCGGAAGTGGGAGCTCGTCGGTAATCGTGATGCATCGTGATGCATCGCGGAATCGAATCGAATCGTTGACCAGATAATCGGAATCGAATCGTGAGACCAGTGAAGATGCGCAGCCCTAGACCAGACTGCACTCCCTTAGATATGGACTCCTCAGGCCACCAATTTTGCTTGAAAATAGTTGATGTGTGCCCTGGGGGCCAAAGGCTTCACCCATTTCTGCTGTTTCTCCAGTGTTGTGAGCCCTTAATAAATTAAATTTTTGTTCAATTATACACTCCTATGTGTGTTTGCATTCAAAAAGGACAGTTTGTTTGTGAGGAGGCAGGTACATTTCAAAATACAATGTGAAATTAACAAGGGACACCAACACCAAGCAATCTCCTACAGATTATAAATAATATAAGATATCAATGGTGTTGTGGTAACTTGACACACAAAACACACACAAAAATATTATAGAGTAAAACACAACAAAAAGAACAATAAAAACACAACCTTGAAAAACAAACCCCCAAAAAATACAAAACCAGCCTGGAAGAAAACAAAAAAAAATTACAAACCACCAAAAACTAATTTGGTCAGATGTGACAAATCTAAATATATTGAGGGAATCCCAATAAATAATAAAGAAATACGTTTGTGAGAACTCTGTGTGAATATGAACAGCAAAACTACTTCATTCTTCTCACATTATAAAGAAGAAGAGAGTGCGCTGTATTAAACAATTTTTGACATTGCAGCGTGACGAAAGTGCTGTATCCATTCCGAACGCTAATTTTACCCGACCGAGCTGTTCCGTCTCGGAATTTCTTCTGAGCATGCGTGTCACTTTGTGCATTGGAACTGGCCACACACGGTCGGAATTGACGCGATCAGATTTTGTGGTCGGAAAATTTTATAGCCTGCTCTCAAACTTTGTGTGTCGGAAAATCCGATGGAAAATGTCTGATGGAGCCCACACACGGTTGGAATTTCCGACAACACGCTCCGATCAGACATTTTCCATCGGAAAATCCGACCGTGTGTACGGGGCATTACAGGAACAGGAAGTACAGTAAACTACTATTCCCCCCTCCCCTGTGCAATGGAGATGAAGAGAGAAGGATATGTTTGAAGGCCACCCTGGGTGACGACCACAGCTCCCTCCATAGATACAATACAGTGAGTGTGTTTTCACCCTAGCCGAATTAATAGGTGAAAAGCAAGGGAAAAAAAACACAAATGCAGCCACCATCTCTAAGAACTGGTAAGCTACAAAAAATGTTTTTTTTTTTGTTTTTGGGTTAACATGGCAGAAAACCAGTTTGCTAAGTACCATGTAGAAGGTAAACCACACAAATTAAAATGAATTAATAACAGTTGGCAAAGAGCAGTATACCTAGCAGTCAAAAAGACATCGGACTTGAAAAAAACACAAGGTTTCAGTGGCTGGACCCCCCCTTTGTTAAGCAACTTCTACCTGACCTGGCTCCATGTTCTCGTCACCACCCATCCCATACAGTAACTTATAGCAGTGGTCATCAACCGTGTCCTCAGGGCCCACTAACAGGCCAGGTTTTCAAGATAACTGAAATACATCACAGGTGATATAATTTGCTGCTCAGTGATTGCAGTATTCTAGTCTGCATCTCTCCGAAGTAATACATAAAACCTGGCCTGTTAGTGGGCCCTGAGGACAGGGTTGATGACCACTGACTTATAGGACTGTTAACCTGATAATACATTTTGATGGGGTAATTTAGCTAATAATAATTTTGGCTTATGGGCAGTTATTTTGTTTTTGAATTAATGATTACAACACATGTGTGCACCTAGTGACATTCCAGAAAAAACCTTGGTGCATTATATCTGATCTCAACAAAAATAGTTGTCTTTATGCAATTGGACAATTTCATGTAACACAGCAGTTTTTCATGTACAAGGTTTTTACAGCAGACTGTCTGACGTGCTTAGGAAAATTATAGCCAGATCATGAAAATGTGTCTTTAATATTGTCAATTGACTAGCTCCCCAAACCATTGCAAACATAATGATAATAAATGCCTCTTTCGCATAAAGCAAATTGCATGTTAGGTTCCATTATATTTTTAACGCAGTCCATTTAAATTATTCCTACACAATGATTATGATGGTTTTTTTCATGAAAAATCTTTACTTTATCTACACCGAAAACTTCCGAATCCTTCTAAAGATCATGTTGTAAGATGAACCAAACATGAAGACTAAAGTGCCTCCCTTGACCAAGAATCCTTTCTGTCTTTTAATCTTCTGGAAATCTGGCTTTCCACCTTCCACAAGAAATGCCTAAAATTACAAAAGTCCAATATTTTAATCATTTGGTTCAATGGTGGACAAAATTTAATAAAACCTCCAGGACTCGTTAAACTAAATTCCAGCCTCACAACATCCAAAGACAGACCTGCAAAATAAGAAGAATACTTTCAAAAGGTTCATCTTTATCAAAGAGAAACATTTACCAGCAGACTCAAAGTGTGAGATACTCAGAGGTATTGCTTGATACAGCAGTGATAAAGAATATGACTCAAAGAGACAGAACATTCTGCAGTACTGAAAATGAGAATGGGAAGATCAGACTGCACAGAGGCAATGATTGTGTTCAATCTCTGAACAATGGCCAAAGAAGAATCAAACTTTTCCTGTGATGTATTCAGTAGTTGTAAATAGAACTCACACTCTGTGTAAATGTATAAGCTGAAAGTGAGGAACAGTACCTTCATCTGCAGTCACTGTACAATAGACTGTTGGGGAATAGTGCATTTGTTCTGTACTGCTGAAGAGCTCTTGTTACAGGAAATCACAAGAGAAAGAAATAGAGCTTAGTTATATACCAACCAGTAGTTGGGTCTGGAGAAAGATAGGGGGGTTGTAGTTGTCCTTTAGGCTGTACTGTTTTCTGTTGCTTGCACCTAAAAGTGTGCAATACCTATAATTCAGATGCAACTTTCTGCAATTGCAAGCTGTGTTTTCTGTGCATAGTAATGTTTGCAATTGTCAATAAAAAGTGATTAAAGATCAAGGAGTACATATAGCCAATACTTGCTTTATTAATTTTGAATAGAGTAGGAAAAGATTAAAAACATTTTGTTTTATTTTTATGTACAATTATGTAGCACTCTCTAGTGTGCTACTAGTGTGAGTGCAGGAAAATGTACATATTTACTCATGTTTAAAACCTGTGAGTTTTAATCTGGGTCAGGGTTATTAGAGTTCAGGGCTGGATGACTTATTCTGGCAGCTCTCTGGTGCCTCCCCCAGTTCTGGAAAGTTGGAGAACATTCTGGAACCTGGAGGCTAGGAGAGTTGTACTGCATATTTAGGAGAATTTAGCCGATCCCCAGGTGGTGGGCCTGGCAGGGCACTAAGTGAGCCCTTAAATATGGATGAGTCATGCCAGCAGGGGAGTCGGGTGGAAGATGGAGATTGAGTGCTGAGGGGACTGTCGGTGGCCCTTGAGGCAAACGCCCTAGTCTTGGGGGTGGGGATGCTCTGCTTCGGCGAGGGCTCGGATGCTGGCCAGGGAGGATCCTGACAACAGGAAAAAGCTTAGAAGGAGTCTTCCCTGAGAGGCAGCAAGAGCCAGGAGGACAGTCAGAGTACTACAGCATGGTGCAGGGACTTACCAGGGAAGAGACTGCCACATGTAGAAGGTCTCTCTGGAAGATAGCAGTGTGCTTGAATCTTCCATAACCTTGCCCTGGGAGATCTACAGAGAGTCATTTGGATATACTGGTGAAGAGAGTCAGTCGGGGAGACTGGTAAGGAAGCAGCCAGGTGGGCTGGTGGAGAAGCAGCCAGGTGGGCTAGCATTTCCTGCTGTGGGACCAGCGTCTACAAGGGAGATGGAGTTGCTCCTTGATGCAGTTCACAACACATCATGCTGCTTACTCTTTTGTGTCTGTAGAAAGTGTGGAAGTTACTGTTGGTTTGGTTGTGCAGCAGTGGGGAACCTTGTCATCTGCAACCCCTACAAGTATATCAAAGGTGACTCCATTAAGTGCGATCAACTGTTTATGCTAAGGTCCCTAAAGAGCACATCCAGCCATGATTTGAGGTTAGAAGGGTTTCACCTTTCCAAAAAAAATCTGCCTGGGCAGATAAGGGGCACCTGTAGACAAAAACAAACCATGTAGCTTTGACTTAAGTTGAATAATTCCCATGCTATAGGTGTGGACCATTTGTGTACCTCATGAAGCCTAACCTGAAAACTCTCAGGACGTTGCTATGTGAGGCTCAGCTATTACTGTTCACACCTTCAGAAGAGTGAGCTCTTTCTCTTAATCAAACTTTCTCACATGTGCTTTCTTTCCCCTGATGCCTTAGCTCAGAGCTCATGGTTCGCTCCTGTGATGGTGAAGGTGAACAGTAACAGCTGGGCCTTGCTTAGCCATCACAGGAGTGAATGCAGAGCTCAGAGCTACAGCATCAGGGGTGAGAAAGCACTTGTGAGGAGGTTTGAATTAGAGAAAGAGCTCACATCTGTGAAGGTGAACAGTACTCACTGGGCCTCACACAAAATCCTAGCAGTTTCCTGGGAGTTTTCAGGTCATGCTTCATGATGTATGTAGATGGTCTACACCTATAGCACGGGAATTATTCAGCTTTAGCCTTCATTCATACTGAACGTGGGTTTGAAATCATGTGAGTTCAGCTGAACTCACACGATTTCAAACCTGCATTTCAGTGCGAGCTCGACGGTGATTTGAAAGACATCTGTGCGGGTTCATGCACAGATGTCTATTGAAATTGCTCCCGAAGTCACCAAAAGTAGTGCAGGAACTACTTTTGGAAATCTGTGCTGAGTCGCAAAGTCTGCATCCCACCGATTGGGACAGTGCCCTTGCTGGAAATAGGCTGCGATTTGACATGTTAAATCGCATGTGAAATCACGCCGATGTGAACAGAGGCTTAGTCAAAGCTGGACAGTTTGTTTTTATCTACAGATGCTCTTTATCTACATAGGCAGTTTTTGGGGAAAAGGTGAACTAACTCTTTAACCTTAAATAGGAACTGTAGTCTGCTCACATAATTTTATAATAAAAATATCTTTGTCATTCTGAAGCTTCCCTCCAACCACTTGACATATTATTTTATATATATACTGAAGCCGCTGCCTGTTCACTTCCTAGATACAAATCACACACATACACACAGATAGGTTGAACTGGATGGACCTGTGTCTTTTATGAACCTTATAAACTTTGTAACTATGTCTGTTTCCCATTCAGGGCATTTCCCTAAACTTTCTGAACCAGAGATGCATTGATGAGTGAGAGGCAATCTCTAAAAAGTGAAGGTAAATCCCCTATTTGACATTTGTCATGTATAAAATAGGCAACTGAACAATTTTGGACTTTTCACCAGGACACATAGAAAGAGTGACTCTTCCTAGCAGGTAGCATACTTGACAGTGGTTCTAGTTTTTCTCTACTCTACCCAAAACAAAAACAATTGTCTATACATGTTAGGTACATTTTTGTTTTGTTTGTATTTTTTTACAGTTTTACCATTTTTATTTTTGTTGTACAATAAATATTTTTGGGGAGGGGTAATAGAGTTTTTATGGGAGGGATTAAATTCCATATCCAGCCAAAACCTTTTTTTCATTTTGGATAGTACGGGGAAGGGTTAGAACCTTGGTCAGGTTTTAAATTCTGCTGATAAGGAGATATCTCCTCATTTCCAATTCTGTCTGATACAAATCACATGGGCAGGAAATTAGAAGTTTCTTTAATGTGGACACCAACATTTTATGATACACTAAACATTTGGATTTTACTTTTCTTTGCTTGTAGTGCTAGGGGCTAAGGGTGAATGTCAGTGTTCACATCTTTGAATTTTAAGCCAAAATCCATAGCGCAGTAGAAGCGAGTGCAACTAACCTTCATACAACTCAGTAATGAATCACTGACAAAATCATGTATTCATCATTGATTTGAATGAAGGCTTTTTGATACAATTGGTAATATACCTTATAAATTTAGAACTGGTAAATGTTACGGTTTGAATTTTCCATGAGGAGGACTATGCCTATTGTGTATGTAAACCCTAAAAATAAAGTTCTCTTATTTGCTCCTTTTTATGCCCCGTACACACGGTCGGATTTTCCGATGGAAAATGTCCGATCGGAGCGTGTTGTCGGAAATTCCGACCGTGTTTGGGCTCCATCGGACATTTTCCATCGGATTTTCCGACACACAAAGTTGGAGAGCAGGAGATAAAATTTTCCGACAACAAAATCCGTTGTCGGAAATTCCGATCGTGTGTACACAAATCCGATGGACAAAGTGCCACGCATGCTCAGAATAAATAAAGAGATGAAAGCTATTGGCCACTGCCCCGTTTATAGTCCTGACATACGTGTTTTACGTCACCGCGTTTAGAACGATCGGATTTTCCGACAACTTTGTGTGACCGTGTGTAGACAAAACAAGTTTGAGCCAACATCCGTCAGAAAAAATCCTAGGATTTTGTTGTCGGAATGTCCGAACAAAGTCCGACCGTGTGTACGCCCTATTAGTCTGTTAAATATACAGTTGAAAGTGTTTTGGTTAAATTTTTTAATAAAAAAAACAATCTGTTCATCCTAACAGAAATTCAGTGCTGTCCTGTGCCCTCCTGCTCTACAGAACACTTTTCCCCTATGTTATGGAGATTAAGAGAGTATTTCTGTAGTCTTAACATACTTCCTCTGCTGCGATGGCAACACTGCTTCTACACAGATATAGTACAGTGAATGGATGCCAGTCTAGTTACTGGCAGGATCACCAGTTGAAAAAAGTCAACAAAAAAAAGAAAACAAATGCAGCCACCACATCTAATGACTGGTGAGATGTAATACATTTTTGTTCTTGGGTTTAGAATGAATATATCTGAATTCTGTTCCCCAACAACTGTCTACAGAGGTGCTACATCTTTCATCCTGTCAATTGACATTTATCACAATCCAAGAACCCATTCTAAAAATTTTAGAAGTGTGGAAATCCTATCATTTGCATTGCTTGATCATCATATATGCAAAAGATTGGTTAAATGGAGAGATTTTAAAAGTGTGTAAATGTGCCTTGGAGACGTTATATGGGAGGGTTAATAATAATTTGGGTATCTCCATAACTCACAAGGTTTGTTCTGTAAACATATAAGTGACACAGCTGCTAAGTATAATTGCATATTTATATCATAAAACAGTGCACATATGTGTGGGTTATTCACTGCACAGAGCATATGCCTATGCACTGTCTTCACTAGGTGATGTGCCATAAGCTATGTGTCTCAAACTCTTTGTAAGACTTCCATTCCTATCACTTGAGGTCTTGAGGTCTCAGATGTAGCAACAGCTGCAATGGGAGATTCCTGTGGAGTAGTGGAAGATGTTTAAATGGTAACTTTCGTGAGGAAAAAAATAGCAAATAAAGAAAAAATAATATAGCGCATATAATTGGGACACTAATCATTGTAATCTATAATCACCACTAATCACTAATCATCATGTTGTAATTGAATGTTATTAAAAATTACCTTTCCTTTTCAATCTGCAGCCACTGTCATTTTCTGATAAAGCATTGCAATATGGCTACCTGGAGTCTCCTTCACTTTCCTTATCTCATCATCCTTACCCTGTCCAAGCCCACTTGGCAGTAAGCTGCAGCTGCAGCAACATCACTGGAAAATCATTTTCCCTCCCTCTTGTCCTCTCTCTCTTTGCTACATGCTCTCTCTTCCTCAACATATCTTGCAGCAAGTTGCTGATGGTGTAAAGCATCTGTGATAGTGAGCCCTTGTAGATCACCAACTCAGGGTTCCCCAAGGTGTGGGGTCTAAGTTCCAGCCTGCTTCTTCACCAGGGCCCCTGGTGGGGATGGACTTGCAGCAAGCTGGAACCAGGTTGTGGCACCCAGGTATACCCAGCTGAGGATTCAGAGACCACTTGTGTGTGCAGAGTATAAACAGCAGGAGACAATAGGAAATTCACAAGACAAGCCAAGGTCATGACAAGCAGCAAACAAGCACAGATGAAGAACAAAGCCGGGATTAGTGCTCAGGTAGTCAGGCACAGCATACACAAGTAGCAATCTAATGGGAGCTCAGAGAACTGTGAAGTTGCTCAGGTAACGTGGGCTACACTGCGCATGTCCAAAATTGGCACGCAAACTAGGAGGTGGACCAGGAAGTGATGAAAGGGAAGGAAATAAAAGCCTACAGAATAGCAGGTGATGTCCATAGGTCACACATGTGAAAGGAATCAGGGTACAAAAAGCACTGCAGCAAGGAGGTAAGAATACACAGGCAGGAAACTGCAGGCTAACTTGATGACAGATGGTATGCTCAAATAATTCAGACCATTCTTTCAATGCCAATTTACAGGCCTATGATGGAAATAGATGTTGAGAACGAGGATAAAAGGGTGCATTTGCAGTTTCTGAAGGCTCTGTGCTAACCTGTGCCTGAGAAAAGAAGGAGAAGAATGAGGCTTGGTTATCCACGAAACCACCTCCTCTGCATGCTTTGGCTGTATAACATGCCCACTGTCTGAAAATAAAGGCAGACATACACTACCTCTCAAAGGTACACAAACTGCTCACCCCTAGCTGTATGTAAAGGCCTCCCAAGCTTGGTGACAAAAGTGAATTGCCCAATTCTATTTGCAGCTCTGGCAATAAGGGAATCGAGGAAGTGGTGCTTTGGTGCACTTGACATTGTGGTAATTGAGTGCAAAGGGTAGTTTTGCTTGTGTCATCAACAAGTCCATTCTGCAAACCAACAAATTACACACTATCAAAATAATATAGGAATAAATATACCTTCCTGCCAACCCTATAACAATAGAACCCCAAACCCTATTTTTTGTTTTTTTGCAGAAAAAAAAAGAAATATGTGAAAAGATAGAAAAAAGGAAACCAATACAACAACCCCAAGAAAAACATTAGAAAAGATGGGCCTGCAGCTATCCCTAACAAAGACTGTTGTGTCTATTCAATGGGTTGTACACACCACAAAGCAATTCACAGCGGTGAAGCACTGAACAGCACACTGAATACATGGGGGTACACTTTTCCATCTATAGCCCGCTACACTGCATTCCACTGTAGTGTAGTGTCGGCAATATACAGCAATATACTGTATATCAGTGTCTCTCAAACGTTTTTGTCGCACCAAAAAGATCTAAAAGTTTTCACAGCACACCTGAAAAGATTTTAACAATTTTTGAACAAACTTAGCCTATTATAGTCTATGTGAATAATATGTATTATATAATATGTATAATAGTCTAGAGTGAATAAAGAGGAGAAAAAGGCACTGCGCCACTGGATGTGTGGCAGTTAATTGTGGCTAAAGTCTATTTTTGTAACCAGTTCTTAAAAGTTCATAAGGGGGAAAAAAAAAAGAGAAAATTCACCTGGGCTGTCAGTTCAAGTGTTGAAGCAGACTCTTAAGTTAAAGGGGTTGTAAAGTTTCGTTTTTTATTTTCTAAATATGTAACTTTAAGCTAGTGCATTGTTGGTTCACTTACCTTTTCCTTTGAGTTCCCTTCTAAATGTTTTTTTTCTTTGTATGAATTTCTCACTTCCTGTAAGCTTGCCCCCATCATCCGAGCCATTCTGGTTGGGGGTTAGTCAGCGTGCTCGCCCCCTCCCTTGGGACTACATCCTCACGGGGAACATTCACAGCATCTCCCCGCAGGGATGTAGTTCAACAGCGTCTCCCCGCAGGGATGTAGTCCCAAGGGAGGGGGCGAGCATGCTGACTAACCCCCAGCCAGAACGGCTTGGATGATGGGGGCAAGCTTACAGGAAGTGAGAAATTCAGACAAAGAAAAAAAAACATTTAGAAGGGAAATCGAAGGAAAAGGTAAGTGAACCAACAATGCACCAGCCTAAAGGAACCTATTTAGAAAATAAAAAACAAACCTTTACAACCCCTTTAACATTGCAGTGTAGACAAAAGAGAAAAGGGGACGGGCGCCTAAGTGTAGTATATCACAACATTTATTAAAAGAATCAACAAACATCCACTTACATGAGGGAGTATACAGGTACATCATAAATAGAAGGTGCTTCTGTGGTGCTGGTGAAGTTGGTACAGGGCTCGCGCTTTCAGAGAGCTTGAGAAAGGAGTGTTGTGGCCTCTCTATGGACTAGAGCGTATGCTCTGAAATGCGTTGCATCATGTCCCCCTGGTGATCGACTTCCAGCGGACCCTGCGTGTCACGCTGCGCTCCAACACTTGCAGACCACCATCAAGTCCTCCCACTCTGACCGCTGTTACAGTCTTTGCTGATGGCTCCCCGAAATATTTTTTAAAACTCCCATGGCACACCGGCAAATCTCTCACGGCACACAGTTTGAGAATCACTGCTGTATATAGCACTGCATAGCTCTGTACCTAGTATAATAGTACTGTACAGTAGCACTTGTGATTAGTTAACTCCTTTAATACCAGGCACTTACACTCCCTTCCTGCCCAAGCCAATTTTCAGTTTTCAGCGCTGTCGCTGTTTAAATGACAATTGCGCAGTCATGCTACACTGTACCCAAAACATAATAGCTCAGTCATAAATGACTTGAGCTCCAATATAATAAATATAACAACAAATCCCCCTTTCCATAAAAGGAAGACAATACCACCTAAAGTGCCTTGCGACAGGGAAGGGAGGGTGGAGAGCTCATTGTGCTGACTCCTGACCAACTGACAAATAACTCAGTGTCCTTTACATAGTGAGCCCCCCGATTCTAGATGGGACCATAGATAGAACTTCTATATGTTTCAAACCAAATAATATTCAAGACTTAATAACCTGTGGGTTGAATAGGCCATGCCCTTTATTATAGGTATAATAATAATTCATAAATTAATAATTAAGATATGAATTATTAATTTATGAATTAATAATTCATATCTTAATTATTAATTTATGAATTAATAATTAAGATATTAAATTTGAATGATCAATACGTTATATAAGCTCAAGCTAATACTTTAAAACAAACATAAAATCCTACACGCCAGGCTCAAATGAATGAGACTGGCACACCCCCCAGGCCACAGCCAACTCCACACAGGTTTGACCGTCCAGATTAAATATATCAAGAGCTCGAGCTAATACTTTAAAACCAACATAAAATCCCACACGCCAGGCTCAAATTAATGAGACTGGCACACACCCCCAGGCCACAGCCAACTCCACACAGGTTTGAACGTCCAGATTAAATATATCAAGAGCTACGTCAGACAAATGAATCTTATGAGGTCTATACAAACCCAGTAAGCCTCCTTCAAGTTCCATATGTCGAAAGGAAAATCCATTAATGGTAGGCATAAATTTCATCAATGACCTATTGACACGTTTGCAAATTTTATCGAAGTAGCTAAGCTCTGTAGACATCGACCAAAGTAAACGAGGAATAATTTCAGAAAAAACAAAAATAGTATTAGGTAGCACTGCATGAAAACACGATAAATCCAATTTGATTTAAGCTATCAAACCCAAGGTATTACAATGACCAATATCATTACCAGACAAATGCAAAGTGACAATTCGTGGAACCAGCCATTGTCCTTGTAGAAATGATAAAGTGCCATGCAAATCCTTCCATTGCATACCCCGTCTCCCGAACCAATGTGCTGTATACCTATCAGTCGGCAAACCCAGATTGGAACCATAGACTCTCTGTTCAGCGCGTTTCTTTGCCCAAAATACAAACCAATGGCCGGCAATCCACACATTACATAAGTTACCTGAAACTAAAAGGAAAAATTAGGCCGCACATAAGATCTAAAACAATTAGACTTCCATCTACCAATGTTTTTTATCACAGTTTCATTAAATCCCAGCATGGCCGCTTCTGTGGCTGCTCCAATTCTGAAGGAGTGTGATGTAATATTCAGTTTTTCCAAGTTCAATCGGATTAAACACTTCTTCAAAACAGCCGAAAACTGATACACTGTCACAGGTATCCCATCCATATGAAGGAGAAAATGATTTGAAAAAGACGGTCAAAAAGTCAAAAAATGTTGTAGAAGAGAAAACACACAAAATCGAGAACCTAAGTTTTTTCTTAAAGTGATCCATCTACCACGACCCAACGGATCGGTCTTACTCTTAAGCAATAATATGTGGACAGAATCCAATTTTAACAGAACATCACTAAACAAAATACCAGATCCGTCTCCCAGTTTATGGGGAAGTAACTCAGAAACCAGAAACGCACCAAAAAAACAAAGGTAAAAAGCCAGTTGAAATAATAACGCTTCATAGGGCGAAAAACAGACCTCTCTAGTAGGGATGAGCTTCGTGTTCGAGTCGAACCCATGTTCGACTCGAACATCGTCTGTTCGCCCGTTCCCCAAATTCGTGTGGCGCGTCACGGCCCATAATTCACTGAGGCATCGCAGTGCATTGCTGACTGATGATTGGCCAAGCATGCACTATGACCCGCATGCTTGGCCAATCACAGCCTGAACAGAGAGCCGTAATTGGCCAAAGCCAAGGAGGCTTTGGCCAATTATGGCTCAGGGGATTTAGTACACGCCCCACACTATATAAGGCCGCCTGCACGGCGGCCCTGTGTAGTGTGTGTTCCGGCGTTCATTGAGAGAGAGAGAGAGACAGACAGTGACAGTGTATTGTGTATATATATGCATCCCAGGTGTTGCATATATATATATACACTGTATTCAGTTTAGCTAGATCCGTTCTTGTTATCTTCCTACTGACAGGCAGGCTTGTCTTGTTACAGTATTTACAGCTACCTGAAGAAAATTACTGGTGTTCTTTTGATCCTATTAGTACCACAGTCAGGCAGCTAGACTATTTACAGTTAGTGCAGTGCGTCCTGCTCACAGTGTTCAGCTAAAACTACAAGTTAGTGGGGTGAGTCCTGCTCACAGTGTTCAGCTAAAACTACAAGTTAGTGGGGTGCGTCCTCCTCACAGTGTTCAGCTAAACCTACAAGTTAGTGGGGTGCGTCCTGCTCACAGTGTTCAGCTAAACCTACAAGTTAGTGTGGTGTGTCCACCTCACAGTGTTCAGCTAAACCTACAAGTTAGTGGGGTGCGTCCTGCTCACAGTGTTCAGCTAAAACTACAAGTTAGTGCAGTGTGTCCTGCTCACAGCGTTCAGCTAGATCCATTCCTGTTATCTTCTTACTGACAGGCAGGCTTGTCTTGTTACAGTATATACAGCTACCTGAAGAAAATTGCTGGTGTTCTTTTGATCCTATTAGTACCACAGTCAGGCAGCTAGACTATTTACAGTTAGTGCAGTGCGTCCTGCTCACAGTGTTCAGCTAAACCTACAAGTTAGTGGGGTGCGTCCTGCTCACAGTGTTCAGCTAAACCCACAAGTTAGTGGGGTGCGTCCTGCTCACAGTGTTCAGCTAGATCCGTTCCTGTTATCTTCTTACTGACAGGCAGGCTTGTCTTGTTACAGTATATACAGCTACCTGATGAAAATTATTGGTGTTTTTTTTATCCTATTAGTACCACAGTCAGGCAGCTAGACTATTTACAGTTAGTGCAGTGCGTCCTGCTCACAGTGTTCAGCTAAACCTACAAGTTAGTGGGGTGCATCCACCTCACAGTGTTCAAGCTAAACCTACAAAAGTTAGAGGGGTGCGTCCTGCTCAGAGTGTTCAGCTAAACCTACAAGTTAGTGGGGTGCATCCTGCTCACAGTGTTCAGCTAGATCCGTTCCTGTTATCTTCTTACTGACAGGCAGGCTTGTCTTGTTACAGTATATACAGCTACCTGAAGAAAATTACTGGTGTTCTTTTGTTCCTATTAGTACCACAGTCAGGCAGCTAGACTATTTACAGTTAGTGCAGTGCGTCCTGCTCACAGTGTTCAGCTAAACCTACAAGTTAGTGGGGTGTGTCCTGTTCACAGTGTTCAGCTAAACCTACAAGTTAGTGGGGTGCGTCCAGTTCACAGTGTTCAGCTAAACCTACAAGTTAGTGGGGTGCGTCCACCTCACAGTGTTCAGCTAAAGCTACCTGTAGAAGGTTGGTGGTGTTCTCATACTACAGGCAGGCAGTTGATTTTGCTAGCTGCAGTATCAGTACATATATATATATATATATATATATCCCAGCTTAGTGCAGCTACAGGCCATTAGTATGTCTGGAAGGCCAAGAAGGAGAGGCAGACAGTCACAAGCCAATAAGAGAGGGCAAGCAGGCTCTGTGTCTAGTGCTGGTTGTGGAGACGGTGCATCCTCATCAGCACGTGGCCGTGGGACACGCTTGGCCTTTTTTTCGGCAGCTGGCCGTGTTGAGCCGCAACATGCGGAAGACTTGGTCGAGTGGATGACCAAGCCGTCCTCATCCTCCTCATCCTCTCTCACCCATGCCCAGGGTACTTTGTCTGGCAAAGCAGCGGCCTCTTCCCTCGGCTCAATGTCATCAGTGACTCCTTCCCTAGCCCCACCATGTCCTCCTGAGGAGTCCCTCGAACTGTTTGACCACAGTGTTGGGTACATGCTCCAGGAGGATGCCCAGCGTTTGGAAGGCTCTGATGATGATACTGAGCTCGATAAAGGCAGTAACATGAGCACGGACAGAGGGGGTGCCCAAGAAGGACAGCAATCTGGCAGTCATGCTCCCTCTGCTGCAGCATACTGCCAGGTTTGCTCCAGTGATGAGGAGGGAGGGGATGATGAGGTCACTGACTCAATGTGGGTGCCTGATAGAAGAGAGGAGGAGGAGGAGGTGGCACATCATAAGGGCAGCGCATTGACTGCATCACACCCCAAAGCTCCACATGTGCAGGGCGCTGCAGTCTCTGCGCATTATTCAAAAAGTTCTTTGGTGTGGGCCTTTTTTGAGACGAGTGCATCAGATCGCACCGCTGCTATTTGCAACATATGTCTCAAGCGAATCTCGCGTGGCCAAAACATCTCCCGCTTGGGTACCACATGCTTGACCAGACATATGTTGACCTGCCATGCAGTTCGTTGGCAAGCGTATCTAAAAGACCCACACCAAAGAACAAAGAGGACCTCTCCTTGCTCCTCATCAGCTGAGATTTCCAACCCCACTATTTGAATTAAATTGAAAAGGGGTATGGCGCTCCCTATGGGGTTGAATGGGTCAGTGTATGGGGGGGTTATGTTATATCCCCAGGTGATTTCCCCTACTATGATCCTAATAGAGGTACCTAAATTATAGGTCTATAATTATATATATATAACAGCAAAAGTAAATAAATGATTAGACAAGGAGCTGTCTTCAATGGTAGTTCGAACAAGCCCTATAAGTAAGGGATGTGTGCTGAGGCCCCTACAGCTGTGATAGGTCTGCACCATATACCACCACAAAGTGAAGTGGCTATAACATATAACATATAAATGTAAAACATACACTGACCCATTCAACCCCATAGGGAGCGCCATACCCCTTTTCAATTTAATTCAAATAATCAGCGGAGAATCCTTAGGGAAGCTCTTTTAGGGGGGCAGCATACCTAAACGATTGTTCTAAGCGCAGCTTTCACATTTATTTTATCCAACCCCACTATACCTTCAGTCCTCTCTGAGCCCTGCACTAAGAGGAATGAAGGTGTAGAATTAGGTGTGTCACAGCCAAGTACTTGTGGGCAATCTGCTTTTGGTACACTGACGTCAGATTGTACCAGGCAAATTTCCCTGCCCCAGCTGCTGCACCGCCGAAAGAAGTTTTTGCTCCCAGCCATCCACATGCCCAGCGGTTAAATGCTAGCTTGGCAAAATTGCTAGCACTTCAACTGCTGCCTTTTCAGTTGGTAGACTCTGCCCCCTTCCGTGAGTTTGTGGAATGTGCGGTTCCTCAGTGGCAGGTACCCAAACGCCACTTTTTCTCACAGAAGGCGATTCCGGCTCTCTACCGGCATGTGGAAGGCAATGTCCATGCCTCGCTGGACAGGGCGGTCAGCAGTAAGGTGCATATTACCGCTGACTCATGGTCCAGCAGGCATGGGCAGGGACGTTACATAAGTTTCATGGCGCATTGGATGACTCTGCTGGCAGCTGGGAAGGATGCAGGACAAGGTGCAGTAGTGTTGGAGGTTGTTCCGCCACCACGCCTCCAAAATGCTAATGATTGTAACACACCTCTCTCCTCCACCCCTCCTCTTCTTCTTCCTCCATGGCCTCTTCCTGTGCTCTGTCCTCGGAACCAGCGGTGCTCCGTAGCCTTTCAAGGGGCTACGCAAGTACGCAAGCCAAAAGATGCCATGCGGTGCTTGAGCTGGTGTGCTTGGGGGACAGGAGCCACACTGGGGCAGAGGTTCTGTCAGCTCTGCAGGGGCAGGTTCAGAGGTGGTTGACGCCACGCCAACTTAAGGCAGGAATGGTGGTTTGCGACAATGGCACCAACCTCCTCTCTGCCCTCCGACAGGGACAAATGACCCATGTGCCCTGTTTGGCTCACATCCTTAAGTTGGTGGTGCAGCGGTTCTTGGGCAGGTACCCGGGCTTACAGGATGTCCTGAGGCAGGCCAGGAAAGTCTGTGTGCATTTCCTCCGGTCATATAATGCCAGTGCTCGGCTGACGGACCTCCAAAAGGAGTTTAACCTGCCCAAGAACCGCCTAATCTGTGACATGCCCACCAGGTGGAACTCAACGTTGGCCATGCTGCAGCGGCTGCACATGCAGCAGAGGACCATCAATGAGTACCTGTGCGACTATGGCACCAGGACAGGGTCAGGGGAGCTTTATTTTTTTTCCCCACGCTAGTGGGCCATGATCAGGGATGCATGCACTGTCCTGTCACCATTTGAGGAGGCCACAAGGATGGTGAGCAGTGACAGTGCATGCATCAGTGACACTGTCCCCCTTGTCCACCTGTTGGAGCACACGCTGCGTGGAATAATGGACAGGGCACTTGAGGCAGAACAGAGGCAGGAAGAGGAGGACTTCCTTAGCTCTCAAGGCCCCCTTTATCCAGACAGTGTTCCTGCGTGCCCGCCGATCACACAGGAAGAGGACGAGGAGGAGGAGGAAGATTTGTGTCAGTATGGAGGTGGAGCCTGGCACTCAGCATCAGCAGCAGTCTTTAAGGGATCAGTCCCAAGAAACACATGGACTTGTACGTGGCTGGGAGGAGGTGGCTGCGGACCATGTCATCCTTAGTGACCCAGAGGACTCCGGACCGAATGCCTCAGCAAACCTACGCTGCATGGCCTCCCTGATCCTGCAAAGCCTGCGTAAGGATCCTCGTATTCGTGGTATCAAGGAAAAGGACCAATACTGGCTGGCAACCCTCCTTGATCCACGTTACAAGGGTAAGGTTGTGGACCTTATCTTGCCATCGCAGAGGGAGCAGAGGATGAAACATCTTCAGGAGGCCTTGCAGAAAGGTCTGTGCAACGCGTTCCCAGAGACTGGGAGGTTACAAACTCCTGTTTCTGGACAATGTGTTGCTGAGGCTTCGGTCAGTCAAAGAAGGAGCGGTGGAGAAGGTGGCCGTCTGACCGATGTGTTCAGACAATTTTTTGGTCCGCAGCCCCAAGGTATGATCGGTTCCAGCAACCATCGCCAGCGTCTGTTTTACATGGTGCAGGAATACCTAGGGGAAAGATCAGACTTGGACACCTTTCCCACCGAAAATCCTCTGGGTTACTGGGTCTTGAGGATGGATCACTGGCCAGAGCTTGCACAGAGCTTGCAATTGAGCTACTGGCCTGTCCTGCATCCAGCGTTCTTTCGGAACGCACATTCAGTGCTGCTGGAGGCGTGGTACCCGATCACAGGGTGCGTCTGTCCACCGACTCGGTCAATCGACTGACCTTCATAAAAATGAATCAGTCTTGGATCACCACCAGCTACCAAGCACCTGATGCTGATGTAACCGAAAAAATTTTTTTGAAATCTCAGATCCCTTCAAAGACTGCCTATGCTGATGCTGAGTGACTATCCCTGAGTAATTATCCTCTTCCTCCTCAATCATCACGCTGATAGCTTGTAAGAACATTTTTGGTTCTGGGCGCCACCACCAGTGCCTAAGGCACAATTTTTCAGCCCCTGTTTAACAGGGGCGTGTAATTACAATTTTTGATGCAATACTTTGCAGCAGGGCTCGTTCCTGCGTTCCAACTAGAGTGTCTGTGAGGGGTTGCAGTGTTGTGGCACCAGCACCAGTGCCTAAGGCCCAATTTTTCTGCCCCTGTTTAACAGGGGCGTGTAATTACAATTTTTGATGCAATACTTTGCAGCAGGGCTCGTTCCTGCGTTCCAACTAGAGTGTCTGTGAGGGGTTGCAGTGTTTTGGCACCAGCACCACCACCACCACCAAAGGCCCAATTTTTCTGCCCCTGTTCAACAGGGGCATGTAATTACAATTCTTGATCTAATATTTCACAGCAGGGCCCATTTCTGCACCCACCAAGAGCGAGTGAGGACTTACAGTGTTGTGGCACCACCACCACCACCACCACCACCAAAGGCCCAGTTTTTCTGCCCCTGTTCAACAGGGGCATGTAATTACAATTCTTGATCTAATATTTCACAGCAGGGCCCTGTGAGGGCTTACATTGTTGTGGCCACAACAACACCTAAGGCCCAAATTTCTGCTGAGTATATAGGGCAGGCCCCTACTTTCAAACATCTAACTTACAAACGACTCCTACTTGCAAACGGAAGGAGACAACAGGAAGTGAGATGAAATCTACCCCTAGGAAAGGAAATTCTCTCCTGTAAGAGTTAATATGGGAAAAACATTTCTCCTTTGCACTGATGCTTTCCAATCCTTGTTCCACAAAAAACCCCAAATTCTCAAAAAACATTTGTCATTGGGACAAAAAGTGAGGTGAAATCTTCTAAAGAGGAGGAAAGACAGCAAAACAAATGTCACAGGGGTGATAACCCTTCCCTATGTTTTCCAAAAAGCTTAAAAAATATATTTTGGCTGGAGCTAAACACGTTAAAAATGTACCCGTTCAAAATGACAAACAGATTCTACTTAACAACAAACCTACAGTCCCTGTCTTGTTTGCACCGCCTGTATACTGCTGTTCAGAGTATATAGGGCCTGGTGGCCCCACACCTTTCCTTATTTTAATTTGGGTGCAGGGTTCCCCTTAATATCCATACAAGACCCAAAGGGC
This sequence comes from Aquarana catesbeiana, assembly GCF_042186555.1. Taxonomy (NCBI): domain Eukaryota; kingdom Metazoa; phylum Chordata; class Amphibia; order Anura; family Ranidae; genus Aquarana; species Aquarana catesbeiana. Next base: position 286,628,893 of record NC_133332.1, read on the forward strand.
CTGGTAATGGACTGGGGGGTACCGTTTGTCTCACTGATTTTCATCCATATTGCCAGGACCCGACATTACATTAAACCCAGTGAAAAAACAAGTAAATATCTGCGCTAACTGAAAAGAACACAAAAAGCAGCTAGCATAGTTTGTAGATTGCATCAAACATAAGTATAAAAGTCCAAATGCAGCGCTAAAATGAAATAAATGTCCAAATAATGATAATAGTCCATAGAACTCAATCAGCAATAAAAGATGATGTGAAACCTCCACCAAGCTTCAGTGTGTAAAAGGAAAGCACACCACACCCACGTGCTATCAGTCTGCTTACCAGAAAGATATAAAAAATAGGCGATGTACTCATATATTGCAGAGGGTCAGCAGCAAATCCAAATGGCACACTCCATCATGGGCAGGCACAGCATGGAAACAATCAGGTCACCACATATCAGAAAGCTCAGGACTCGTATTAACGATGGACAGGTTGGTGCAGTCATCAGCAGGAACAAACCAGCAAACAGAAAGCAACAAATAGTGAAGCCCGTAAGGTAAAACAGTAGTAGTTTATTGTAGTCTACTTACAGGTATGAAGTAAAAATCATCACAGAAAACAGGAATAATCCGCGGTTCTCAGCGTACTTGCATTGACCAGCCTGACATGTTTCATCCTATGTGGATATCATCAGAGGCGTGGCCAATGATGCAAGCACGCTCAAATATATAGTGCACTTCTTAAGTCATATATTTTTTGCCGAAGGTACATAAATGTCTGGTTAACCCTCCGGGAAGGCCCATCATAAGCGGGTTGGACTCTATTACCTCCAGAATCGGTAAATATATCGATGGTTTTCTACAACCTCTTGTATCTGGCACCCCTTCCTACATTAAAGATTCTGCACAAGTAGTTCGCACTTTTGAAAATTTAGAATGGAAAGAGGGATACATCATGGCCACTGCTGATGTGGCATCCCTCTATACCATTATCTCCCATCTAGACGGGCTAGAAGCGGTGGAACAGTTTTTGAATAGAGATGCTGAATTGATCCCTGCCCAACGGGATTTTATCCTGGATTTACTGAGATACGCCATGACTCATAACTATTTCTGGTTTGGAGGAGTTCACTACCTCCAGAACAGAGGTGTTGCCATGGGTGCAAAATTTGCACCAAGCATGGCCAATCTGTTCATGGCTAAATGGGAGGAGGATGTCGTCTATTCCAACAGACGATCGGAATTGATCTTCTGGGGGAGATATATAGACGACATCCTCCTCCTGTGGGATGGCGACATGACGTCGCTTACTACCTTCATGCATCAACTCAATGATAATCCATTGGGTATTGTTTTACAGTTTGAGAGCAGCACCAGCAGAATTAATTTCTTGGACCTAACTATACAAGTCAAAGATGGTGCATTTAATATGTCTACCTTTTTTAAGAGTACCGATAGGAACGGATATATTGGGCAGGGTAGCTGTCATCACCCTTCGTGGCTCAAATCGGTACCTAGGAGTCAATTCCTCCGTCTACGGCGGAACTGTACCCTTAAAGAAGACTTTTTTATACAGGCTGCCACTTTGAAAGAAAGGTTCATTGAAAAGGGGTATTCACCTGATGAGTTGAGTACAGTTATCAATGAGGTGGGCGCTACAGATCGAGCTTCGATCTTACAGATCAAAGAAAAATCCTCGTCAAGTGAGATTGATTATAATTTTTCAATGGTCACGACCTATTCTCAGCAACACTCTGAGATTAAAAAGATTTTAACTAAACATTGGGGAGTCCTCAAAAATGATAAGGTGTTGGGTCCGGTACTTCCTGATCGGCCACAAGTCATATTTAAAGGTGTTCCCCCTCTTAAACTCCAAGTAGCACCCAACATTTTAGACGCCCCTAATAGAGTGTCCTTTTTTCAAAAATCTAAAGGCTATCATCCTTGCCGCTGTTGTAACGTTTGTGCTATCAATAAGAACAAGAGCAGGAAAATATGCCAGTTTAAATCTCATGCCACGGGTAGAGTCTTTGATGTTAACACCTTCATTACTTGCACCTCGCTTAACGTGGTATACTTATTGATTTGCCCCTGCGGTATACAATATGTGGGCCGTACAACACGGGCTATGCATGTTAGGGTAAATGAGCACATCGCCAATATTAAGAAGGGATTCCCGAAACACACTGTCTCCCGGCACTACTTGGAATACCACAATAAGAACCCTATGGGAACGACCTTTGTGGCCATCGATAGGTTTAACCCTCACTGGCGTGGGAGTTCGTCCAAACGGGAAATTTCCAAATTAGAGACCCGCTGGATATACGACTTAAAATGCTATACCCCTTTCGGCATGAACGTCGACTGGGATGTAAATTGTTTTATTAATAATAGCTAATATATACTTTTTTTAGTACATGTATTTTTGTTTATACATGTATATGTTTTGACACTTGGGGGCAGTGTCCATATTTATATTGCTATTATTTTTTATATTTTTTATTATTTTTTATTATTTTTCATTCATTTTATTATTATTTTTATTCATTATTTCACCCTGGTTATATGCACATATTTTTCAGGGTTTATATTATCGCTATATTAGACTGAGAACTTCCTCCTTTTTTCTCTGTAATATCCGATATATTCTTTTTAAATTTTATACTTTGTATTGGTCTATGAAGGTTTTTATATTGTTGATGTATAATAACATTTGATTAATCATTTTATAGTTATGTAGCTGCTGATGTGTTACACGTATGTGCCTTGATAGCTATTTCCGGTTCGGGTGTCACTCACCTTCCGGATGCTGTTACGGCACATGTGCAGTCCCTTATTGTTTTTTCCCCTTTTGGCTGGCGGTGACTTTGTTCCGCCCATCATGGGGAGAACACATTTGGGCGGGTTTAGGCTGTTGTTTTTTGCCTTGCACAGCTTAATTTCACATATATGGTTCATGTTTTATTTTCTCCTTCCCCTTCCTTTTTTTTTTTTTTTTTTTCCCCTGGTTCTATTGTTCCATGCATGAAATAACTCCTGGTTGGTAAGATCGTACTGCGCATGCGCGGTCGAGTCGTTCATACCAACCAGCAAGGACGGCATTAATCAGGTCTTCCCATCCTTTATAATGAATGGATGTGCTGGCTGGTTTTGTCTTCCTGTTGCGCTGGGACACGCGGCCGTACTGCGCATGTGCGGCTGGCTGGTTTTGTTTTCCTGCCACGCTGGAACGCACGGCCGTACTGCGCATGTGCAGCCGATCGTGACTGTCCTGGCACTTCCTAGTTTAAAGACAGCACAGCCGTAGTGCGCAGGTGCTGCCGATCGTGACTGTCCTGGCACTTCCTAGTTTAAAGACAGCACGGCCGTAGTGCGCAGGTGCTGCCGGAATGTGCTATTAAAAACAGCTGTTGTATGTGTCATGCTGTCCTATCAGGGGTCAGCATGACTTAAGAAGTGCACTATATATTTGAGCGTGCTTGCATCATTGGCCACGCCTCTGATGATATCCACATAGGATGAAACATGTCAGGCTGGTCAATGCAAGTACGCTGAGAACCGCGGATTATTCCTGTTTTCTGTGATGATTTTTACTTCATACCTGTAAGTAGACTACAATAAACTACTACTGTTTTACCTTACGGGCTTCACTATTTGTTGCTTTCTGTTTGCTGGTTTGTTCCTGCTGATGACTGCACCAACCTGTCCATCGTTAATACGAGTCCTGAGCTTTCTGATATGTGGTGACCTGATTGTTTCCATGCTGTGCCTGCCCATGATGGAGTGTGCCATTTGGATTTGCTGCTGACCCTCTGCAATATATGAGTACATCGCCTATTTTTTATATCTTTCTGGTAAGCAGACTGATAGCACGTGGGTGTGGTGTGCTTTCCTTTTACACACTGAAGCTTGGTGGAGGTTTCACATCATCTTTTATTGCTGATTGAGTTCTATGGACTATTATCATTATTTGGACATTTATTTCATTTTAGCGCTGCATTTGGACTTTTATTACATTAAACCCGCAAGCAGTTTTAAATGAGATTTTTTCCTTTAAAAATGACATTTGGTGCAGGGACTGTTCTAAACACGGGAAACACGCGCCACTTTACAGGCATACTATAGACACCCCCCCAGGTACGATATTTAAAGGAATATTTCACTTTTATTTTTTTTACTTTAACTGCTTGCCGACTGCCGGCCATCAATTGACGGCCAGGCGGCGCAGCTCTCGTGGCGGGCGGGCGTCATATGACGTCCTCGCTTTCCTAGGCCACCAGGGGGCGTGCACGCGCCGCCGCCGGCGATCGCGCGCGCCGTGTCACTAGGCACCCGGTGCGTGTGCCCGGCGGCCGCGATGTCCGCCGGGCACCCGCGATTACCGGTAACACAGCAGGACCGTGGATCTGTGTGTGTAAACACACAGATCCACGGTCCTGTCAGAGGAGAGGAGACCGATGGTGTTTTCCCAGTACAGAGGAACACCGATCGGTCTCCTCCCCTAGTGAGTCCCCGCCCCCTACAGTTAGAATCACTCCCTAGCAACACAGTTAACCCCTCGATCACCACCTAGTGTTAACCCCTTCCCTGCCTGTCACATTTATACAGTAATCAATGCATTTTTATAGCACGGATCGCTGTATAAATGTGAATGGTCCCAAATATGTGTCAAAAGTGTCCGATGTGTCCGCCGCAATATCGCAGTCACGATAAAAATCGCAGATCGCCGCCATTACTAGTAAAAAAATTTTAAAAAATAAAAATGTTATAAATCTATCCCCTATTTTGTAGACGCTATAACTTTTGCGCAAACCAATCTATATACGCTTATTGCGATTTTTTTTTACCAAAAATATGTACAAGAATACATATCGGCCTAAACTGAGAAAAAATTTATTTTAAAGAAAAAAAAATTGCATATTTATTATCGCAAAAGGTAAAAATTATTGTGTTTTTTTTAAAACTTGTCACTCTTCTTTTGTTTATAGCGCAAAAAATAAAAACCGCAGAGGTGATCAAATACCACTAAAAGAAAGCTCTACTTGTGGGGAAAAAATTATAACAATTTCATTTGGGTACAGTGTTGTATGACAGCGCAATTGTCATTCAAAGTGCGACAGCGCTGAAAGCTAAAAAATGGCTTGGGCAGGAAGGGGGCGAAAATGCACTGTATTGAGGTGGTTAAGCATCATTAAAATCACTGCTCCCAAAAAAACGGCCGTTTTTAAAAGTTTTTTTTGCATTGATACATGTCCCCTGGGGTAGGACCCGGGTCCCCAAACCCTTTTTAGGACAATACCATGCAAATTAGCCTTTAAAATGAGCACTTTTGATTTCGAACGTTCGAGTCCCATAGACGTCAATGGGGATCTAACGTTCGTGCGAACTTTAGGTCCGTTCGCAGGTTCTGGTGCGAACCGAACCGGGGGGTGTTCGGCTCATCCCTACTCTCTAGTAGTGTCTCCAATTGAGGCTAATAATTCCCCAGAAATAGGTAACCTTCAGGCACCTTCATTCGTTTGCAGTAGCCCTTCAAGGCACTTTTCACAGCAAAGAACTATAAGCAAGAGCCAGACATATGCATGAAAAAGGAAATACCCGCTAAAATCTTCACAATATAAGAGTTAGAATACAAACAAGACATAAGGTAGTGAAGGAAAGACAAAGTCAAGCCTTCCGAGAAGGAAGCTTGTTGTAACCCTGACGACATCAGAAAGGAACACCATAACGACCACGCTGCCTTGTAGGACGCCCATGTGGTAGGAGCTACAGAATTCCTAATCACTTGAAGTAGAGGATCTACACAAGGTCCCATAAGTGTAGCGGGCAGGATGTGCAATTCAGATCCGTGTCCGGCACCAACTCCCTGAATTCCGAAATCTGAAAACGGGACAAATGATCAGCTATTAAATTCTCAATACCAGGTACATAACGTGCTTTAAGCCATATATTTAAGGACAAGTATCTAAAAACAATTTGCTGTAAAATAATAATAACTGGTAGAGACTTAGACGATAAACAGTTAATAGCAAATACCACTCCTTTGTTATCAGAGTGAAACAGAATCCGCCTATTAACAAAATGGACTCCCCAAAGGTCCAATGCAACCAAAACAGGAAAGAGTTCTAAAAGAACAATATTAGAAGTCAATAAATTAAATAAGTGCAGCGCAAAAAATCATAAAGTATCGAATAATCTAATAAATGTCCTTAAATATGAAAAGGTGAAAGTAGCAGGTAGCGGAAGGTAGCAAATAACTCTCTTCTGGGGATACTGGTAACAAACTTAAATCCGTGCGGTAAATGTGAAAAAAGGTTGCGCTTACCAGATCCAATTGACCCCTTGATTATAGGGGGTCCGAAACAGCTTAAGTAGGTCCGTGGCAGACTGCTGGGCTAACTGGAATCTGTAGAAATCACCTCAGATCAGAAGTATTAGATCGAAATACCGCTGGATACTTTCTGTTCTTTCTCAATTAGGCTAAATCTCTCGGAGGGGGAGGAGGTCCGTGTGGAGATGCCAGGCGAAGAAGTAGAAATCCCCAGGAGCAGTAAATAACATAAATAAAAAAACTTCTAAGAGCGATCCGTGTAGAAATCAGTGTTCAACATTTAATCAGCAGTTTAAAACCAGAAGACGCTAACAGAGCGCCAATGAATACACGTGCTGTGGCAGTGAGCAACGATAAGACAGACTGCTTATGACAGAACAGCTGTCAGCAGGAGAATGCTGCGGGTGACGGTGGGCGGTATGATTTGACCACCGTCACCCGCAGCATTCTCCTGCTGACAGCTGTTCTGTCATAAGCAGTCTGTCTTATCGTTGCTCACTGCCACAGCACGTGTATTCATTGGCGCTCTGTTAGCGTCTTCTGGTTTTAAACTGCTGATTAAATGTTGAACACTGATTTCTACACGGATCGCTCTTAGAAGTTTTTTTATTTATGTTATTTACTGCTCCTGGGGATTTCTACTTCTTCGCCTGGCATCTCCACACGGACCTCCTCCCCCTCCGAGAGATTTAGCCTAATTGAGAAAGAACAGAAAGTATCCAGCGGTATTTCGATCTAATACTTCTGATCTGAGGTGATTTCTACAGATTCCAGTTAGCCCAGCAGTCTGCCACGGACCTACTTAAGCTGTTTCGGACCCCCTATAATCAAGGGGTCAATTGGATCTGGTAAGCGCAACCTTTTTTCACATTTACCGCACGGATTTAAGTTTGTTACCAGTATCCCCAGAAGAGAGTTATTTGCTACCTTCCGCTACCTGCTACTTTCACCTTTTCATATTTAAGGACATTTATTAGATTATTCGATACTTTATGATTTTTTGCGCTGCACTTATTTAATTTATTGTATATCATTGAGGTTGGTGTTTTCCTCCTAGTGTTCAGCCTGCATACTGTTCTTTTACATTTGGTTTGCGCTGATTGTTCTTTCATTTAATATTAGAAGTCAAACCTGCAACTTTCCACCTAGCAGGCCATACTTCCGCTGACCAATGACCCTTCCAAAACGCGCCATATCCGCAAGACCCAGCTGCGTCAATATACAAATCAAGCACTGATGCTAGACAAAACAGAGATTGCCAAAGGGAACAACCATTAAAATTGCGTAAAAACTTATACCAAACAATCAAATCATCCTGGATGTCCTTAGTAATCCTGACAAAATGAAACGGAGAAGACAAACCCGAAATAGCTCTAAAAAGACGTTTGGAAAAAATCCTACCTATGGGCATCACCCTAGAAGCAAAAGCCCGCAATCCCAATAAGGTTTGCAGAATCTTCAACCTAACTTTATCTTTTGCCAATACAAAATCCAACAATTTTTACATGCGCACAACTTTATCCAGCGGCAAACGGAATTCCATGGAAATAGTGTCAATTTGTATCCCCAAAAATTTGAGACACGACATTGGATAAACAGACTCCTCCTAAACCAAAGGAATGCTGAATTCCCGACATACAATTTTGAATTTGGTAAAAAGATACAAACAATCAGCGGAGTCTGATCTACCAATAAACAAAAATTCATCAAGATAATGAAGTAAATTGTCAGAATGTGCACAATGACTAACAACCCATTCGACAAAAGATGAAAAAAGCTCACAGTAATGACATGAAAGGGAGGACCGCGGAGGGGGCAGGCGGCGGAGCCTAGCGGAGCAGACATGCATTGTTAGAGCTCCACACCGCTGAGGAGAGAAGAGAAGGACAAAGCGGAGCCTGCAGGCTCAAAAGGTATCCATTTGAACCTTTTTGCCCCAGGGAACAAACTGTGAAAGTTTGGGCAGGAAATATGGTACTGGGAGGAAACCGTGGCAGAAATAAAAATCACCTCACAAAGAGCTCACAGGCACTCACTGCAGCTGAAGCAGCTCCAGTCACCTCACAAGATACAGCATCAGGGCGCTCTCACAGACAGAAAATGTCACAGCAAGACTCTCCATTTGAGTCAGATACAGAACAAATCCTCTCACAAACTTCTCCACAAGCCTCCTCAGTATCCCCAGTAATATTATTACAATTTGAAAAGATGCTTCATAAGGCTTTAAAACAAACCTCAGACCAAATAACAAAAAGCCTAACCAAAGAAATAAGAGAGCTGGGAAACCGCACCGCAGCCTTAGAAATAAAAATGGATGAAATTGAAATTACAACCCAAGAAAATATAACAGAATTGGAACAATTAAAAAAAGAGAATTTAATACTTCAAACTAAGCTCGAAGATTACGAAAATAGAGCCAGACGTTCAAACTTGCGCATAAGGGGAATACCTGAAACTGTGACAGACCTGCAATCTACTATTACTGCTCTATTACAAGAACTAAAGTCAGATATCCCTGTTGAACGTTTAGAACTGGACAGAGTACACAGAGCCCTCACAGCCAAAAAGAAAGATGGACCCCCACGTGATATAATCACAAAATTTCATTATTACAGAACGAAAGAACAAATACTAATTGCTGCAAGAGAAAAAAAGGAACTTAATTTTCAAGGACACAATTATCAAATTTTTGCTGACCTATCCCAACTTACTATTACTAAAAGACGATCCATGAAACCCCAACTAATGGAACTGCAACGTCACAACATTATGTATCAATGGGGCTTCCCCTTTTCAGTCAGATTTAACTACCAAGGTACAATTTACAGAAGCAGATCAGCAGATGAACTACAACAAACTCTTTTAAAATTAAATCTGACAGAACCCACAAGCAGCAACACTCCCACACGCAGAAGAATGGCATCATCTTCACCTTCAGGCAGCACCCAGAAAATTTCAGAACAAAATGGGAATCATCATTCTCACAAAAGAGGCCGTTATGCCACATCATCCATAGACCAAGAAGATTCAATGGACTGACATCCTAATTCCTGATATCTCTTCATTTATTATGCTAAGAGATGGTTCTCTATAAAAAACCTATATTTATAACTGAATGTAACTGCATTCTGATAGTCACACACTGTGTGGGATCATGTTACATTCCAGTTATATTTCTTATTACTTCTGATTCATATAGCCTTAGAATATATAAGTGAAATAAGGAAATTCATGTTCAGTTATATATTATCAGGTAATAACAATAGATTTATTACTTTTTAGGACAAATATGTTCAATAATCCAGAAGTAATGGAAGCTTTTTCTTTCTTTTCTTAAACAAATATATTATTACCTAACTAGTTCCTAGAATTATGTTTTTGTTTATTCTAATCTGAAGCAATACAACCTCAATTTTATGAGTTAACATATCTAAACAGTTACATATGAATAAAATATGTAATTGTTTACTCTAAAAGGGTTAAAATCCCAAAATAATTCAAACTATCTTCATCAATACCAAAGTTATTAACAGTACCTTTCTAACTGAATTATTTAGCCTAGGGCAAGACTAACCATATACAACCACCCTGGAATAAATAATTTCAACAAAAACTATATTCTGCACTCCAATTAATGAAACATCATTTTGATGTCTTTTGACATGGCACTTCTCTCCTGTAAACGGAAGATCCGTGTACCCCCATTAGCCCTCCTCATTCTCCCAACCATATTATGTGGGAGTGTGACGAAGGCACTTATTCCCCTGAGAGAGATATTTATTCTCTTTCACGGGTAAATTGTGATTACTTGCAAAAAATAATTTATACAATGTATCATCTAATCTCATATGTTTTTTGTTTACTCTTTACTCCAGAATTCACTGGTTTCTTTTCTATCTATTCATCTCTTCAGTCCACACAGGTTGATCTGCGCAGTCAGCTCTGCATAACAAAAAGTAAGTCAAAACTATTTGATCTATTGCCATGGCACCACTGAATATACTTTCCCTGAATGTTCAGGGAATAAATGTCCCTCAAAAAAAGGACCAAAGCCTTCCGTACTTTCCATAACAAGAAGGCTCACATAGTATGCCTCCAAGAAACACACTTCACCAAAGATTCTACTCCAAAATATATTTCTCCTTTTTATCAACAAATTTACACAGCTTCTGCCTGTACCAAGCAAAGGGGAACTCTAATTGCATTTCACCGATCCACACCATTCACCTTATCATCAGAAATTAAAGACCCAGAAGGTAGATACCTGATACTCATGGGTTATATAATGGATACAGCAATCACGGTGATTTCCTACTACGCTCCTAACAAACAACCTACACCATTCCTCTCACATATATTACAAGTGATTAATACACACAAAATAGTGATAATGTGTGGGGATTCGAACCAGGTCCTCCTCCCATTTCCTTTTACACCATCCAAAATAACCTCTAGATTACCTTTTTCTCAACTTCTTTCCAAATACAATCTGGTAGATTCATGGAGAGAAAGTAACCCAATGAAAAAGAAATTCACTTATTTCTCGCACCCTCATCAAACCTTCACCATAATAGATCATATTTTTCTAACAATAGGAATGATACCAGAAATTATTGCATCAGATATAATTCCGATTCCGTGGTCTGACCATAATGCAGTATACACTACTATAGCCTCAGCCATACCAAAAGCGCATGACCCAACGTGGTACTTACCGGACATAATGCTCAAACACCCACTACATCAGATGGCCATTGAACAAGCTTTAAAGGAATACATATCAATTAATAATACAACAGACAACTCCCCAATAACACTGTGGGAAGCTCATAAGCCTGTCTTGCGTGGTACAATACAAAGACAAATGGCACTATTTAAACGGGAACGCAAAAATCTAGCAAAAAAACTAGAACTCAATTTTAATGCAGCCTACATATCATTTCAAGATAATCCATCTCAGAGTACAAAATCTCATCTGGAAAAATCTAGATTGGAATACGATCTATTTCTCACTGAGTCAGTTGATAAATCCCTCAAACGCTCCAAACACAATTTCTACATGAATACAAACAAACCAGGTACATATTTGACTCGGGCATTAAATTCAACTAACAAATCTTTCAAACCAATACGTTTGAAATTATCAAAAATGTTTACACTTGTAATCCAGTTAAAATAGTCCATAAATTTCACTCACATCTCGCAACTTTATACAAGACAAACAATGAATTTAATCCTACAGAGGCTGAATCCTTCTTCTCAAAAATAACCTTACCTGAGTTATCTCTGAATCAAAAAAGCAGTTTGGATGAGCCTATAACTATAGATGAAGTTGCTAACGCCATAAAAGACCTAAAACTTAACAAAAGATCAGGCCCAGACGGCTACTCGGCTTTATACTATAAAACATTCTCAGAAATACTCTCTCCCATTCTCACTGAAACTTTTAACAAACTTCTAGATGGACATTCTTTTCGGCAAGAAACACTAATGGCAATTGTTTGTATGATCCCAAAACCCCTTTCTGATGATACTTCCTGTGTGAATTATCGGTCTATCTCTCTGTTAAACCTCGATATTAAATTATTAGCAAAAATAATAGCAAAACGCCTCAATAGCATTATAGGAAAATTAATACATAGAGATCAAGTAGGCTTCATGCCCAATAGACAGGCAGGCGATAATATACGCAGGGCAGTGTTATTGGCACATATTGCTAAAAAACGGAAAATCCCTTTATGTTTTCTATCTCTCGATATTAAGAGGGCATTTGACACAGTATCCTGGCAATATATGCAATATTCATTACAAAAATGGGGTTTTGGACCCCACTTTTTAACATGGATCAAAGCATTATATAATAAACCCAAAGCCTATATAAAATATGCTGGATACAAATCTGAAGCCTTTAATATCGAAAGAGGTACCCGACAGGGTTGCCCATTATCTCCCTTATTATTTGCCCTTATACTCGAACCCATGGCCCAATACATCAGAACAAACCAAACTATAACTGGCATTGAAGTAGGAGGTATTACACACAAATTATGTATATTTGCAGACGATATATTACTTTTTCTATCATCACCACAGGTCTCTGGTCCTAACTTAATACCAGCTCTTGATGGATTTGCAGCCCTATCCGGCCTTATGATTAATCCTAAGAAATGCCTAGTGCTTAATATTTCACTCACAAACATGGAATTGATCCCGGCTAGGGCTGCACTCCCATTCACATGGGCAGAAAAATCAATCCCATATCTTGGAATTCATTTAACAGCATCTCATTCTGACTTATTCCCAACCAATTATCCTCCTGTATTAAGACAGATCACAAATCTAATAAAACAATGGTCGCAACTTCCTTTATCCTGGATAGGGAAGATTAATGCAATCAAAATGACTATTGTACCCAAATTGCTTTATCTATTCAGAGTCCTCCCTATTCCAATTCCTTCCTATTTTTTGAGAATAGTACAAAAAAGAGCAACTTCGTTTATATGGGGCTCTTCTAAACCACGTATACCTATACACACACTACATCTTCCCAAAAATAAAGGAGGCCTGGGATACCCTAATTTTTACTAACTACTACAGAGCAGCACATTTGGCCAGTCTGTCCAAATACCATGCAAAACAGGAAATCCCATTATGGGTATTTATAGAGGCTTCAGAAAATGACCCTCTATTAATATCAAATTTATTATGGCTTGATCCTAAAGACCGCTTTAAAATTCATAATCCCATAACTAAACACTTCTTATCTCTCTGGGATAAACTAAAAACCAAATATCAGTTACAATCTCCACACAATCCTCTCCTTTCTTTTATCAGAAATCCGGCCTTTTATCCGGCATGGATCTACCCAAATTCTTTTAAAGCTTGGACAACATCAGGCATTCAGACACTAAATGACTTCATAGCATCTAAATCATTCCTTTCATTCCCATCGCTTAGAGAAAAATATGATCTACCAAACTCTGAGATATTTAGATATCTCCAAATCAAAAATTTCTATACACCATTCCTAAAGGGGGATACACCATTATCCCAATTATCCATTTTAAATCAATCTGTACAAAAGATCCATTTGCTAAAGGTACAATTTCATCACTTTATAATCAATTATATGGAGTAGCAAATCTTAATAGACCCTCTTACGTTCAGAGGTGGGAGGAGGACCTGGGACGAACTTTAGAAGACACGGACTGGTCTAACATATGGCTCACATCTAAGTCATCTTCACCCAACATCTTAGCACTGGACACAAATTATAAAGTCCTAACTCGCTGGTACCTTGTACCCGCTAGAGTGGCAAAATATTCACCTAATACCTCAGCTCTTTGTTTTCGAGGATGCCCAGAAATAGGCACATATTTACACATATGGTGGACGTGCCCAGTAATCCAAACCTTCTGGAAGGAAGTCTTCATGATTGCATCTAAAATATTTTAAAAAATAATACAACCAGATCCATATTTAACTTTACTTAATCTAAAACCGGAATGGTTAGCACTCTCTCAATTCAAACTTATGATCCAACTAATAACAGCTGCAAAACAAACAGTGGCCAAGGCATGGAAATCTCCTACATTGGTACTAGCAGAAACAATTCACAGAATGAATAATACAATGTCCCATGCTAAGATGGTAGCCATCGATCAAAATCAAATTCCAAAATTTGAAAAACTTTGGCATCCTTGGATAAAACAACAGTTCCTGTCAAACTTCAATGACTCTGTCCTGTTGCCATGGTAACAGATTAAATGACTTACAGAGACACCCATTCTAAGGCTTCAAAGAGAACTAAAAAGAATAATAAACTGACGAGCGGGACAACCTTGTGGACCATACCTCTACCTTTCAACCCTTTTTCTTCTTTCTCTTTCCTTTTCTCCACCTTACGATTAAAGCTCATTATCAGAATTTATTTGACCTATATACACTCTACTTGTAAACAATATGTATAGTAGGTATAAATCATTTAAATACCTACAAAAGTAACTAAGGAAATGATATATATCTTTAATTTAGGTTTACGTGAACCCAATGTTTAATATTTGAAATTTCATGATATTTACCTATATAAACCCTACTGTAAAACAATGAGCTTACTTTATAGATCCTTGTAAACTTACTTTATGTATCTTTATAACATTGTATACTCAATAAACTTCTTTTGACAAGAAAGGGAGGACCGCATAGGAAGACATTGATCAAAATAAAATTCATGTTGAAAGTAAAAACCTAAAGAACTGAACGCATCCGGAATTATAGGTAATAATCGAAATGCGGATTTGATGTCCACTTTCGCAAGTAAAGCAGAACCACCCACCTTTCCAATCTTCAACAATGCATCATCAAAAGATGCATATTGAACAGAACAAAGGTCGGGATCGATTTCGTCATTGAACGAGAACCCTTTCGGATAGGATAGGATAGGTGTTGTATCAACCTAAACATATGCGGTTCTTTCTTCGGAATAATTCCTAAAGGAGAAATACTAAAATTAGAGAAAGGAGGAACAGCAAAAGGACCCGCAATTCTTTTTTTTTTTTTTTTATGCCACCTCAGTGATTCCATTAGAGACTTCCTCCACTTTATCAGTGTCATTTCTGTCTCTTTTTATTTTTCACATCATGTGTAGCTTCTATGCAGGTATACAAAACATTTGTTATCTTAAATCCAATAGAAAATTTATCAAAAAGATCTTTCTTCTTATTTTCCCAATCACCCCCCTCCCTCCTCCCCTCCCCCCCCCACCCCCTCCCACCCCCCCCCCCCACCTCTGTGCACACCTATCTAATATCCCCCTCTTTATTCAAATCGAATTTTCAGCCCCTCAGTAATACTCCATGAATTGCCAGATGTTTTCCCCTACTGTTGCAGCCTTTTCTCCATATCTTCCTTCCTCCATAAATCAAATACCTTCCACTGCATCCACCCACTCCCATATTAATGGGCATTCTACCTTTAGCCACTTTTTTGGGATGATCTTTTTCGCCGCGTTCAGCAGGTGTGGAACTAGAGAGTTTTTATACTTTTTTACCTCCCCTTCTATTCCATGATGTAATACTAACCAGGGGTCTGCCTTTACTTCTGTCTTAGTTATTTCTTTGATATACCTCAAGATTTTTACCCAGTAGTTTTTAATTCCAGGGCAATCCCACCATATATGGGCCATATTGCCTATGCCTTTACATCCTCTCCAACATTCCGATGTTTTATCCTTTTGAAATTTACAAGTTCTATCTGGGGTGGCGTACCAGCCCGATAAGATTTTATAATTTAATTCAGCGACATTGGTGTCCATCGACGAACCATGGACCAGTTCCATTACTTTCCTTAACCTATTGCTGTCTATCTGCAATCCTAATTCTTTTTCCCACTTTGTGATAAATGGTGGTACCTTCCCGCTACCCATCGTCAATCCTATTTTATAAATTTTAGATATTATGCCTTTGGTACTATTTAGCATGCATAACTTTTCCAGTTCTAATAGCTCCTCCCCTGACCTTATTGGCTGAGGGAGTCGGTTGACGAAATGGCTTAGCTGAAGGTATCTCCAACAATCTAACACCCATGTTTCTTTATTGTGCTCTAATTCATTAAATGCAACTATCTTCCCTTCTTTTATTATATCTCTCAACACTACTCTTTCATTTTTTATCCAACCCCCACCAATTTCCTTTTTCCCCGGTGCAAAATAATCATTTTCCCACAGTGAGATTAAGGGGGAATTATATTCCTTATTTATTTGTGTATATACCCTGTCCCAGGTTCTCAGAACTACTTTTGTCAGTGCGTGTGTGTTACTATCTAGTACTCTATAATGTGGGGGATTCCAAATCATGTGTCCTAAATGTGCTTTACTCAAACTATTTTCTATTTTCACCCATCTTTTCTGTTTATTTTCTCTGTTCCATTCAATCACTCTAGACACCAATATCGCTTTATAATAGCCCTGTATATCCGGCAACGCCAGGCCTCCATTCTTTTTTTCCTGTTTTAAGATATCAAACGCCACTCTCGCCCTTCCATTTTTCCAAACTGTTTTCATAATAATTGATTTAAGTTTTCTAAAATAATATTGGGGGATATCTAGTGGGAGCATCTGTAGCTTATATATGATCTTAGGTAGATATATCATCTTTATGGCGTTTATGCGTCCAAGCCACGAAAATGGTTTGTTCATTATCTTTTTACTTTCAGCTTTTATTTCCTCTAGCAATGGAATGAAATTTGCTTTATTTATCTTCCCCAATGAATTTGCTAGCTTTATGCCCAAATATTTTATTTCTTTTTTCCATATAAAATTAAACTCCTTTTTTAACTTACTTTCCTCCTCTTTGTCTAAGTTAATATTTAGAATTTCTGATTTTGCCAAGTTTATCTTAAAGTTTGACACTTCCCCATACTTTCTCAATACTTTAAGTATGTTTGGCATAGTAATTCTCGGCTTGGATATGAAGAGCAACATATCGTCGGCAAATGCCGCCACCTTATGCTCCTCGTCCCCTACCCCGAAACCCCCAATATCCGGGTCTCCTCTTATCACTGACAGCAGAGGCTCCAAGGAGAGGACGAAGAGCAAAGGGGACAAGGGACACCCCTGTCTCGTCCCATTTACCATCACAAATGTCTCTGAGAGGGAGCCATTGATTTTTATTGCGGCCGTAGGATGACTATACAAAGCTCTTATCCTATTTATCATTTTCGGGCCCATTCCGATGTATTGGAGGGTTTGGAACATGAACCCCCAGTCTACTCTGTCAAATGCTTTTTCAGCATCTATAGACAAGAGCAGACCTGGGGGTCCCTTGTCCCTGATATGCTGCAGCAGAAGGAGTGCACGAACCCCATTATCCCTCCCCTCTCTCTTAGGGGTGAACCCCACTTGATCCGGATGGATCCATTCACTCATTCTTTCTTTCAGGCGATTCGCTAATACTCTAGCATACAATTTTACGTCTGTGTTTATGAGTGATATAGGTCTATAACTTGAACAGATCGTGACATTTTTTCCCTCTTTTAGAATGACCGTAATCTCAGCTTTAAGGGCCTCTCTGCTTAGCTCAAAATCTATCCCTAAGCCGTTCATGTATTCGCAGAGTCTCGGGACTAAAATATCTTTAAATTTTTTGTAATAAACATTAGTGAATCCATCCGGACCAGGACTTTTCCCTACTGCTGATTCAGTTAATGCTCTATTTACCTCATCTACTGTTATTGGGCTATCTAAATTATCTTTATCATTTTCTGTTAGTTTGGGGAGGTTAGCTTTCATTAAGAAATCTGCTATCTTCTTTTGCTGTACCCCGTCCTGCTTTGTATCTTTGCCTACTGAATATAGATCTTTATAATATTCTCTAAAGGATTCCCCTATTTCCCTCGTTGTATGGACCATTTCTCCTTTGCTATTTTGGATTTTTTCTATATAATTTCTGTTTTTTTTCTTTCTCAAGACTTTTGCCAGAAATCTACTGCTCTTATTTCTTCCTTGATAGTTTTCTCTTCCTGCCTTAAAAAGTGCTTTTTTTGTTTCTATATCCATACAGTCTTTTAACTCCTCCCTTTTTAGGACTAACTTTTGATATATTCTCTTATCTTGGCCCAATCCTGCCTTATGCTCCTGTTCCAAATTATATGTCTCTACCGTTAGTTTATTGATTTGCTCTTTTGCTTCTCTTTTCCTTCTAGCTCCCATTTTCATAAATATCCCCCTAATATAGACCTTATGGGCTTCCCACAGGGAGGACCCCAATATTTCTCTGGTATCATTTATTTGAAAATAGTGATTAAGTTCCTGTTCAATTATCTTAACATTTATTGCCTCTTGTAAGAGATCTTCCTCTAATCTCCAACCTGCTCGCCTTCTCTGGGTTTCTGAGACATGCATAGCCATCCTAACAGGAGCGTGGTCCGACAAAGTAGTGGCTTCTATCTTAGATTCCACCACTCTGTCTAAGAGTGAATGTTCGATCCATATATAATCAATCCTAGAGTACGTCCCATGCACCGGGGAGTAGAACGAGAAATCTTTCTTATCTGGGTTCATAATCCTCCAAATGTCTACCAGTTGACAGGAATGTAGCTTACATTTCAAATTTCTCAATCTCTCGTTCATTGTCCCCGGCGCACGGGACGTACTGTCTACTTCCGGTTCCATACATAGATTGAAATCTCCCATCACGATCAGACCCCCTTCTTTAAACTCCATTAGTCTTTCCAGTGTTTTCACCAGGAATCCACTAGCCTCTATGTTTGGCGCATATACATTGGCCAGGGTACACTTCCTGTCACGTACCTGGTAGGTTGTGAGCCTGAAGTGCAGGAAAAGACCTCCCTTACAGCTCCCACTCCCGTTCCCCTGGAATGGAGACAGAGGGCCAGGAGTGAAGAGTGGTATGGGTGCCTGGCATGCTGGACTGGAACACAGCAGAAGGTAGCCTGGAATGCTGGACTGGAACCAGGAACAACAGCAGGTAATAGCAACTGGAAGCTGGACTGGAACCAGGAACAACAGCAGGTAGCAGACTGTAAGCTGATGAACACAGCGGAGGGTCAACAAGCCGGTGGTCAGTAATGTTCGGACAGCAGAGGTACCAGGGGTAATACAGAGGGATGGTCAGGCAAGCCAAGAGAGTCTGGTGCAGGCAGATAGCAGGATCGTCAAACAGGAAGCCGGGTCAGATAACAGGAAACACAGATTAGATCAGGTAACACTCACAGAACGCTGTAGAGCAGACAGCGGGGATGGAGTGTGACAGGCAGGTTTAAATAGCCCGCCGGACACCAGCGGGAGTGCGCGCGCGCGTGCCTGTGCGTGACCGCACCCGTGAACGCGCGCGCATGCGCAATGGGACCCGTGGCCGGGTTCCCGTGCGCCTGGGACGCCGGTTACTGGCAGGATCTTCGTGACATTGCCCCCCCCCAAGGGGCAGCCTCCGGATGCCCCTTTGAAAAAATCTCTCTGGATGAGCTGTTTTAAAGGCTTGTAACAGGTCTTCAGCATGAATATTATCCTCTGGTTCCCAAGAATTCTCCTCTGGGCCAAACCCCTTCCATTTTATTAAGAATTGGTTTTGATTACCTCTTTTCCTGTGGTCCATGATAGCCTCCACCTCGAATTCCTCTTCCCCATCTACCAGGATTGGATCAGGAGGATCCGTACTTCGACCTGGAAATGGGTTAGTAATAGATGGTTTAAGCAGGGACACGTGAAAAACTGGATGTACTTTTAGTGAATCCGGAAGTTCAAGTTCATATGCAACTTCATTAATTCTCCGTTTAACAGGGAATGGTCCAAGAAATTTGGGACCCAACTTCTTGGAAGGGCAGGCCAACCTAAGGTTTATGGTGGACAACCATACCTGATCCCCAGGTGCAAGTAAGAGCTCACCTCGCCTCTTTTTATCGAAGGTCGCTTTGTTGTACTCCTGGGTTCTGGTCATGGTGTCCTGTAAAACTTGGTTGTTAGAGGTAAAGAAATCCAATTTCTCCTGGACTGCGGGTACCGTGCATTCTGGAAGAGAATTTGGTAAAAATGAGGGATGGAAACCATAATTCGCAAAAAACGGAGTTTGCTTGATAGCAGAGTGAATAGAATTGTTATAAGCGAATTCAGCCAATGGTAAAACAGCAATCCAATTATCTTGGGAAAAAGAAGAAAAACAGCGCAAATATTGTTCAAGAGTCTGGTTTGTTCTTTCTGTTTGCCCATTAGTCTGGGGGTGATAAGCCGATGAAAACGAGAGTTCAATGTCCAAGGTCTTACACAAAGCCCTCCAGAATCGAGAGGTAAATTGTACCCCTCGATCTGAAACGATGTTAATTGGTACCCCATGGAGCCTGACAACCTCTTTAATGAATGCTTGTGCTGTTTCTGTAGCTGAAGGGGTACCCTTCATTGGGACAAAGTGCGCCATCTTCGACAACCGGTCCACTATGACAAAGATTGAAGTGAAGCCCCCGGCCGGGGGTAGTTCTACAATAAAATCTATCGAGAGCATTTTCCAGGGTCTATCTGGGACAGGCAAGGGTTTTAGTAGACCCCATGCCCTTGTTTTGTGCCCTTTGTTCCTAAGGCAGGTGGTACAGGACTCTACAAACTCCTTACAATCTTTGCGCAGCTGAGGCCACCAGAAGGTGCGCTGAACCAAATCAGTGGTCTTAGCCACACCAAAATGCCCAGCCAGCGCATGATCGTGACAGAGCTCTAGTACTGGAACTCGTAGTGTTTCAGGTATAAAGATCCTATTCTCATGCCACAATAACCCATCCTTAACCTGGAGTTCTGTCTTAATGGAAGATTCTATATCTGCGGAGGCCTGTTTAATCCGGGAAAGCAGGTTTCCCTGAAGTAGAAGAAAGTTCCCTGGAGACAAAATGGTGTCTGGAGGGGAAATCTCTTGAGGTTTGTGGAACATCCTAGACAGGGCGTCTGGTTTGGTGTTCTTGGAGCCGGGACGGTAAGTGACATGGAAGGAGAACCTGGAGAAAAAGAGAGCCCACCTGGCCTGACGTGGTTTCAACCTCTTTGCAGACCTCAAATACTCCAGGTTCTTATGATCTGTAAAGATTAGAACTGGATGAGCGGCACCCTCCAACAGATAGCGCCACTCCTCCAATGCTGACTTGATTGCCAACAACTCTCTGTCACCTACATCATAATTTCTCTCTGCCGTGGATAATTTACGAGAAAAGAAAGCCACAGGATGCAGCAGGGCCTTGGTTCCCTGTCTTTGGGATAATACTGCTCCTACAGCAATTTCAGATGCATCCACTTCTAGAATAAATGGCAGAGAGGAATCTGGGTGTTTCAGTACAGAGGCGGAGGTAAAAAGGCCCTTGAGAGTCTCAAAAGCCTTTTGAGCCTCGGCCGACCAATGGAAGCGTGTACCCTGTTTGGTAAGCTGTGTGATGGGTGCAATGATAGCTGAGAACCCCTTAATAAATTTGCGGTAAAAGTTAGCGAATCCAACGAATCGCTGGATTCCTTTCTTATCCGTCGGGACTGGCCAATCTAGAACAGCCGTGACCTTCTGGGGGTCCATTTTAATGCCCTTACTGGAGATGACCAACCCTAAAAATGGGATACTTTCCTGTTCGAATTCACATTTTTCAGCCTTTGCATACAGACCGTGTTGTCGAAGTCGGCCCAATACACTCCTGACGTGCCTACGATGGGATTCAAGGGAACAAGAGAAAATCAATATGTCATCTAAATAGACAATGACAAACAGGTCTAAAAAGTCACGTAGCACATCATTAATAAAGTATTGAAATGTGGCAGGGGCATTACACAGGCCGAAAGGCATCACTAGGTATTCAAAATGCCCATAACGGGTACGAAAAGCGGTCTTCCATTCGTCACCATCCCTGATACGAACTAAATTGTAGGCCCCACGGAGGTCAAGTTTGGTGAATATGGTAGCCGTTCCCAGTCTCTGAAACAACTCGGGTACTAAGGGGAGAGGGTACCGATTCTTCACAGTAATCTTGTTTAGTTCGCGGTAATCCACGCACGGCCTGAGAGTCTTATCTTTTTTCTGCACGAAGAAGATGCCTGCACCTGCGGGGGACGTGGATGGACGAATGAAGCCTCTTTTGAGGTTTTCATCAATGTATTCCTTCAATGCCCCTTGCTCCACTTCAGTCAGGGGGAATATTCTTCCAAAAGGAATTTCAGCACCAGGAAGCAACTCAATGGGACAGTCATAGGCCCGGTGAGGGGGTAACACCTCTGCCCTCTGTTTACTAAATACGTCCAGGAAATCATGATAGGCTGAAGGAATGGATTGAAGCAGACCAGGATCTGTATCTAGGCATAACAGGGTAGAGTTCTCCTGGATGTTCTGGGTTCTGCAAAACTGTTGGCAGTAAGTAGAGGAAAAGGTCACCTCACCCGTGATCCAATTTATGTCCGGATTGTGGGCCTGTAACCATGGCATGCCAAGTATTATGGGGAACAGAGGTGAAGTGATGATGTCCAGGCGCAGCTGTTCCTGATGCATGTTGGAAATGAGAACAGGTATTGGCATAGTCTCATGGGTGACAGGTCCAGACTTGATAGCGGTTCCATCAGCTAGATGGATAGAAAGTCCATGAGCTTTAGGTGACAAAGGTATTTGGTGTTGGATGGCAAAACGAGAATCCATGAAACAGCTGCAAGCTCCTGAATCAATAATGGCGGTGACTTGTAGATCCTTCCCTGGAAGCTGTAGCAGAAGAGGCAGAGCAAGGTGAGTGGTATTTTTAACCAGGGATGTTACATAGTCAGTAGATAGGGATAAACACTTACGGATCTTGAGAGGACAGTTCCTGACGTAGTGCCTGGGTTCCCCACAATACAGGCACAAGTTATTTGCACGACGACGTTGTCGTTCCTCTGGGGTGAGCGAAGGTCGCAAGACACCCAGTTGCATTGGCTCAGGTAAGTTAAACGTGGAGGTAGGTGGTGTTGATGATGGGTGATGTGGAACCTTAGGGGTAACCCAAGTTGGACGAGGAGACCCCATAGCTCTCTCCGACCTGCGTTCTCGTAGTCGTCGATCGATCTGGATAGCTAGATCGATTAAAGCATTTAAAGTCTGTGGTGTACCCACCCTGGCTAGTTCATCCTTCAGAGGATCAGAAAGTCCCAGCCGAAATTGATAACGGAGAGCCGCATCGTTCCAGTTAGTATCCGCACTCCACTTCCTAAATTCAGCCACATAATCCTCTGCTGCTCTGCGACCTTGTTGCAGGGTGTGTAGAGCCGCTTCTGCAGTTACAGATAGCTGGGGGTCATCATATAGCTGACCTAGTGCGGCAAAGAAAGTGGAGAGGTTGGTCAGAGATATGTCTTTTTGCTCTAGGAGGCGATGGGCCCAGGTTTGGGGGTCACCAGAGAGCAGAGAAATCACATAGCCCACCTTTGTAGCCTCCAGGGAAAAGGTACGTGGCTGAAGAGCAAAAAATAGTTCGCAAGAATTGCGGAAGGCTCTGAACTTATGGCGATTTCCGAAGAAACGTTCAGGTGTGGGAACCTTAGGTTCCGGAGGGAGCATTACCACCATTGAGGAAGGCCCAACTGAGGGAGCAGGAGCAGAGGAAGCTCCCTGGGCCCCAATGGGATTAGACAGGGTTAACACTCGTTCCTCCAGTCTGGTGTATCCTTGCTGCAGACTTTTGACTGCTTCAGTCAATCCTGCCAGGTGTGCACAGAGTTCCTCCATGGGAGATGTTCCCTGCTCAGGCTCAGACATGGCTGTCTGCTACTGTCACGTACCTGGTAGGTTGTGAGCCTGAAGTGCAGGAAAAGACCTCCCTTACAGCTCCCACTCCCGTTCCCCTGGAATGGAGACAGAGGGCCAGGAGTGAAGAGTGGTATGGGTGCCTGGCATGCTGGACTGGAACACAGCAGAAGGTAGCCTGGAATGCTGGACTGGAACCAGGAACAACAGCAGGTAATAGCAACTGGAAGCTGGACTGGAACCAGGAACAACAGCAGGTAGCAGACTGTAAGCTGATGAACACAGCGGAGGGTCAACAAGCCGGTGGTCAGTAATGTTCGGACAGCAGAGGTACCAGGGGTAATACAGAGGGATGGTCAGGCAAGCCAAGAGAGTCTGGTGCAGGCAGATAGCAGGATCGTCAAACAGGAAGCCGGGTCAGATAACAGGAAACACAGATTAGATCAGGTAACACTCACAGAACGCTGTAGAGCAGACAGCGGGGATGGAGTGTGACAGGCAGGTTTAAATAGCCCGCCGGACACCAGCGGGAGTGCGCGCGCGCGTGCCTGTGCGTGACCGCACCCGTGAACGCGCGCGCATGCGCAATGGGACCCGTGGCCGGGTTCCCGTGCGCCTGGGACGCCGGTTACTGGCAGGATCTTCGTGACACTTCCATCCCTCCAGAGAGCCCTTCAAAAAGATGTACCTCCCTCCCGGATCCACCAATCTCTCCTTTTCTTTAAAATTCACTCCATTAGCTATTCCAATTGCCACTCCTCTGCCTCTTGTTGTTATTGAATCCCCATAAAACCAGTTTGGAAAAACTTTTGACCATAACTTAATCTTTGAGTAACACGTTAAATGGGTTTCTTGTAGGAACACAACCTCAGCTTTGTATCTCTCCAATTCCCCCAAGATCTTATGATTCTTCATAGTATTATTAAGGCCCTTTACACTGTATGTCAAAAAATTCAACTTCCTCATCTCCTCAGTATTTTTTGTTGGAACAGCATTACTGAACTAAAACTAGATTTCCTTTCCCTTCTTTTTTCTTTATCCTTTTTTCTTCCCTTTTCTCTTCCTTGTGCACAGAATTCCCCTTCTCCCCCCCCCCCCTCCCCTCAGCCATTCCTTGGCTCCCCATTCGCCAGGTACCATGGATACCATGGAGCTGACAAATCTTTTGTTGAGGTGCAAGTCTGAGTGTGCCCCCTACCCCCTTCGTGCATGGTATTTTAAGCCGAAAAAGGGGTAGTCCAATGTCCGCGTTCTCTCCTCCCCCCCCTTCTAGTTTCCCCTCCCCCCCAAATCCAAAACTCCCCCCCATCCTCCCCACGCTCTAGATCATTCTTCTATCCAACCCGGCAATTCTGGCTCTTTCATTTCCAGTTTTCTGCAAAAGTCCTTCAATTCTTCCGGGAACCTCAGTCTTGCTGATCTTCCATTTTTAAAGCCTATTAGGCACGCTGGGAACCCCCAACTATATTTTATATTTAAGTCTCTCATCTGGTCTAATAGAGGTCTCAGGAACCTTCTCCTTGCCAGAGTTTCAGGGGCGAGGTCTGTAAACACTTGGATCTCTGACCCTTCAAATTTTAATGGGGGTTTATTTCTCATTTTAGATATAATTGTCGCCTTATCTTCATAATAAGTGAACCTTATTATTACATCTCTCGGCCTTTGGTGCTCTGAGTTGTATAACCTTCCCACTCGATGTATCCTTTCTGTTTTGGGGAATTCCATCACCTCATCTCCTAATATTGGGCCAAGTATTGAGGAGATCACGCTCCTCAGATCTTCTCCTTTCTTTTCCGGAACAAAGCGGAGTCTTATATTCTGTCTTCTGTCCCTATTTTCCTGGTCCTCGATCTTATATAAAATTTCCCTTTGATTTTGCCTGATACTTTTTATTTGTTCTTTGAGGTTCATTATTTCCCTTTCAGATTCCTCTGTTTTCCTTTCCGTCGCTTCTACTCTTTCTAGGAGACTTCCTAGGTCTGCTCTCACCAGGCCTATTTCTAATTTGATTGAATTCTCAAGCTTTTTAAACATCTCACTTAGTTCTTCTTTTAAGAGCATCTGGCCGCTTGTTCTTATTTCCTCCACCTGGCTTATTTCCGCTTCACCTTCCATTATAGAATTCTCCCTGGACTGGGCCTTTTTATCCCCAGTTTTATTTGGGGTTCCCCCCTTTCCCTCCATCTTCGATCCTCCCTGGGCCCCTTGCTCTCCACTTCTTGGGCTCCCACCTTGGGACATAAACTGTTTTATCGTACTTCCTGCGACCTTATCCTTGGGGGTTTTAGGTGCTCCCCCTTTTCCTGTTTTGGATGCAGCTTTACTCATCGCTCCCTTCTTTCTTGACCCTCCTGTTGGCTTCCCCAGTTTTGAATCTAGCTTTCTCCGTTCCCCTAAGGGACAAACCTCTTACTGAGGTGTACGACCAAGCAAGGTGTTGTTCTTCCCACACTGATTACCGGGGTGGGGGGGGGGTGAGGGGGTCGCCACTCTGTGTCGGGTTTCCTGACTCCTAGTCCCTCCGCCTCTGGGGAATCCCAATCTAAGTCTTCCACTTTGGGCTCTTCTATTTATTCTCCCGGCTTTTATAATATCACCGTCCTCTTATATTTTATTTCATGCCCTTTAGTTTGCAGTTTCTTCTTCTTTTTTTTTTTTTTTTTTTTTTTTTTTATATTTAGTCTCTTATTTATTTGATCAATACTCGTAGTATAATTGCTTATGTTCACTTCCTCTGTATACCTCCTCTCCCTTTATACAGTGGATGGCATTTCTTATTTCCCCCTTAAACAAGCTAGCAGGTAATTCCCTTCCACACAGCTTAACCCTTCAGATGTTCCAATACCTTTAATTACCGTCCTCTTTTACCTCCTGGTTATTTGAATTAAACCATATTCCGGGACATCACAGGGAGAAATGGAGCAGAAAAAACAAAGCCAGAGAGAAATCAATCAGATTCTACATTACCATCTTCTGGGTGTCAGTAGGATTCGTTCCTGATCCTCCGTATTTCACATGAGAGGTGCGGGGGGGGGGATAGGGGGGGGAGGGGGGCGCCATCCAAACCTCTTGTGCACGCTGTCATATCCACCTACGGCCACACTCCTTACTTTCGGTTTCGTTTTCCTCGATCCGCTCTACAGCGGCATAAGGAGCTCTTTTTCCCAGTCTCCACTGGGGCTACCCTTGCGGCGTGCGGGGGGTCTTCCTTTCCCCCTCGTAGGTCAGAATAATCCCCTATACAGCGGCGTCCGAGAGTGCGCTCTCGGGGATCCTAGGAGAGCCGCTTCTCCTGCCGGCACTCTCACCTCACTCCCTCCGTGATGCGCACTACGTCATCACGTCCCTCCGCCTGGTAGCAACCAGGACCCGCAATTCTACTGTCAGCAACTTCTTTATCAATTTTCTTCTGAACTTCAGCCATATGTAATGCAACAGAAGGAAGGTTATCAACAACTGTACAACCAGAACCAGTAAATGACGGCAGTACAAAACCCTGTAAAAAAACATTATGCAAATGAGTGCTTTCCGACAATCTGGATACTGCATGAACCATAGCAACATGTTTTGAAGAATCCCCGGAGTGGTTGCTTTTGAGAAAAAGCTCCTTGGAAGCACCTGTTGAACCTGTTGACAATTTTTTAAAACATCACGATGCCGGGTGTGGACCAGCGCAAAAATTGCATTCATGCTTATATTTACAAGAATTGGAAGAAGTGGCAGCCCTAGATGTCACTGCTACCCCTAACAGCCGGGAGAGCAGCCCATCTAGTAGAGGTGGTGAGGGGAGTGCAGGTAGGCCTAGACAGTTGGTGGTTATAGGGAATTCTATAATCAGAAGGACTGATAGAATAATTTGTCGCCAGGATCGCCTCAAGCAAATGGTTTGCTGTCTCCCTGGTGCTAGGGTTCGGCATGTGGTGGACCGGGTGGATAAATTACTGGGAGGGGCTGGGCATGACCCAGCTGTCTTGGTCCACGTTGGAACCAATGACAGTATACATGGAAGGTGGAGGCTCCTTAAGAATCAATTTAAAGAACTAGGCTGCAAGTTGAAGGGAAGGACCTCCAAGGTGATATTCTCTGAAATATTGCCTGTGCCATGTGCAACACAGGAAAGGCAGTGGGTGATTAGAGAGTTGAATGCATGGCTAAAGACCTGGTGTAGGGAGGAGGGATTTGGGTTTCTACAGCACTGGGCTGACTTTTCATTGGGGTGCAACCTATATGCTAAAGACGGTTTGCACTTGAATGGAAGGGGGTCTGCTGTGCTGGGGGAGAGGTTTATAGGAAGGCTGGAGGAGTATTTAAACTAGGAATGAGGGGGAGGGTGAACTAGAATTACATCAAGAAGACAGGTCAGTTAGGGGTCAGACATTAATGGAGGGTGGAATGGGGACAGATGGGGGGAGGGTTATGGCAGGTGTCAAGAAATTTCCCATGTTGCAAACAGCCATTGGAAACTGTAGTGCCATTTGTACTACTAAAAATTATATGAAAAACACCAGACCAAAATGTAATAATGCATTATTTGTTCACCAATGCCAAAAGTCTGCCAAGCAAAATAGGTGAATTAAAAGCTCTGGTGCATGAGGTGAACTATGATGTAATCGGTATTGCTGAAACTTGACTTCAATCCTCACATGACTGGGCTATTAATATTCCTGGCTATGCACTCTTTCGGACAGACAGGGTAAAAAGGAAAGGTGGCGGGGTCTGTCTCTATGTGAGAAGTGATCTCAAAGCAAGTGTGAAAGAGGACCTGATTGATGGAGAGTGTGATGAGTCTGAAGCATTATGGGTGGAACTGCATATAGATGGGCGTAGTTCAAAGTTAATCATTGGAGTTTGTTATAGACCACCCAATGTTAACGAGGAGGTGGAGACTCAGCTCCTTGCACAGATGGAAAGGGCTGCAAGGGCTGGGACAGTGATAATAATGGGGGATTTTAACTACCCAGAAATTGACTGGAGTAATGGCACTGCTGGGACAGTTAAAGGGCAAAAATTTATAAACCTAGTACAGGACAATTTTATGGTCCAGTTTATTGAGGCCCCAACTAGGAATGAAGCTCTGTTGGACCTGGTAATCTCAAACCATGCAGAGCTTATTACTAATGTTCAGATAAAGGAACACCTGGGTAGCAGTGACCATAACATGATTTCATTTGATGTTAGCTGTAAACAAGAAATACGTAAGGGAAATATAAAAACACTTAACTTCAAGAGAGCAAATTTTCCAAGGATGAGGGCTGCTCTCAAGGACTTAGACTGGGAGGGAATATTGGCAGCGATAAACACAGAACAGAAATGGGAATTCTTCAAAAAGACTGTTTGGGACCTCACTGCGAAGTATATTCCCATGGGCAATAAGTTTTAAAGGCTAAAATGAAAACCTATGTGGCTCACGGTCAAAGTTAGAAAAGCTATAAACAATAAGAAAAGAGCTTTTAAAAAAATATAAAAATAAAGGAACACTAGTGTTGTTTAAATGCTACAAAGAATTTAACAGAATATGTAAAAAGGAAATCAAGGGTGCAAAAATTCAAAATGAACGACAGATCGCAAAAAATAGTAGGACAAACCCCAAAAAATTCTTCAAATATATTAATAGTAAAAAGGTGAGGTCTGAGCATGTAGGCCCTTTACAAAATAATCTAGAGTGGGTGACTGGGGACAAGGAGAAGGCTAATTTATTAAATACTTTCTCAGCTCTGTGTATACAAAAGAGCATGGGGAAGCTCATGTCCATAATGGGGGTGGTATTGACACAGCCCCCGATGATCCACAATGGCTCAAAAGGGATATGGTCCAGAAATATTTAGACAGAATAAAGGTGGATAAAGCACCTGGACCTGATGGCATCCACCCACGGATCCTAAAAGAATTGAGCTCTGTAATTTCAAAGCCATTGTATCTAATTTTTAGGGACTCATTAATGACAGGAATGGTACCACTGGATTGGCGCAGGGCGAACGTGGTGCCTATATTTAAAAAGGGATCAAAGTCTTTACCAAGTAACTATAGACCTGTTAGTTTAACTTCTATAGTCGGGAAGATACTGGAGCGTTTAATAAAAGACCACATAGACAAGTTCTTGCTGGAAAAAAACATTTTAAGCAACAGACAGCATGGGTTCATGAAAGACAGAAGTTGTCAGACAAACCTGATTTCTTTTTATGAAGAGGTAAGTAAAACCTTGGACAGAGGGGTGGCTGTGGACGTGGTTTACTTGGATTTTGCAAAAGCGTTCGATACAGTTCCGCACACACGGCTCATGTGTAAGTTAAAGTCTACAGGCTTGGAAATATCAGTTTGTAAATGGATAGAAAACTGGCTAAAAGACAGAATTCAGAGAGTAGTGGTTAATGATTCTTACTCTGAATGGTCTAAGGTTATCAGTGGTGTACCCCAAGGTTCAGTGCTGGGACCCTTACTCTTTAATATCTTTATAAATGATATTGGGTCTGGGATCAAAAGTAACATTTCTGTCTTTGCAGATGACACCAAGCTATGCAGTGGAATAACGTCCTTACAGGATGTCTCCAATTTACAAGCCGACCTCAATGCACTGTCTAATTGGGCGACTATGTGGCAGATGAGGTTTAATGTTGAGAAATGTAAAGTTATGCACTTGGGGGCTAAGAATATGCATGCATCATACATACTAGGGGGAGTACAACTGGGGGAATCCATAGTGGAGAAGGATCTGGGGGTTTTGGTAGATCATAAGCTCAATAATAGCATGCAATGCCAAGCTGCGGTTTCCAAAGCGAGCAAAGTCCTTTCTTGTATTAAGAGAGGTATGGATTCCAGAGAGAGAGATATCATTTTGCCCCTGTTCAAATCATTAGTAAGACCTCATCTGGAATATGCAGTTCAGTTTTGGGCACCAGTTCTCAAAAAGGATATCGGGGAACTGGAGAAAGTGCAGAGAAGGGCAACCAAACTGATAAGAGGCATGGGGGAGCTCAGCTATGAGGAAAGATTAGAGGAACTGAATTTGTTCACTCTTGAGAAGAGGAGAATAAGGGGGGATATGATCAACATGTTCAAATATATAAGGGGTCCATATAGTGAACTTGGTGTTGAGTTATTCACTTTACGGTCAACACAGAGGACAAGGGGGCACTCTTTACGACTGGAGGAAAAGAGATTTAATCTCCAAATACGGAAAGGTTTCTTCACAGTAAGAGCTGTGAAAATGTGGAATAGACTCCCTCCAGAGGTGGTTCTGACCAGCTCAGTAGATTGCTTTAAGAAAGGCCTGGATACTTTCCTAAATGTACATAATATAACTGGCATTTATAGGTAAAGTTGATCCAGGGAAAATCTGATTGCCTCTCTGGGTTCAGGAAGGAATTTTTTCCCCTGCTGTAGCAAATTGGAGAATGCTCTGCTGGGGTTTTTTGCCTTCCTCTGGATCAACTGTGGGTATAGTATTGGGTATATTGGATTGTACGATTTTTTTTTTTTTTTATGGTTGAACTGGATGGACTTGTGTCTTTTTTCAACCTGACTAACTATGTAACTATGTAACTAATTGAGCCATTTACACTGCCCATCATTAAATTGAAAACAAATACCTCTCCTATAAACAGTAGTTGGAGCAGGATGTTGTTTGATGAATTGTTTTTGAGGCAACAAAAGATTGAGAAACAATCCTACATCTTTAACTCCCCATTTCATGGACTTATGCACGGATAATTTGTGACAAAATGATTCATCGTAAGCAAACCATGAACCCAAGAACCAGGGAAATTTTTGTAGGCTTCAAGAATGATTTCCACATGCTGAAATAAACCACAGCACAAATCAGACCTCTTCTCCCTTCGAACTCTAGCAAAAACACAGAAAGCCTGAAGCCAATTGTTAAAGGATCTTGGTATTTTGCTGCGTTTATCATCCTTAAAATCATCTACATACCTCTTATCAGTTCTGTATTCTTTGACGAAGGGATCAAAGACAGAAGGTCAATATAATCGCCTCTCCATATCTTTTCTTTAATATTACTATTCAAATGAAAACCTAAAGGCGACAATTCACACTTAATCACCTCTTTTAGGCAAGCTTCAGGAACATGTAATAAAGAACCCGTAACAGAAGGAGTATCTGCAGCATTGGTTGCCGTAGCAACCGAAGTAGAAATAGGAGTACCCATAGACGTTGGAGCAAGCCACACTGGGGCAATACTAGGATCCAACGGGGGCAACGAATAAACATTTTTAAAATTAGTAGAAAATTTAGACATTAAATCACACATAGAAAAAAAAAATCCTTAAAGTGTAACATTTCCGTGGACTCACCCTTGGTAGTCATAACAACAGGGATGGATGCATTATTAGCTTCAGAAGGATGATGTCGCAATGCCATCTCGTCCGTTTCCCTTGGGCGACGATCGCCATCTGTGAACAGAGCAATCTCAGAGCGAGTACAATCATCATTAACTATGACCGATCATGTGACGATAAACATAAGTAATATGGTGGATAGCCAAGTAATATAAGATGTAACTCAGCTGACGTATTGTACTGTGGTTTTATACGGCTGTATTTGTGTATTTCAATTTGCATGTAATATTTTTCTTCAATAAAGCACTCCTGATTGTTAAAAAAAAAATCTATGACCGATCGATTTGCAGATGAATAATCATGTATAATATTGTCATCAATATTAAAAACCAATCGTTCTGTTGTCAAAGATAATTTAGATCTATTATGTGACTTTTCTGCAATTTTACCTCTACTTGCAGGCACTTGCCACACCGGGGAGTCGAACCTGCAAGGCCTCTTGTGAGATCTAGTAGACAGCCATCCAGGATTCCCAACTGTGTCATCACGAATGTCATTAACAGCAGTGGGCGGAACGAGCTCCAGCTCCGGAGGCGGGACCGTGATGACTTCGGCCGAGAGCTGACCTGTAGGAGGAAATACACTGAGTGTATATGACCCGGAAGTTCCTAAGGCAGACTGGGGGAAACCAAAAGAGCACACACTGATCCCCACAGAAGATGAACAGGCCCTGGCATCATGTACACCACTTCCCGAATAACGGGGGGGAACGATCGGTAAATCTTGAGCTTCAGAATGAGAAGAGAAAGATAGGCAGCGGCGCATCCACTCGTCCCCGTCCTTGGCAGTGGCCCGGTCCATCATCCTCCTCAGTAAGTTCTCCATTTCAGTGGCATGGACAAGCTTCTTTCTGTGTCTTCTTTCTTCTGCCTGTGTGATGACGCATCCTCTTTCTTATACCTGCTCGTGCCAGAGGACCATTTATTGGATAACTGTCAGCACTTTAATCCAATCTCAGCTAAGTATTTTTTTATTATTAATTATTTAATAAAACTTTATACATATGAATTGTCTCTCACGATCCCATATGTGGTGGGGGTGGGGACATGTTATGTCCCACCCCCCACTTTTAATCCTCCACATGTCCGCTCTCCTACCCTTCTTGTTGTGACCCCAAAGGCGACCTCCCTGACATCACTTCCAGGTCAAGCTCTTGGTGTGCCCGGCTAGCTTAGCTGGAAAAGGAGGTTTTGCAATGTGATCTGCATTGCAAAACATTCAGTGAAACACAAGGGAGACATGCAGGGTCTCATTAACCACTTCAGCCCCGGATGATTTGGCTGCTCAATGACCAGGCCATGTTTTGCGTTACGGCACTGGGTCACTTTAACTGACAATTGCGCGGTCATGCAACATTGCACCCAAACGAAATTGACCTCCTTTTTTTCCCACAAATAGAGCTTTCTTTTGGTGGTATTTGATCATCTTTCCCAATTTTGACAATTTTGAAAAAAACACAATATTTTGTACTTTTTGCTATAATAAATATCCCCAATTTTTTTTTTAAAAAAGCTAATTTTTTCCTCAGTTTAGGCTGATATGTATTCTTCTACATATTTTTGGTAACCGAAATCGCAATAAGCGTATATTGATTGGTTTGCGCAAAAGTTATAGCATCTACAAAATGGGGGAAAGATTTATGGCATTTTTATTATTTTTTTTTTTTTTTTACTAGTATTGGCGGTGATCAGTGATTTTTATCGGGACTGCGACATTATGGAGGACAGATTGGACACTTTTGACACATTTTTGGGAGCACTGGCATTTATACAGCGATCAGTGCTATAAAAATGCACTGATTAATGTGTAAATGTCACTGACAGGGAAGGGGTTACTGCTGACACGTGGTCCAGCAAGCATGGGCAGGGACGATATATTTTGTTCACAGCACACTGGGCAGCGCTGCTTGCAACTCGAAAGGATGCAGGACAGGGCTTGGTGCTGCAGCTTGTTGTGCCCCCACGTCTCCATACAGCTGGTGGTGATGATGCCAGACCTGTGAGCTCTACCCCCTCCTCCTCTTCCTCCTCCGCCACCTCCATGCCCTCCTCAGCAGAATTGTCCCAAGAATATCAGGTACCCCCTAAGCGTTCAAAGGGCTATTCCCAGAGCCAGGCTAAAAGGTGCCATGCGGTGCTTCAGTTGGTGTGTTTAGGGGACAGGAACCACACCGGAGCAGAGATTCTTGCAGCTCTGCAGGGACAGGCCCAGAGGTGGTTCACACCACGTCAGCTGGAGCCAGGAATGGTGGAATGGTGGTGTCCGATAATGGCTCAAACCTCCTGTATCCAAAAAATCTCTAATCTTGTTACCAGCACACTACATTGTGACCTCATCATACACACTGGCTCCCCAACTGTTGCTGAGCAAAATAAAGGCAGCTTGCAGGGAAAATGATTTTTTTGGCTTTATAAATGCAATTATTGCTGCAGCAGATTCTAGACATGGTACAGATCTGCCACTTTACAGACACTATATTGGAAGGAATTTTTCATTTTTATGCTTCCACTTGAAAAATCAAAAAATCACTGCTCATTTAAAAATGAAGTTTTTCACAAACTTTTTTTTATTGATACATGTCCCCCAGGGCAAGATCCAGAGTCCTAAAACCATTGTATGCCCAATTACTCGTTATTCGGGTCTGAACTTTTGCGGTGTTCGGTCCATCCCTAGTTAGTAATGCATGTCACATTCATTATGCAATACAAAAATCAGGAATGTGTTCTTTGCCTGCATAGTTTGTGTTAAAGGGTGTCCCTCATTCTCATCTTAAAAGATGGGATCGTTACAATTATTATTATAATTATACAGGATTTATATAGCGCCAACAGTTTACGCAGCGCTTTACAATATAAAAGGGAGACAATACAGTTATAATACAATAAAATAGAAAGAGGATTAAGAGGACCCTGCTCAGAAGAGCTTACAATCTAAGAATTAATGTACATTTAATTATTTAGGGGTGATGTCTGCCCCTTATCTCACATAGGTTTCATACCTCATTACATTCGTCTGTTTAAAAAAACTTTTCCCTTGAGGTCTTGCAAAAAAAATAAAAAATCTTGCAGGAACTTGGAGGTGGCAGGGCTTTTATTCCAACAGACAAGTGTAATGTGGCACAGTGCATGCATGAGATGAGGCGCATCATGTCTGTGCCTCATCTTACCCATTCCCAGCACAAAATTACACTCATCTGTTGGAAAACAAAAACAGTTTATTTGCCCCGAGTCTAGCAGTTTAAAAACGATCTCTCCCAGGAAGGCACTGGTGACATAGCCCTCCCACAGGGCGTCTATGATGCCCTCCCTACATCACCAGCGACTCAAAAACCAGGAAGTGGGATTAAGATAAGATTACCCTTGCCAATGTTTTTTTTAAAGAATTGCATTGTATTTTAAATTCAGCGTGAAGAGCTGCATAATTCTTTTTTTTTTGGGGGGGGGGGGGGGGGGTAAGATTACGCTTTAATCTAATCTTAGTGAGCATGGTACAAAAAACACCCAATGAGCCCTATATCTGGCTTATTCTCTGAAAATAAATCCACCAACCCTCTTAAAACATCTGAAATGTGTTAGCATGCTGTTTATGCAGACATTGATGCAACAACTATTCTCATATACTGCGACTGATAGTTCTGCCACTAGGTGGTACCTTACTATAAGATGGTGGAGATAAAAAAAAATCAGTATATCTGACATGCAGGTGGATTTTCTTCAGAATTTGCTAATTTGGATGTTGACTTTCACTATACCTAAGTTTTATTAATTTGCGGTTATGTTTTCCTCAGACATCATTCTGCACTGCATATTTATTACATCTTCATATCTTGTACAGTGGAACCTTGGATTACGAGCATAATCCGTTCCAGGAGAATGCTTGTAATCCAAAGCATTCACATATCAAAGCGAGTTCCCCATAGAAGTCAATGGAAACGAAGATAATTTGTTCCACATTGAATTCTATTGCATGCAATAACACATGTGGCCAGAGGTGGGGGGGGTGCCCGAGAGCCTTCGGAAATACTCGGGGACAGCTCAGCTGAACTCGGAAACCCTCGGAAAGGCTCGTATACACTCGGGAACAGAGAATTTCCGAGTGTTTCCGAGTATTTCCGAGTATTACCGAGTAATTCCAAACGGCTCAGAACGGCTCCGAACCATTCCGAGTGTCACCGGTGCCCCCGCACCTCTGGCCAAATGCAGTACTGCACACCCCACACCTGCTCGCAACTGTCAGAGAGGTTACCTGGTTGGGCACCGGTGCGCGCCGGTGCGCACTGGGGCGCGTTGGTGCATGTGTTCCTGTGCGTGCTGGGGCGCGTGTTCCTGGGGGCACCGGCGTGTCTGGTCTGGCCGGCCATGGCGTGCAGGGTGGCGTCCGGGCGCGCGCGCGCGTTCGCCTATGGGCGTTACTGTGGGCGTGCCTGGTAGTGCTGGCGTGCACGCCGGTGTTCGGGGGCGCGCTCGGGCGCGTGTGGGTGCGCGGGCGCATGGGCATGTGTCTAAGTTCCATGATCCTCTCTGTGTTCCGTAGCTCTGAAGTTTTGACCTGTTTCGACCCGGCTTGCCTCTTGGACCTCCCTGACTGCTGCCTGAACCCGACCCCGGCTTGTTTGACCCCGCTTCTGCCTGCTCCCTTTGTACCTCTGCTGCCAGCCCGTTGCTGACCTCTGCCTGTGTGTGACCAGCCTAGTAAGCTCCTGCTCAGCACCAGTTCCAGTGTTTCCTGAGTTCTACCTGCTGCTTGAAAGACCACCTTTCTCCAGGATCCATACACCAGGCCCTCATACCACTCCGTACTCGCGGGCTTCCTGTCTGCTCTATCAGGGGCCTCGAGTCGGATACGTAAGGGAGCCTACCCTCTGCCCAAGCGGACTCACCTGTCTGGTAAGTGAGGGACCTGACAGCAACACTCGTAAATCGAATCGGGATTTTTTTTTTTTAAAAGTAGCTCGTCTTTCAAAACGCTCGTTAACTGCGTTACTCGTAAACCAAGGTTCCACTGTATTTGGATATTTTTGTGGGTGGCTACATGACTAATGGTTTGTTTAGATTTGTTGACACTGAGCACAGAGCGGACACTTTATAAAGAGTAATTGTACTATAATGCTTTTATAATATTTTTTTCTAGTGGAATCATATGGTTATGATAATTTTTTTTTCCTGTGCTCCTGTTGTTTCTAAAAAATAAGATGGGCTCAGCCCAGTACTATCGTGACTGGTAAAAGTCATATATACAGGATCTTTCCAACAAGATTTTTATCACACTTTTCGAAAATGTGTTTGCTAACCAGCTGATTTCAAAGTTGGGTGTTTGAAAGGTTTAGGAAGTGTCTCTTTTTAATACAGCTAACACTCATTCAATGCTGTAATTAGACAAGTTCCCAACACTGCCAAATATTTTTGAAGTGCAAGTCTTTGAGAACATATGGATTTTACTTTTTTTTTAAGGTTTCTTGGAAAGCAGTTCTGTCTGATTTTAGTATCTTTATATAATACCATACTTAGGTGAGTAAACCTTCTTCAGAACCTAGCAAGGTTTTTCAAGCTTGTACTTAAATAGACACGATCGGAATTTCGGCACGCAAAAGATCTGATGAGAGTTTTTAGTCGGAGAATGCGACTGTGTGTATGCTCCATCGGACTTTTGCTGGCCGAATTCCAGCCAGCAAAAGATTGAGAGCATGTTCTTAATTTTTCGGTCGGAAAAAGTTCCTATCCGAAAATGCGATCATCTGTGGCAATTGCGGCGCGCAAAATTCCTACGCATGTTCGAAAACAATTCGACGTATGCTCGGAAGCATTGAACTTCATAGTGTTGTACGTCATCGCGTTCTTGACGGTCCGAACATCAAGAATGCGGTGATGTACAACGCGTACGATGAACCAAGAAAAAGGAAGTTCAATAGCCAGTGCGGCTCTTCTGCTTGATTCCAAGCATGAGGGGAACTTTATGAGTCGGAATTGTGTACACACAATCGGAATTTACGAGAACGGATTTTGCTATCGGAAAATTTGAGATCCAGATCTCAAATTTTGTGTGACGGAAATTCCGATGGAAAATGTCCGATGGAGCCTACACATGGTCGGAATTTCCGACAACAAGCCCCCATCGAACATTTTCCGTTGGAAAATCCGACCGTGTGTATGGGGCATTAGTGTATGTAAATTCTAACAATTAACTTTTCATTTTGGCTCCCTTTTGGTAGACTAAATATGATATTGAAAGTTTTTTGTTATATCTGTTCAACACGTACAAAAAAGACCTGTTGACATTTTCTGAAATCTTGTCTGATGCTCTCTGCCTGTGCACAAGGAGAGGTTATGGAGATGAGAAGTCTGATTTTTGCTGTAAAGAAATAAAGAGAGCAGCGCATCAGTGTGTTTAAAAAAAATAGAAGATATATTTATAAAATAATATGATGTTCTGCAGGGCCCATCCTAGGGTCACAGGCGTCTGGGTGCAGAAATATTTTGGGCCCCCCCACGTAGGCGTGTTCATCTTACTAACTTCTCCCCTTTACAAATGTTTCTATGGCAACAACTCATACACAGAGATGCTCCCCTAAGAAGTCTTCATTATCCTGGGATCCTCCCATGATCTTTTAACAATAAAGAAAAATACAGGAAGAGAAACAGAGTACTCTAATGGGACCTGGAGGGGGTCTAATACACACAGAGAGAGCTTCTGTGATGCCGCGTGCACACGATTGGAATTTCTGTCAGAAAAAACTTGGATGGTTTTTCCGACGGAAACCTTTCGAGAAAGTCACGTGTGTGGTGACGCAATGCGTCAGAGAGGAGCCAGGTGTAGCCGCTTCCGGGTACGGCCGAACCCAGAAGTATTCATCCATACCGCTGTTTTTATCGATCTATACATGTAAGTTACTACTTGTTTTGTGGGAATTAAAATTTTTAATAATACACTATGGAGCCACCTTTTTCTTTCATCATTCATCCTAACTGCATTTGCTGAGGGTGGGAGAGCGCAACCTTGTGCTGGATATCGTGTGTCCCCATGTGCCCCATTGTGACGAATACTGGGGGTTGATCACCTGTGGATTACTGCACCCATTGCTGGTTCATGCTCGATTCGGCCCATTGGGGGCCGCTGCTAGAGGTGAGAAGCTGGGGGAAACAGATTTTAGTTGGATGAAAAAACCATCATAGACATTTTCGCCATATCGATCGTATATTGCACTTGCACTTTTCTTATACATTCTTTGAACTATTATCAGAAGATCTGACCCTATTGGTAGTGGGAGTCACAGTACATGGTTCATTGGATTGCACCCATCACTTTTATCATTACCTTTTTGCTTTTTTGGACATTATTCACACACATTGGTGTGTCACATTATTGCTTATATATTTATATTTTAAATTTTATGCACATCGTTTGATTTATTTGTTATATTCACCTTTTTGCACTTTGTTAATATACATTGCACTTATCCAGATTGAGTATTTTGCTTAAACCAATATTGTACTTTATTATTGATCTAGTTTGCACTATTTTAGAATTTATTTATGCAATATGAATTGTATTTTATGTACTATTTGACACTTTTTTATATTCAATCATTGTTATGCATTGATTATATATTGATTTCATCACTTCTTTTATCAGATATTTCACTCAGGTCAGGTAGCGCCACATACCTTGTTTATTATAGTACAGCGCGGCCGCTCCACGCACATCGGACAGAAGGATTAGTGGAGTCTAGTACCGGAACTTGTTCCGGTACTGGGCTC
Organism: Aquarana catesbeiana; assembly: GCF_042186555.1. Classification (NCBI taxonomy): domain Eukaryota; kingdom Metazoa; phylum Chordata; class Amphibia; order Anura; family Ranidae; genus Aquarana; species Aquarana catesbeiana. The sequence goes on from NC_133332.1 coordinate 286,668,548, forward strand.
CGTGGATTTGCGGAACAGCGGGATTTGCTTGTCCCGGCAAATCCATGACAGTTGGGGGCCTGGGAGGTATGCGCTCCTGTCAGTTGCCGGCAGAGAGAGCAAGCATGATGGGTATCCGCAGCACCCGCTACATGCGCGTCACCTCTGGACACAGACAAGGAGAGGAGGAAGGGCGAGGGGAGCACTCTGGAGCTTCGGCGCCCCCACCTCTGCGGCGCTTGGGTGCGGAACACCCTGCCCACCCACCCAGGATCGACCCTGATGTTCTGTGCAGTCAGGTGCACTCTCTATGTAGCCAGGTGCTGGACTACAGAAACATGGAGAAGGAGTCATTTCCCTCTTTAAAATCAGTTTACTTTCATTTTCTGCTGTTATACTAAATGTAGTGTTGCACTGTCCCCTACAGTCAGCAGAGGGAGAAGTATAGCCAGAAAAGCCTATGGAATCCTATGCAAAGTACTGAGGATCTGAGGAAGTCGAGGAAGTAAGCCATATTGTGGGGCTTATGGACCCATTGTATTATAATGTCCAAGAGACACTGAGGCAAGGACTAGCAGTGAAGCTGCTTTTCTGAGACTGTACAGCTAGGTTCTTCTTCTTGGCACCAAGGGAACCAATGAGCGCACATCTGCAGCATACTGACCAGACTTCTGAGAGGCCAGGCCAGACCTGCGAAGATACCCGAGGCAGCACAGCATAGACCAGTGATGGTGAACCTTGGCACCCCAGATGTTTTGGAACTACATTTCCCATGATGCTCAACTACACTGCAGAGTACATGAGCATCATAAGAAATGTAGTTCCAAAACATCTGGGGTGCCAAGGTTCGCCATCACTGGCATAGACCATAGCAATCACATCTGCACCGTTGCTGCAGGGAGACCAAAGCATCCTCTCACTCTCTGCTTCCCACCACTGAATCTCCAGAAGCATTCTGTGGAGAAACTGAGGGGCCCCCCTTTCTACACCAAGAGATCACAGCTGCACTACAGGGACTAGGACACTTTCTATTGTTCACATTGCTAGCAGGGACTAAATTACTGGAGGCAGGACACTGAGTATACCTATACCACTCCTTTGCCGCAGTTTTACTGCACCTATACTGCATACTGGTTTATTGAAACTGTCATTAAGCGCATTAATGCTTCTTAAAGGGCACCAATGGTAGGTGGCAGAAGAAAGAACTGCCCCTCCCATAGATCCATCTTGCAAATCCCCTTTGTTCCCTTCTCCCCTTTTCCTCATTTTTCTAGACAGTGAACATCTAATCGGTCTAGGCCTACCATAGTTGCGATTATTGCACTTTGGGGGCCGGTAAAGTTCCTGTGTTTGATAAATCAAGCTTTATTACTGCTCACTGCTGCACTTTAGGTGACCTTGTTACTGTTTATACTGATCTGGACACCAAGTGTTGTCTCATGACTAGTCCTTATCACTAATCACCCTGTATGCTAAATCGTGTCAGTATCAGGTGACAATATATTACGTGCGCCTTCACAAACTGGTTCAGTGCCTGCTTCTTTGATATAGTACTGCTACTGGGTACTAGTATTACTTTAAGGGATTTTCTGTGATATGGTATGTTTTGTGCACTCAACCTAGTGTGTCAGAGAAGCTGAAGTTCTTAAGGAGGTCAAGGCAAAGAACAGATGACCCATCCTAACCAGCGGCTCCTATGGGGGTAGCACTACATCTACTTTCTTTGTAGTCCTGTTTATTATGCCTGCAGCCATACTGTGTGCCAGCAAGGCAGCCAATTGATGATGAAGAGTGAATGTGACCGTCAAGCTATTGTTTGATATTTACCTGCTCTCTGTGTCCCTATTGAGGAGTTTTCTTCCCTTTCCTGTTATATCAAGAGACAGGGAGTTGTGTGAAAACCATGTTGAAAGGGTTTTTAGATGAAATGGTTTTCTTTTTTTCTGGTGGTTCTTAATTTTTATTTTATGTTACTAGAGCCTTTTTTTTGGTTTGGCGTGCTGAAAGCACAGCATTCACTTGTTTCTAACAATCTGTTCTTGGAGATGTCTTATGTTTGCAGCACATCACTTCGACACTTCCATAAAAAAATAAAAGTGGAAGAACAGCATGCACCTAAGCCACCTCACATATCACTCACATTTAACTCACCCCCTCGCCTTCATTCCCATAGATAAAATAAAAAGTTAGGCATACACCAGTTAGGCCAGATTAAAACTGTATTGCAGCAGTTGAACACTGCTGTACCTTGTGCAGTTCCTTAAAGGGGTTGTAAAGGTATACATTTTTTCACCTTAATGCATTCTATGCATTAAGGTGAAAAAACTTTTGATAATACCGCCGCCCCCAGCCCCCCCGTTTTACTTACCTGACACCTCAAAAACTCGCCTGCTCGTTCCCGACCTCCATTCAGCCGATCAGCCTGGTCGCTGATTGGCTATAGTGGATGGATTGAAAGCAGCGCAGCCATTGGCTCGCGCTGCTGTCAATCACATCCAATGACGGGGCGCGCGGGGGGGGGGCGAGTGATACAGCGAGCGGCTATAGCCGCCGGCTGTATCACGGGAGTGCGCCCGCAATAACGAACCACCATGCGAGGGAGCTCGCATTAAGGTGGTTAGTTATTGCGGGGAGGAGCTGAGACAGCCGCCGAGGGACCCCAGAAAAGCAGGTTCGGGGCCACTCTGTGCAGAACGAGCTGCACAGTGAAGGTAAGTATAACATGTTTGTTATTTTTAAAGAAAAAAAAAATTACCTTTACAACCCCTTTAAGTCTTGTATTGAAACCCCTACCTGTGCACTTTGTCTCCAGTAAATGACTATTGCAAATTGGATGCAGATTTCGCTGCATCCAATTAGAATAGCAGGAGATTGTAACCGACTCTCTATGGAGCCCGTTCACACATCTATGCAGCGAATTGCACAGGAGTCCTGTTCGTCTTTTGGTCCGTTTCAGGTCTGAATTCAGGCCAAAATTCGGGCTGAAATCAGACCTGAATGAAGACGCACCGGACTCCTACTGTGAGCTGCTGCATTCTATAGTATGAACCCAACCCGAAACTGCTATTTAAAATTGTCCTGCTTATGGCCAGTTATACACAGCTGTTAACTCTGCAGTAGCTTAATTTTTGTAGTAAAACCCCTACCTGAGCTCTTTGTCTCTAGTAAAACTTGGGCATACAATTGCTATATAAAATTGTCCTGCTGCTGGCCAAATTTACACTCAGGTTCTAAGGGGGTAGGGTAATGGGGTGGTCATTACGTCCTCCATGTTCCCCTCCTCATTGGGTGCCAAGCAAAGGTAACATGCAGGGCTGGATTAAGAGCATCATGGGCCTGGTGCTGAGGATTATGGTGGGCCTTTTTATGAAAATTAATAAAATGAAGATGCAAACAATTTTTTGCTAAAGCAAATTACATATATTAATTACCATTAAAGTACCAAAACAGAAACATATTGAAAATATTTCTCTACAACGCTGTACCCATATGACATTTTACCATTTTTTTCACACAAATGTTTTTTACGCAAACGTTTACTGTACAAAATAAGGTCCGTTGGCATGGACCATAGAGTGAGTACATGGATTGAAAATTGGCTACAAGGGCGTGTTCAGAGGGTGGTGATAAATGGGGAGTACTCAGAATGGTCAGGGGTGGGTAGTGGGATCCCCCAGGGTTCTGTCCTGGGACCAATCCTATTTAATTTGTTCATAAATGACCTGGAGGATGGGGTAAACAGTTCAATCTTTGTATTTGTGGAGGATACTAAGGTAAGCAGGACAATAACTTCTCCGCAGGATGTGGAAACATTGCAAAAAGTAGATGATAGGCTCAGCAATGGCATGCAATGCCAAGCTGCTGCTAACAAAGCAAACAGAATAATACTAACATATAATCACACATGTCACTTATGGGCACTGATAAGGTGGCTCTGATGAGGCAGCACTAATATGCGGCACTGATGGGCTTCACTGATGGGCACTGATGTGCGGCACTTATGGGCACTGATATGGCAGCACCGATGAAGCGGCACTAAGGAGGCAGCACTAATATGCAACACTGATAGGTGGCACTGATGAGCTGCACTGATGGACACTGGTAGGTGGCACTGATGGACACTGATAAATGGCACTGATACATGGCACTGATAGGTGGCACTGATGAGCTGCACTGATGGACACTGATAGGCGGCACTGGCATTGATAGGTGGCACTGATGAGCTGCACTGATAGGGGGCACTGATAGGTGCCACTGACAGGTGGAACTAATCAGCTGCGCTGATGGGCACTGATAGGTGGCACTGACACTGATAGGTGGCACTGATGAGCTGCACTAATGGGCACTGATAGGCCTAGGAGGCACTGATGAGCTGCACCGATACCCCCCCCGCCCTTCCAAATGGTTAACCCACTTCAGCCAGTACACTGAGCTGCACAAAAGGATAGCAACTTATCTGCCTGACTTCCCCAGCCCCATGCAGAAGCAGCGTTTACTTGTAGTTGTACTTGTTGTACAGCGCTTCCCCCTCCTTGCTCCTTGCTTGCAGTGGAGGCACCCGCACTCCTTTCCCCCGAGCCTCTCGGGCCTGGCCTCTGGATGACGTCATGCCAGCCGGGACTTCAAGCTCCACCTGACAGGGAAGTGTGCTGGAATCCTTAGGGGAGGAGCGTGCTCAGCCTCAGCGCACTGGTACAGAGGCTATGCAGCGCAGCATCCTCGGCAACTGCAAGGCAATGTATGTAGGGGCTGCCGGCCAACACACTGTCTGTATAGGGCCGGCGGGCCTATAATTCAGCTGTCTAGCGCCTGCAACCTCTGCAAGGAAATGTTGAGGCTGGCAGTTGGCGGCCGGTAAGTGTGTCTGTATTGGGCCGATATTATGGTAGGGGCCTAGAGCTGCAGCTCCAATAGCCCCTACATTAATCCGGCCCTGGTCACATGAGAAACCTACCCTGAGGTGGGTTGTTCTGGGTTACACTAGCCACTTTAAATAGGGTCAGCGCATTACACAGGGGGTACCTTTACTTTGAACAGATGATTAACTTGATCAGACTCTCTCGGTCTACTAAACATTAGCAAGGTTACATGTGCATTTGGGAGGGACACGCAGAGCCCTTGCCCTCTTCACCTGTCCAGCATATCACTGCTATTTTACTCCAGTAACAGTATGGAGCCCCGCGTGCACCTGTTGTTGACTCCATGCATGCACTTCACTTAAAGTGGTTGTAAACCCACAAAAAAAACCACTGCAAAACAAAGCCATAATGAGCTAGTATGCTATGCATACTAGCTCATTATGAATTACTTACCTTAGATCGAAGCCCCCCGCATCAGTCCTCGTACACCGCTCCGGCCGGCAACATTGCTCCCGGAGTTACTTCCAGGTATTGTGGGCTCCGGCACTGTGATTGGTCGGAGCCACGATGATGTCACTCCCACGCATGCGTGCGGGAGCCGCCAGTAACGGCGTACGTGCCATTGCTTCAGTGCACAATGATGTCGGCACATGCAGATACAGGGGATATATGCAGGTTTAGGAGATATCCGGGGTAGCTATAGGTAAGCTTTATTATAGGCTTACTTGTAGTAAAAAGTGGTTCTAAAGGGTTTACAACCACTTTAACTCTTCCTTTTCTGTACCTGTGTACAGGATGAGGGCCCCAGCGGTGCAGATCTGCTCGTGATGCTTTGGGAGACAGATTGCTGCCAAAGAAGTGCTGACAACATGAGAGGCTATCTCATACGCCACATGTACATGCTTAATGACAGGCTGCTAGAGATACCTAGAAAAATAAAAAATAAATAAAGTGCGCTAATTATATGAAAATACACACATAGATGTGAATACATGTGGGTGGTAGTAAAAACCACAATCTACTGAGAGCAAGTAAATGACTCCATGAGTGGTAAAAATATATAAGTGCAAAACATAAAAACTCAAATAAAAAGAAGAAACAAAAAATGTGTACATGTGAAATACAATGATATTAATAGCGTGAAAATCTGAAAATCAAACAAACTCAGTCCATGGGTTCAAATATAAAAAGTTCATCAGTGAAAAAAAGCTTCCATCCACTATACAGCTCAGCAGCAACTAATCCCCCTATGAGTGGATTGACAAGGGAGAGAGATGTGCAGGATGGTGCAAATCCACTGGCGGTGACTCCAATAAGTGAGAAAGTGATAAAGGTGGACTCTTACCCTCCGTGTTGGACCCCCTCCTTGGCAGGGTCTATCAGGCATGCAGATTTTTGCCCTCTGCAGGGACCATGTAATGAGAAGATCTCCCCCAGCAGCTGTTAGGAATGTTGTCTCCGATCCGGGCTGGTCCAAGTGAAACGCCTGGAGAGGGGGGAAGGAAAGCTCTCTTGCTCCCAGTGTGGCAAAGGAAAAAACAAAAGAGCAGAGCTCCAATAGTGTAAAAAGTTTCGGAATTTATTAAATAAAACTACAGACCGCAACGGAGAGTGCACGCTCCGTGAGGTGAAAATACAATTAAAAACAAGCCGGCATGTAAAAATCGTAATAACCCGTGCATAACATGGGGCAATCGTGACGGCTTACAACGTAGCCACGCCCTACATGTTTCGTCATTAGCAGACGTCTTCAAAGGGGCACGGGCTACGAGTTAAGCCATCCTCTATATAGTATAACAGTGCACACCAATCCTCATTTTCACCTCCACTCTCAGGGGAGGGAAAACCCAAGCCTCTACCTGGTGCTCCTCAGTGAATGGATGTTGCCAAGGTGACACATAGGGCTGAAACTAAACAAAACTTCAGCCCCTCCCAGCAGAGCCAATCTCTCGCGCCATCTGGAGGAAGAAGCCCAGTATTACTAGACAATTAATATGTCTTACAGATGCTAATTTGGAACGTAAAACTGACAGAGCAGAAAGGAGAAAATCACTGAATCTCACCAAGAGGCAAGATGTGGTGGAAAAAATTGTAAGTATATATGGAAATGTACGGAAAAGAAACAACGTTCATCTCCGTAAATAAAACCACATTAAAAAAAACACATGTATGAAAAGAATATATATATATGTATTAAAGTCACACCGTAATAAATGGAGGCCCATCCATGAACGTGAAGAGCACTCGGTATCACAATGATGCGACTAAATCATTATAATGTATAATATCTAAACATACTAAACATGCTCCAAAAAAAAAAAAAAATTGTGAATGGATGAAGAGATAAAAAAAGTGAATGAATGGAGAAAAAAAGAAAAAAAGAAAAAAAGAAAAAAAAAATTGTGAATGGATGAAGAGATAAAAAAGTGAATGGATGAAGAAAAAAAAAAAAATTGTGAATGGATGAAGAGATAAAAAAGTGAATGGATGAAGAAAAAAAAATTGTGAATGGATGAAGAGATAAGAAAAGTGAATAGATGAGAAAAAAATTGTGAATGGATAAAGAGATAAAAAAAGTAAATGGATTAAAAAAAAAATTGTGAATGGATGAAGAGATAAGAAAAGTGAATAGATGAGAAAAAAAATTGTGAATGGATGAAGAGATAAAAAAGTGAATGGATGAAGAAAAAAAAAAAATTGTGAATGGATGAAGAGATAAAAAAGTGAATGGATGAAGAAAAAAAAAATTGTGAATGGATGAAGAGATAAGAAAAGTGAATAGATGAGGAAAAAAAAATTGTGAATGGATGAAAAAATAAAAGTGAATGGATGAGAAAAAAAAAAAAAATTGTGAATGGATGAAGAGATAAGAAAAGTGAATAGATGAGAAAAAAAATTGTGAATGGATAAAGAGATAAAAAAAAGTAAATGGATAAAAAAAAAAAATAAATAAATAAATTGTGAATGGATGAAGAGATAAGAAAAGTGAATAGATGAGAAAAAAAATTGTGAATGGATGAAGAGATAAAAAAAGTGAATGGATGAAGAAAAAAAAATTGTGAATGGATGAAGAGATAAGAAAAGTGAATAGATGAGAAAAAAAAATTGTGAATGGATGAAAAAATAAAAGTGAATGGATGAGAAAAAAAAAATTGTGAATGGATGAAGAGATAAGAAAAGTGAATAGATGAGAAAAAAAAATTGTGAATGGATAAAGAGATAAAAAAAGTAAATGGATTAAAAAAAAAAATTGTGAATGGATGAAGAGATAAGAAAAGTGAATAGATGAGAAAAAAAAATTGTGAATGGATGAAGAGATAAAAAAGTGAATGGATGAAGAAAAAAAAAAATTGTGAATGGATGAAGAGATAAAAAAGTGAATGGATGAAGAAAAAAAATTGTGAATGGATGAAGAGATAAGAAAAGTGAATAGATGAGAAAAAAAAATTGTGAATGGATGAAAAAATAAAAGTGAATGGATGAGAAAAAAAAAATTGTGAATGGATGAAGAGATAAGAAAAGTGAATAGATGAGAAAAAAAATTGTGAATGGATAAAGAGATAAAAAAAGTAAATGGATAAAAAAAATAAATAAAAAAAATAAATTGTGAATGGATGAAGAGATAAGAAAAGTGAATAGATGAGAAAAAAAAATTGTGAATGGATGAAGAGATAAAAAAAGTGAATGGATGAAGAAAAAAAAAAGAGATACCTGCATTACCCTTGGTACCCACTTGTATCTTCGCACTGTATGAACTGCACTGTATGAACTAACATTATCTTCATACCCCAATGTGCTTAGTGACCCATGCTGTAACTATATATCCCGATTACTTGCATTACACCCCTTAAGCAACTTCAGACCAGGTAAAGGGAAAGTTTCAAAAGTTTAATCTAAATAATTTAGAATAATGACAGTCTTTTCCCTAATGTTCCTAATCCCTAACTTCAGGCTTGTGGCTGCCCCAGCATACCTGCATAGAAAAGAGTCCAGTCTTGGCAAATTCCTCAGTTGGTGTGTTCAGGGGGGACTACAAGCCCCAGCAATTCTCCTGGGCAGTGGGAATTCTGACTTTGGCACATCACTGGATTTCCAGGCTTCGACAGAGCAGCAGCAAGAACCCCTAGGCTCCCCAGTCTGATCCCCGGGATCCGGGCCTCCGTCCCTTTTTATAGCACACAGGACTGGGAGGTTGGACAGAGGAAAAAAAACACCAAAAAGACCCAGCAAACACAAGTAACTCTCAACTTCCTGGCTGCATTAACTATTACCTGCCTACAAGATGGTCTGTCATCTGTGGTCTCTTGATTGCTCATGTGTTTAATAAAAACTTCCTCTACCCCTCTAGTGACATATATAAATAGTGTAAAAAATATATAACGTTTGATCTTGGATAGTGTTTGAAAAAGAAAGTGAGTTAATATACCACTGTACTCATTACCCTGGGAGGGGATAGATGGATATCTGGACCCATCCCTATTATACAGGGAGCTTCCAGACTCCTATTCCCCTATATTGCATCACCTCCTTGGGGGTGTCTTGGGGTATTAGAGATAGGGAAGAGGCCCTTGTCCCTAAACATTGGGACAATGAACCAGGCAAAGTCATTCATCCCTACATATTGGAACATTTCGATTTCTTTGCCACCACGCATTATCAGATGTAAAATACATGCAGCTTTTCATCATGTTGTTGAGTTGTTTTTATGAATACATAGATTTCATAGTGCGTATTGGAATTAAAGTTTTGAAACCAGTTCTAGGGACAGCAAATGACATCCATATCCTATTAGACTGAATACATAAAATTGGAAAGAGTTAACTTTCCCATATAGAACCAGGACTTTAAAGGATGTGATGCCGTCATTGAGGTGAGCACAAAAACAATGTATATGTTTAAAATATAATATTTATTGTACGAGTTGTACATAAAAACATTTGCATAAAAGAGTGTATCTCAATATGTAAACAACATATATCATATTTTCAGTATTGATACTTGTTCCCAGCAATAGCTTAGAGGATACTTGAGCATAGAGTCATCCAACGTGTTTCGCAGATGTATTTCTGCTTCTTCAGGAAACCTCAAATATGCATCTAAATATATCTATTAGATTCAAAGAGAACATCATTAAAATCACATCAAATTTTCATGTAGATCTGAGGAGGACATGCAAGGAAAATAAAAAGCTGCATTTTGTTTGTACATGATTGGATGATAGAAGCAGAGCTTCCCCTCATTCTAGATCTTCCCCTCAGATCTACAGCGACTGCACTTCCAAGTGCACTTGTAGTGCACAGTGGATTTGCTTTTAGTAAATCAACCCCCAATGTGTGTTACATACAACATAACACATTTGTTAGCCCTTAGACGTTCATGACAATTAGATCTATTTCACATTTCTGGATCAATTATGTCCACTTTGGACCAGCAGAAATTGACTAGGCGGAGGTGTGCACTGCTAAAACAAACTATATTGTCTGTATTAAGGCATGCTGTTTGTGTATGCTTGCCATGTTCTCATTGTTTAAGGAAGAAAGAACTATGTGCAAAAGCTGTGTCATTGTCACCAATTTTAGTGTTTGTGACAATATGATATTAGATTGCAAGTTTTGTTATTCAAGTGAACACTTCTTAGCTCTGCTGCACCAAGGTGTCTTGAGACAGCTGTTTCACAAGGAACCTTACCGCAGGGAGGGAAAGTCTGTCGCAGAGATGCTGTAATATGAAGGCAGACACCAAGGAACAGATAAATACATTTACTATGAACAGTGAATAAAACAACGCTAAATAAGAACCCTGATAAAACACTATAGTAGCTTGCTTATTTTGTATGTTTCCAACCTCTGGGCTGTTCTAGCATTCTGTATTTCTTCATTCTTTCCTATCACATTTACAGTACTTGCATTTGGCTCTAGCTTGTATTTCCTCATCATAGCAGTGTCACTTCATCACCCCTCTCAACCATCATATATGAAAAAAAAAAAATCAAAATAAACATAAATCTTCACTCTTCAATAAAGTGATACTAATTATGTCCATATACAGTGCTGCGCTCAAATGAGTACACACCAACAGATTTGTCAGAAAACCTTTTTTTTTCACAAGAAATTGTCAGAAAACCTTTACTTTCCTATCAGAATCAATATTTTCTATGGGACGCTATACTACAAAATACTCCCAAAAATGCTGGTCATTGATTGCTATCCAAGATTTGTTAAGTTGCACACACAAAAAAAGTATTTTTCATAACAAATTCATTCAAGACCATGTTGCAAAAATGAATACACTCCAATGAAAGTCTTAGGAGCAAAGCTAAATTTTAGACAGCAAAATCCTAATTAACAAGAATTCAACTTTAGGAGAGTCTATTCATTAAACAGGTGTCCAGCAGACAGTTGATTATGAAAGTGTGTTACGCAACAAAGAAACCCCCTTCCCAAGCCAAACTGGGGTGATTGTTTTCCATGACACAATTATGGCGTACAATGCAGAGGAATGGAATGCATGGGTGTCGTCCACGAAGGAAGCCTCTCCTAAAGCCTATGCACAAAAAAGCCTGTCTATAATTTGCCAGGGCCTATACTGAAAAAGAAGAAGACTACTGGGACTCTATACTCTGGAGTGATGAAACCAAGATAAATGTTTTTGGAATTGATGGTTTCAAAACTGTACGGCGTTGCAAAGGTGAGGTGTACAAAGAAAAATACAGGGTGTGTACAGTGAAATATGGTGGTGGCAGTGTCCTTCTGTGGGGCTGCATGAGTGCTGCAGGTGTAGTGGAGCTGCATTTCATTGATGGTATCATGAATTCACAGATGTACTGCTCTATATTGAGTGAGAGGATGCAACCATCAATCCGTCCCCCTGGTCGTCATGCACTTTTCCAACATGACAATGATCCAAAACACACATCTTAGGCCACTGTTGCATTTCTGAAGAAGAACAGGGGGGTGAAAGTGATTCAGTGGCCAAGTATGTCTCTTTATCTGAACCTAATCAAATACCTAGGGGAATTCTGAAGAGACAAGTTGAGCATCACTTTCCATCCAGCAGCTAGGCTCTAAAAGAGATCATCCTTGAAAAATGGAAGAAGATAGATGCTGCAATATGTTGCCAAATTGTTCGTTCCATGCCTAGAAGACAGAAGACTTGGTGATGTCCTTACAAATCATGGAGGTCATACAAAATACTAGATGTAGTAGTTTTTGTTGTGGGGTGTATTCATTTTTGCATCAACTAATTTTATTTAGAACTGAAGATTTTGTAATCTAAGTTATATTATTAACCTTAATTTCATGTAATGAGCTAAGCAAATGTTCTATAAAACTCAGTTTTGTCAAAATTGTTCTTGTGTTCATTGAGATATTGATTAAAGGCTTACTTTCAAAAGAAAGGGGTGTACTCATTTATGCTGAGCACCGTACATAGCTTAAGTCCACAAAGGAACAATGTCCCATTTGTGAATATTACAAATATCCAATCTGTGATTGCAAGAGATTTTTTTTCCTTTCTGATCAACCAAGTAGGCAATCAGATATTGAAAGGTTTTATGGTAGCTCAACACTTAGGGTATTTAAAATTAAATTGTAAAGTAAATTGTTATAAATGTAGCCAGGGCTGGCTATTATGCCTAAAATCCAGAGACATTTTCTGTGTTGTTAATGTGGAGTTGGCTCCCTCTAGTGTTTGCTGGATTCTATGTGTGAATTTCCCTTTCCTTATGATAGGGTTTAGAGCAAAGCATCATGGGATGTGTAGTTCAGAATGCTGAAGTGACTATGCCAACAGGACTGATCTGAACTACAATTAACAGAATGCTGAGTGGACAGAACGGACTGCTGGGAAAGGATATAAAAAGGTCTGGTGCGACCTATATCAGCCTCTCAGGACGCCATTTGAGGAGGTCTGTGTGGCAGAGAGTTGCTGATGATTTGTGGCCTACACAGTGGGGAGCTAGACAGCTATAACCAGAGGGATCTGGGAGGGTGTTCCTGGGCCATCCAGAGATGCCTGCACTCCAGATCCCAGTGGCCTGCTGCGTGGTGCGGCAGGCGCCATTACCCAGAGCCAGGATACAGTGAGGGAGTTCCTGTTAAAGTCTTCTCATCATCTGCATCGTTGCCAACTTCATTTGAGTTCCAGAGTGGTGAGCGGGCATAGCCCATATTATAGCAAAAGTCACTGCTTTCAGACATCATTCACAATAGTTCAACTGGTGGTACTTGTAGTCCCACACAAGTTAGGTTTTGTACTATAACGAACACTAAAAGCAAACATCTATGCCCAGTTCACAATATTGATTCTAGCAGCTATATTGGATAACATCATTAGTGTCAGGGCTGGGCTCAGCCCTTCCTTCTCTGAGCTGGCTGCTCAGCTGTTGGCTAAATGCCAGCTCCTATCTTTCCACAGTTACTCAGCTGTTTATGATATTCTGCTCATCAGTCCTGCCTACTTAAGCCATCCAGTCCAGAGGAGTGCTGCTGTCACATAACTGGTAGGTTTTGAGCCTGAAGTGCAGAGAAAGACCTCCCCTACAGCTCCCACTCCTGTTCCCCTGGAATGGAGACAGAGGGCCCAGGAGTGAGGAGTGGTATGGGTGCCTGGCAGGATCAACAGTCACCGGAAGTTCAGGAGTGGTGGCACCCTCTGGAACCTGAAGCTGAAGAGAAGACTGGAATGCAGAGAGGACCCGGAACCACAGCAGGTAAGTAAGCAGGACTGAAGGGCTGAACTGAAACCAGGAACAAGCAGCAGGTAGTAGACTGGAACGCTGGACTGGAACCAGGAACAAGGCAGCAGGTAGTAGACTGGAACGCTGGACTGGAACCAGGAACAAGCAGTAGGTAGTAGCCTGGAACGCTGGACTGGAACCAGGAACAAGGCAGCAGGTAGTAGACTGGAACGCTGGACTGGAACCAGGAACAAGCAGTAGGTAGTAGCCTGGAACGCTGGACTGGAACCAGGAACAAGGCAGCAGGTAGTAGACTGGAACGCTGGACTGGAACCAGGAACAAAGCAGCAGGTAAACAGACTGGATACTGGTATCAGATAGAGGGAAGATCAAACAAGCCGGAGGTCGGTATCGGTCGAGCAGCAGAGGTACCAGGGATTACACAGAGGGATGGTCAGGCAAGCCAAGAGGGTCTGGTGCAGGCGGATAGCAGGATGGTCTAACAGGAAGCCGGGTCAGATAGCAGAGTACAGAGGTCAGATCAGGTTAAGGCACACGGAACGCTGTAGAGCAGACAGCGGGGATTGAGTGTGACAATCCGGTTTAAATAGCCCGCCTAGCACTAGCGAGAGTGCACGCGCGCGTGCCCATGCATGACAGCACCCGTGAACGCGCACGCATGTGCAGTGGAACCCGTGGCCATGTCCCCATGCGTCTGGATCGCCGATTACTGGCAGGATCTTCATGACAGCTGCCTTCGCCTTGGTTAACAACACAGAGCCTATCTCCTGCGTTCCTGTTGAAAGACTTGCTTTGCTGACATCCCTTCTGGCTCCAGATCCTGCTTGCTGTTCCACTACATTGATCCCTGACTTCTGGCTTGGCTGACTATCCGTTCCGGTTACTGAACTTTGGCTATGTTTTGACTATGTTTGTTCTTTTTTACTTTTATTGTTAAACAAGTATGATTTAACTGTACTTCTGTCTCAATCTGATTTCATGGTTTCTGACAATTAAGATCATAAAAGAAGGAAGTTATCGTATGTAGCGGTGTAGTTGCCACTAGTAACAAACATCTACCATATCACCCGCTGCCAGACTCCCATATATATCTTGCAGAGACAATCTGTGGCTAAATTAGCTTCTGTTCCAGCATTGGCTGTGTTGCGTGTAGTCCCACACTGTTGTCTGTAGGTGTCGCTGTCACCACAGGCCAGTGTTGGAAGAGCAACAGGCTGAGGTGGATTAAGTGTCCTTCTTTCTCAGAAGTAACCCAGTGGTGGTGGTCCACCTCTGTGCGTTCTTGGAGAGGGTACTTAAGGGACAGATGCCATTTTTTCGCTCTCTTGCCTGCTGGCCCTCCTGGCCTAAGGTATGTGACAACTTCTTTCCTGTCTCGGGACCATGCTGGCCCGAGGCTATGTTACTACATGTAGGCCCAGAGATCGCCTGGGGCCTGTTGGTTCAGAGGTGGTTCTGTGCTGTCTGTCATGTGGGAAGAAGCTTAGCAACTGAAGGATCCGGGGGAGGACTCATCTTGGAGAGGACCAAGCGAAAGGCTGGTATCTCAAGAAGAGCCTGGTGACTAAATTGGAGGATGCATCCTAATCAACCTACCACACAGTACTGCCGGGTCGGCTGAAAGGTTCTGGTACTGTGTTGCTGTTCAACTAATACTATATCCTGTGGCAGAGGATCATTCAACTAATACTGAATCCTGTGGCAGAGGATCATTCAACTAATACTAAATCCTGTGGCAGAGGATAGTTCAACTAATACTAAATTCCTGTGGCAGAGGATTGTTCAACCATTTTGTTCTTCTCAAGTCTGTGGCAGAGACTTTTTGTCCGTGCGTCATTCCGGTTGCTAGGCCAGTGAGAGAGGCCTATCTGGGTGAGCAAGATCCATAGACTGAAAGTGTACTTGTCTTCAGGATCTCAAATTCCTTAGTGATCTGCATAAGGTATCTGAACTCTCCTGCAACTCCTCTTCTACCTCTTTACTGCTACTTCTTTAAAAGTTTTGCAACAAAGCATTGGAAACAGAACTAAGTGACTGGTGCATGCATTGGTGGGCGTAAGGCCTAATACAGACTCTAAGTCCCGTATATGGTGGAAATACAGGTAAGGGGGTGACGGCAAAGACCCAATAAAATATCAGCCGCTCCTTCAGGGGGAGAGCGCTACACGAGTAAGGGCCGATTCCAGTCCCTTACCACGTGACCAGCTGTCAGCCAATGACAGTTGATTGTGTGATGTAAACAGAGAATCGGCATTCATTCTTTTTTCTTCTTACGCTGAGAGCGTGAGGAGAAAAAAAGCCGATCACCAGCTTCTGTTTGCAGGGACATCGGTCCCGAAGAGGAACAGCCTGTTTTGTGCCTACCAGTACTGCCTGCCAGTGCCACACATCAGTGCCAAAAATCAGTGCCCACATTACTTAAGTGCCAGCAATCAGTGCCACCTATCAGTGCCACCTATCAATGCCCACCAGTGGTGCCAATCAGTGCCACCTAGCAGTGCTGCCTATCAGTGTCACCTACCAGTGCCGATCAGTGCCAATCACTGCCACACATCAGTGCCCATCACTGCCACCCATCAGTGACCATCAGTGCCACCTATAAGTGCCACCTATTAGTGACCTTCAGTGCCACCTATCAATGCCCTTCAGTGCCACCCATCAGTGCCCACCAATGCCACCTATCAGTGCCCACCAGTGCTGCCTATTAGTGCCCATCAGTGCTGCCTTATCAGTGCCCATCAGTGTCACCTTATCAGTGCCCATCAATGCAGCCTATCGGTGCCCATCAGTGCAGCCTATCAGTGCCCATCAGTGCCACCTCTCAATGCCCTTTAGTGCCTCCCATCAGTGCCACCCATCAGTGCCCACCAATGCTACCTATCAGTGCCCACCAGTGACGCCTATTAGTGCCCATCAGTGCCCATCAGTGCAGCCTATCAGTGCCCAGCAGTGTAGCCTCATCAGCGTACATCAATGAAGGAGAAAAACTACGTGTTTGCAAAATTTATTAACAATATATAAAACAGTCTTGTGTTTTTTTTTTTTTAAATTCGGTCTCTTTTAATTAAAAAAAAATAAATAAAAAACCCATAAGTGATCAAATATCACCAAAAGAAAGATCTATTTGTGGGGAAAAAAATGATAAAAACTTCATTTGGGTACAGTTTTGTATGACCGCGCAATTGTCATTCAAAGAGTGACAGTGCTAAAAGCTGAAAATTGGTCTGGGCAGGAGGGGGGTTTAGGTGCCCAGTAAGCAAGTTTTTAAAGTGTATCTAAACCTAAATACAAAAATGTTATGTATTGCAGCTTATAAGTCCTTGGGAGTTGCATTCGTTTTCAATTTTCAGACTAAGGCATTTTCAGCAAGTACAGAAAATATTTACTGACCTTGCCAGAAATGCAGTTTCCTTGTCACTACCAGCCAGCTACAAAGACAGCAAGAACAATCCTATCTTTCTTTCCTAGACTGCTAATCACATCAATCCATCATATGATGATAATGATGTGAAGTTCAGTCTGTGTGACATCGATGGCTGCCTCCATGCATACAATTGGAAATGAGTGTAGACACAAAGGCACAGAATATGTGTTATTTGCAGGGAAAAGAAAATAAAGAGAAAAAAGCCCGAAATCAAAGAATATGAATGCAGCCCAAGGACTCTAAGGACTGGTAAGCTGCAAAATACTTTTGTTTTTGGATTTAAATATGCTTTAGAGCAGTGGTCTCCCAGGGGCCAGATGCAGCCCTTTGCTTGCTTTCATCTGGCCTTGGGGCACTATTTTCATCCACTGATACTAACAATGGGACATAATTCCCCCTACTGATACCAATGAAGGGGCAGAATTCCTCCCAATGAGACCAAAGGTGGGGCACTATTACTCCAATGACACCAATGATGGGACACAATTCCTCCCAATGACACTATGATGGGACCCTATTTCTCCCATTGGCACCAAAAACGGGGCATTGTTTATTCCCACCAACGTCAAGAGTCAGGACCTTTTCAACTCCCAATGGCCACAGTCTGGCCCCCCTTACATATGAAGGACAGTAAACTGGCCCTTTGTTTTGAAAGTTTGGAGACCCCTGCTTTAGGCTGGGTTTACACCTCCAACGGATGCGGCTCACAGCGGGGGTCCGGTGCGTCCCTGTTCTCTGTTCCAGGGATGAATCAGGGACAAATTTTTGCCTGAATTGGACCCTGAAATGGAGCCAAAGACGCACAGCGTTCCTGTGCAAGCCTTTCCGTAGCTGCAACAAAGATATGTGTACCGGCTCCACAGAGAGCTGGTCACAATCTCCTGTCATGTGAATTGGATGCGGAGAAATGCGTATCCAATTCGTATAGGTGTGAACCCAGCCTTAGAGAATAGAAGCCCTTTAGTTTGCAATGTTTGTGTACATTTGCAAAGTGTAGATTTACATAGTTTAGAGAATAAAGTGAAACTGTATTTACAATAAATGTCCAATCTTGTGTAATGTAAAAAAAAAAAACATGATTTTTGCTTGTACATGATTTTTGCTTGTATATGATTTTTGCTTGTACATGATTTTTATGATTGAATTGAACCCAGTTTCGCCATATTTACTAAGCTAAATGAACATCAAATTTGCAATGCCAGTGAAGAGTCTTTTTTTTTTTTCCTTTTAGTAAATCAATGCTAAATCTTAATACAGTCAATATATTTAATTCTGCTTGCTCCTAAAATGTCACAAGTCAGCCCTAGAATGCTAGATTCTAGTAGTAGTTTAAATATAATATAATATATTGACCTAAGTAAAAAGTCAATGCTATTCATGAGAGAACATTCTTTAAATAATGTAGACACAAATTTCCTACTGCTTTGTGTGGATAAACAGGTGTAATAAGCTTCTGGATATCTTTCCAGGTCCTTCAGATATAGCCTGTTTATGTAAATCTATTTATATCGTAGACCCATCAAGCAGCAGAGGGAAGTCCAGAGTATCAACAGTCATATGATTCCCAAGAGCAATCATATATGCAAATTTTCATTCTCATTCATCAGCATTACATGGAAGACTCTGGGCACTGCATGTGTTCATATCCTCAAGGTTGAAATTATTGGTTCTTCCATCATCGGGAGGGGAGATCAGCACAGTATCCTCAATCATAAAGCTTCATATTCTCAAAGGGAGGTAAATAGATATAACCTTCTAGATACACTTGTATAATATAACACAGTAAATGTTGTGCCAAACGATGGCATACAGCTCCTCATGAAACAAGTAATTTATCAAGGCTGCATGCAAGAAACAGTGATAAGGTATCAGCAGAAAAAATGTCTTTGTGTCCCCTATGTGAATAGAGATGTCCCACAAGTCACTTTAGCATTTGAATGCTCATATGGCAGTGGGTCTGCGACTGTTGTGGCTGTCTGTAGTATAGGAGTATTCAAATATAGGGCCGCAATTTAAGAGATATCACATATAGTCTGCTGTGTTTTGCTGCCATGCCCTGTGCAAGTATGGTCAAACTGGAAGGATGTGATGTGATATGACCATTTAGAAAATTATTTCTTACTAATACCTACATTGTGGTGCAGCAGACTGGAACACGCTCTGAAAGTTTAAGGAGCATAGTAAAATGGAAACCACTATAACTTCTTTGGAGGAATTGGTAACCACCTTGTTAATAACCACCTCATTCTGTCTCATGGCCAAGGGCAGATAAGCACATGAAAACTCATACAAGGAACCACGGAAGAGTTGGGCAAATGTCCACACACTGTACGCATGGAGTCAAAATTTTGAGACATTATAAGTAAGGAAAATCAGGCAATTTGGTGCAATCTGGATGAATCTTGGTTGCACATAAATTAATTTGTTCACCTCTTATTATTGTTGGTAGTAGACAACACATTAATGTATTCATCTGCTTATAGAATTTCATGGGTCAGAACCATGTAAATTAGCACTGTCCCACCCAACATAAATATTTAGGTTAAAAAATGACAGCTGCTCAATAAATTGCAACAATTATGTTAAACATGGTGTGATTTTGTTCATTTAAGTTCAATCCAAGGATACAATATAAAATATGAAATATAAAACTGTAAAATGTGGAACCTGTAAGCTGCTTGCAAAACAAAAATATGAAAGTGTCATTAAACCCAGGCTATGAAAAACTTTCATTACATGCTATATAACAAAGTGGTCATTCTCACAAAGCAACTAAAGCATTCACTTCCTGTAGAGTGAAATATACCTGGTTATTCCTGCCTTCAGCTGTTTCTCCCATATTCTCTGTGCCCCTACTGCAGGTTGAGATTGTGTATATCAGATGGTGTCCTCTACTGAGCATGCTCATATTTCAGTTCCCTTATAAGCTCTTCGTAGCTCTTTATAGAGACACATGTGGGCATATACACAGTGATAAATGACACTCCCCTCCTCCTTCATGTCCTCCTATTGCTAAACACTATGAGGGTGGCATATAGTATGCTGAATCATTACATTTGCTAAGAGACTCACAAAAAATGTTAGTTTTAATAAAATCAGTATTAAATATATCAAATGTAATTACTAATACCTTTAAAGTAAGAAAAATGCAGATGCTGTCTGATCAAATTGAAAGCAAGTGTCAATCATCTTTGACCCCACCTACACCATATTAAGGCACAAAAAAATACACATTTGATGTTCAATAAAGATTTATAGGGAGCTGTAAAACAGTTATTTGATATTTATAATCTAATTTGAATTGCTCTTCTGAAACACAGCATCAATAAGGGCTGGCCAGACACAGACTCGTACTGTATATAGCATACATCAGGAGAGTAAGCCCCTCCCAAAGATCTTTTTCTCCAGATGCCAAAGAACAGGTAAAGATCATGTGACCACACAACAGCGCTGCAGTATTAAGGTACCTAGAGGATTTTTTTTTTTAAATACAGTGGCATGAGAAATATGATTTATATAAATTCACTTTTATGTAAATGAAACTTCATTGTATCTGAGCACCGCAAAGAAAACTCACCCATCCATTCATGTCTCCATGCATAGTTGTGCGCAGCCTATTGCATTAGGGTATGCACCCCAAAGCACAAACACACATGCCTTTCTCTGCAGCCTCAGTTGCACAGGGCAGTGAATGAATCGGAAGTGTTCTGTGTTGAGCGGCTTCCTGTTCATTTACAAACTGAAGCATAGTAAACACAGTTTACCATGCTTCGGTTATGAACACAGTGAGTGGGTGTGTTCACTGTGTTCATTTAGACAAGGGAGGGCTGGGAAATTACATATTTACTGGCCCCTTCCCCCACTCTCCATCCTGAAACATCCCCCACAGAAGCCGGGGGAGACAGGAGAAGGGAAGCTAGCAGCACTGCAGAGCGGGGGGGAACCCAGGCAGTAGAGGGAATTGGCACAGCACATAGTGATTAGGGTGTGCCCAGGCACACCTGGCACACCTCCTGCGCACGCCTATGTCTCCATGCTATTTTGAGAGAAAAAACATTCCCCTAACATTTCCTGCTGCAGCCACCTTGAGTAAGGGCAGATGATTCATGTTTCCTCCTGGAAACCATCTGCCCTTAAAGCAGTTGTAAAGTCAGAAGGTTTTTATCTTAATACATTTTTATGCATTAAGATAAAAAGTCTTCTCTGTGCAGCAGCCCCACTAATACTTACATGAGCCCCATCTCTGTCCAGCGAAGTCCCCGAGTCCCTTGGCCATTCGGGACTCTCCCTCCTGATTGGCTGAGACACAGCATCAGTGCCATTGGCAGTCAAATTCGGTCAATCAGGAGAGAGAGAAGGCGTTGTCGAACTTCAGCTACGTGTCTAAATGGACATACAGAGCTGCAGCTTGGCTCGGGTGCCCCCGCAGCAAGCTACTTGCTGAGGGGGCACTTGACAGGAGGAAAGGGCCAGGAGAAGCGAAGAATGAGAAGAGGAGGATCCAGGTTGCTCTGTGCAAATCCACTGCACAGAGCAGGTAAGTATAACATGTTTTGTTTTTTTTGTTTTGTTTTTTAAACAAGACTTTACAATCACTTTAAGTCAGGCATATAGGCAGGAGGGTGTACGTAACAGAGAAAGCCCTTGCTCCGCTCCTCTAGATGCAAGAGTAAAAACTCCTGGGGTGTATGACATAATTTTGGCCTAGGCCAGAAACCAGGAAGCAACTGAAGAAGACTTGTTTAAAACAAGAAACTATACCCTCTTATCTATTCACTAAGGCAAGCAGCCTAGCGCTTTAAAATAATTAATAATGAGTAAGAGGGTAAAGTTCCACTTTAACATAATTTTTAGGTTCTTATACTCATTCAAATGTGCAGCCATTTATAAAATAAAGGCAAAGTCATAGCTGAAGGGTATACATGACAGGAAAACTACCAGGGTCAGGGGGGCGTGCCTAACTTCCGGTATGTAAGCAGCTTCTTTCTGGAGCTCCGGACCGTGCCGAGATCCTACATTATCCTTTGCAGCCAAAAAACCCTGATTTCAGCTCCACACTGGTTGGGCAACTGTCCGAACATCCCAGGCACCGGACCATGGTGAAATATGCACTCGTTAAACGGCTCTCCTGCTTTGCACACGAGAAGGGCCAAAATGGCGCCCAGGGCACTTGGGACCCATCGCGGCCCACTGCTGGCCCTGGGCAGAAGGAGAGACAGAGTGGATGGACGCCACGGATCCTCTGGCTATTCCAATAGCCTCTCCATCTGCAGATTCCACTCCAGGAACAGCGAGCGATAAGGTAGGAGAGCTGTCCCTGTCACAGATCTTGGACACCATAAAATCCTGCCATGCCTCTCTATACACAAAAATAGAGACTCTCAGAGTGGATTCTGCAATCCTTAAAGATGATGTGCACAAAGTCAAGCATAGGATATCTAACACTGAGCACTTAGTGCAGTGGAGGATGACCTCAACCCCCTGATAATCACAGTGAGAGAGGTGGCGGCGGACCACAAGTCCCAGGAAGCCAAACTGGGGGATATTGAGGACAGGCTCCATAGAAACAACTTATGGTTCATGAGTTTCCCAGAAGGTTTAGAGGGTAAACGCCCTGAAGAATTTCTGCTCACCTGGTTAAAACAAACCTTTGTAGAGGAAAGTTTCTCCCATCTATTTGCCATTGAACATGCTTACCGGGTCCCACTCAAGGCACCCCCACTGGGGAGATTTCCTAGACCCCTACTAGCAAGATTCCTGTACTTCAGGGATAAAGAAACCATCCTGCACCATGCCAGGAACATGCCTGATTTGCTTTATAACAACAACCACATCACCATCTTTCCGGACTTCTCCACTGCGACACAGAAACAGCGGGCAGCGTTCCAAAGTGTGAAATTGCACCTCCGAGAACGCAGTCTGCCATACAGTATGCTATACCCGGTGAAGCTCAGAGTGGTGCACAAAGGCAAGACCCAATTCTTTACCTCGCCCGGGGTAGCCAATAGTTGGCTGGAGTCGCTGGGGAGTACCTGATGCATAACAGATCACTCCATTTCTTCAAATACATATGCCCACTGATCCTCTTGCCCCTCTTGGGGCCTGAAACACATATTTGATGGCAATGAAGAGCTACACAGGTCTGCAGGTGGCTTGTGCCACACTCTTCTGCTAATTAGCTGTCCACATTTTAATGCTGCTGTCCGTTGACTGTTTGCTGATCACCGTATTAACACCCTTTTCTTCTTTCCCGGACAGATGAAGAAGAATCCCCCCTCTAGGGTGACATTGTTTTCAAGATGTTTGGGGGAAAAGCCTATAGTGTGTTTGGGTTGGGGAAGGTTTCATTGTTCTGTTACATTTCAAAATGAGATTATCTCATCTCATGTTTCGGTTTTGTTTTCAATTTTTTTTTCTTTTTTTTTTCTTTTGTGTTTACTATGCAAAATTGTTGTGCTTTATTCATTGCAGTGTATATATGATAATAGTCACCCTTTTTCAAACTGCATGACGGAGAAGCAGATTTATGTTCCCTTTGCGGACCCCTTGTTAACACACCCTAACAGTCGGCGTATATATTTCTATAGTCACCACGGCAAGACGCATAGAAAATCTTAACCTAATCTCATGGAACGTACGGGCCTTGAACTCCGGGATTAAACGAGCACTGGTATTCAATTATATACAGAAACGTAAGCACCGTGTTATTTTTTTTACAAGAAACCCACCTGATGGGATCCAAAATTCTTGCACTGAAACAAGCTTTTATAGGTCACGCCTTTCACTCCCTAAACTCTAATTACGCTAGAGGAGTTTCCCTTCTGGTGTCCAAATCTTTAACATGTACTCCTAAGACCATTGTTATAAACCCATACGGGAGGTTTGTGGTGGTGGTTCTCCTTATTAATGATACGCCATATACTTTTGTGACAGTATACATTCCTCCTCCGTTTACGTTGGCGGTGTGGGAGGCTGTGTTGAGGTTACTCTTGCTACTCCTCTACCTACAATACGCTCTCAAGGCTAGATATGTGCTTCCTAACTAAGGATATTTTACCCAGGGTGGATGGCGGTACAATACCTTCGACAGGCAATTTTGGACCATTCCCCTTTATCATTAACGGTGACCGTTGGTCATTCCTCAGGGTACAACTATGGCTAAAAGAGGAATATTTTGAAAGATCTTCCGCCATCACTATTGGTGAGTTCTGGAAGGATAATAGCAATGATGTCGCCTTAGGTGTCACCTGGGATGCATTTAAAGCTGCCCTTAGGGGCTCCACTTCAGGGGTCATTAAAAAATTAGAATGGACAGGGAATGGAAACTTAAGGAATATGAACAAATGGCCATGGATGCTGAGGTAGAATATATTAGAAATCTGTCCTCCTCTAACTTTAGGGTATGGCGAGATTTTGCTCGACAACTAGAGCTGGTATTGGTGGAAAAAACTACTTTATCAATCTCAATGAATTTTCAAATTCGGAGACAAGAATTACTAGCTTACTTAGCCCATTCGAAACATGCACCTGTCTCTATTCCCCAAATCTATGTTGAACACCAAACTTTACGTACCTCCCTAGAAGATATAGCGAGTGCGTTCCTCCAATTTTATTCTACTTTGTACTCATCTTCCATGAGATATGATACAGCAGAGGTGCAGAGTTTTTTGGAGCAGATTCCACTTACCGTTCTGTCTCCGAAGGCAGCAGCGGAACTGTCTCAGAGATAGGGGAGGCAATGCACTCTCTCCATCACTAACAAAACGCCGGGGCTGGACAGATATCCAGTGGAGTGATACTGTACATACCAGCAATTCTTAGCACAAGAATTACTGGAAGTGTACAATGATGCCTTTGAGAAAGGAATGCTCCCAAACTCCCTCAGAGAGGCTTTAATAGTCCTAATTCCCAAGCCACATAAAGATCACAATTTCTGTGAGTCATATCGCTCATTAATCTCATTAATCAATGTTGATGCTAAAATCCTAGCTAAACTCCTTGCCAGTCGACTTAATAAGGTGATAGTTTCCATCATTAACTCTGATCAGACTGGCTTCATACCAATGCGCTCGACAGCTCAACTTACGCACACTGTTCACGGTCCTGCAGTCCACGGGACCTGATCCTGACACACGTATTGTGGTGTCTTTAGACATCCAAAATGCATTTGTTTCTATCGAATGGCCTTACCTGATGGCAGCCCTCGAGCGGATGGGTTTTGGACCTAGATTTATTGCTTGAGTGCGATTACTGTATGCCAGCCCTCTGGCCCACCTACGACTCAACAATATTATAACTGACACTTTTGAAATATGCAGGGGCACACGACAGGGGTGCCCTTTATCGCCCCTGCTGTTTGCCATTGCGATAGAGACGCTAGTGGACAGAATTAGGGCAGATAGCACAGGTAAAGGTTGCAGACTGAATGACTTGGAAGAAAAAAAATCCTTGTACGCAGATGATATGCTGCTGTACTTGGCAGATGCTCTTGGCTCTCTCTCTCAGGCACTGCACTCAGGCACATAATATCTAGTTTTGGTACATATTCTGGGTTTAAGGTTAATTGGGGAAAATCCATAGTCTTCCCGGTGGACCCCCTCTTTACCCCCATGATACCCCCAGATGCTCCTTTGCAGGTGGTGAATAAGTTTCATTACCTGGGATTGGAGATCCAATTACCCCTTAAAACTTATATCCCCAATAATCTCACCTCCTTTATGCAGCGCCTGAAAACAAATTTGCAGTCCTGGTCCAAACTGCCTCTCAACTTATTAGGCAGGATCAACATTGTTAAAATGATCTATCTCCCTAGATTTCTTTATATCTTCTGGCATGCCCAATTTATATCCCCCAAAAATTGTTTACCGAAATCAATGGGACAATCACCTCGTTCTTGTGGGGCTTGAGACCACCCCGTCGCTGGAAACATTGCACCTACCTATTGGGGAAACGGGACTAGCCTTGCCAAACCTCCATTCCTACTACTTGGTGGCCCAACTGACAAATATCCACTGGTGGTTCTTTACGGACTTTGACATTGCATCGGTAGACACCCAATCTGCCTTAGTTCACTCGTATGAAGCATTGAAAAATATAATATATAGAAATGGCCCATACCCCAATGCTGGAGCAAGCATCCTTAAACTCTCGTACAATTACTTTCACTTATGCAACAAGAAGATAAGGACCTCCTCCCCAATTACACAAAGTATACAAAATACCGATGGAATGCGCTGGGTTAATTACGGCATTAAATATGTACACCAATTGTTCTCCGCAGGGGTCTTTAAAACATTTCAAGGCCTTCAGTTAGAATACAAGGTCCACAACAAATATTTTTACGGCTACCTGCAATTGAGGCATGTGATCACAGCGCAGTTTGGGCTGACGGAGGTATCACTTCTTCCTTCCATAATAGAAACTTATGCTTGAGGATGTTCATACTAAATTGATATCTAAATACTACTTCCTTTTCCTGCCCTCTACATCCAAGAAATTGGAAAAAGTAGCGAGCCAGTGGACCACCGACATCCTAACACTGTCTAAAGAAACATGGCTGGAGGTGGTGGGGGATCTTCTGCCCTCGGTTATATCTGCTAGGGACAAGGTAATACAATTTAACTTCCTACATATAATATATTATACCCCAGCTTGTCTGTATCAGATGGGTAGAGCAGACTTCTCTGAATGCCATTGCTGTCATGAAGAGGAGGGAAACTACTTTCACATGATATTGAGGTGCCCACATGTAGCACAATTTTGAAAGGCAATCCTGGTATTTCCAGAGGATAGACTGGCCATCCCAAACATTTACTCTCCAACGAGGTGCCTCCTCCGAGACTTCGACGAGGAGGAAATGTCTAGTACTAAGAAAACTCTTTTGCGTATGTTGTTTTTTTATGCCAAGAAGACTCTAGCGCTCAAATGGAAAAATCCCATTGTCCCTTCCATCCAATTCTGGGTGGACTTAATTCATAGAGCATTACCACTGTTCAAGCTCACATATACTTCCAGAGGATGCCCAAAAAAATTTGAGACGCTATGGTCCGGCTGGATCACCTTAGTTTCTGGTGACATTGTGATGTAAATACCCATGGAGGCCATGTTACCGTATGTGGACCATAGATCTGCTAGTATTGAAAGTTTTGCGAAGCATTTTTGTGTAAGCATGGAGAACTTTGATATGAAAATGGGAACAGCAGATACTCAGTACCAAAGTGCTGACTGTTATGCCTACATTAGGATAATTGCACCTCTATAACTGATGTACTTGTATTAGGTTTACTTTTATTTTTTTAATTTTTTTCTGTAGCAGTAGAAAATATTTGAATTGCTGTATGCTGAAAAATAATACATATGACTACACAAATGCTATGTTTGAATATGTGACCATATACTTTCTGTTGAATAGTTAACGCTGTTTATTGTATTTTGTGAAAACTCAATAAAGTTACCCTTAAAAAAAAAAAAAAAAAATTACCAGGGTTGCAAAAGTTCTGCCAGTGTCAGGGGGACCCAGCAGGGCTATTAGCCGCAGGGCTCTGAGCTGAGAGCGCCTCTCTCATACAGCCCAGAGCCTGCACTGACAGTTCCCTCTCCCTAATCCCCCGAACGCATGGGAGAGCATAGAACCGATGTCAGAAAGGGGTACTCACCTAGGCTGAGATGCCGAGAGCAGTAACCTCTTTCTTGCGACTAAGTGCACTCCACTCCTGGAGATAGTACAGGGGGTGAAGGGCACAAAGAGGCATGAGTCACCAGCAGGCAGGGCAGGTCTTGCATGAAGGTCACCGGGAAGGAGACAGCTGTGCAGGACTGAGAGATGCTGAAGCTCAGGGAGGTAGATGAGCAGCTAGTCCAACAACAAGCCGCGGGTCAAACACCGATGATCGGCAAGAGTCTCTTAGGCAGAACAGTCTTGTGCTGGAGACTGATAGCAGGTCTGCAAACAGGCTGATGATTAAATGCTGAAGACTGATAGGAATTCCGTAAAACAGGCCGAGGGTCAAACACAGGTAACTGGAGGCAAGGTCTGAGAGCAAGCCAAGGGTCAAGCACTGGAGACAAAATAGCAGAGTCTGAGAGCAGGCCGAGGGTCAATCACTGGAGACAGGAAGTGATATCCATAGACAGGCCGAGGGTCAAACACAGGAGGCAAGTAGTGAGGTCCGAGAGGCAAGCCGAAGGTCAGATGGAGGAAGAGATCAGCGTAAGTCAAGGTCAATCCGGGTCACAACTGGTAATCAAGAATCAGGATACAAGCAGGAAACACACAGGAAGCTGAAAGAAAAACCAGCAACTTGGCCATGGCACAGAGTGGCTTTTATAGGCAGTGGAGGCTCAGGTT